>NC_074670.1:66489084-66491052 GCF_029448725.1 Salvelinus fontinalis
GTTCTGTTCTGTTGGTGTTGAGCTTGCAGGATACCTACTACATATCTGGTCCCTGGAAGTGAAGGAACACTAACAAAAGAGTGCATGGAACACAGAAACCGGGAACCGCATAATAACCTACAACCACTGGAAATACAATACTGATAATTCATTGTTAGATTAATATAGATAATAATAGCCCCCAAATATGTAACATTTCCTTTTGGTTTTGTTGATTACAACATTACAGAACGTTTTTCTCAAGTTGAGTTTGGTTTATTTGGGTCCCCATTAGCTTTTGCCCGAAGCAGCAGATATTCTTCCTAGTGTCCACAAAAAGTGTGGATTCTGTAAGAAAATGAACAGAAAATATTAACATCTATGAAACTAATTTAATATACTCTATATAATTAAATATACTATATATAATGTAATATGGATCTCTCACCATCTCTCCTGTCTCTCTCTCTCCTCCTTTCCCCTTCTCTTCTTCTCTCTC
The DNA here is from genome assembly GCF_029448725.1 of Salvelinus fontinalis. Taxonomy (NCBI): domain Eukaryota; kingdom Metazoa; phylum Chordata; class Actinopteri; order Salmoniformes; family Salmonidae; genus Salvelinus; species Salvelinus fontinalis. The sequence continues at coordinate 66,489,563 of NC_074670.1, forward strand.
TCCTCCGCTCTCTCCCTTTCCCAGCTCTCTCTCTCGCTCTCTCTCTTTCTGTATCTCTCTCATTACTTCTCTTTCTGCTTCTCCTCTAGTGTAATGCAGCCAGCAGAGACAGTGTGTAAGGGAGATGGAAGTGGCAGAAGGAGAATACTGCTGTCTGTTGTGAGGATGTAAAACCAGCCGTGACCTCCAAGTCTTCCCAAACAGCCCTGCTTCTTTGAAGGGCATGCAGACCACACACACACACACACACACACACACACACACACACACACACACACACACACACACACACACACACACACACACACACACACACACACACACACACACACACACACACACACACACACACACACACACACACACACACATTCTCATTAGTGCGATATGCCTGCTACCTTTTACAGTTGTCAATTTTCCAAAAGGGGTTTGTATCGTGGCTTAGCCCGCAGACAGAAGGCCTGTCACTCTGCATCAGATCAACATCCTGACACCCAGCTCCGCCTGGAGTCAACGTCTCATCTTAATCTGCAGCACTGCAGCGCACCACCACGACAAACACCGTCTCACACACTCAGACCTAATAAACTAGGACTCGACCAAATGTATTCTGCATGTTTTAAAAGATGTTAGCCTTTCTGTCACAAGCACAGTGGAGGAGGTCAGGAGAATTGTCAGACTTTCTTTTGGTCTGTTTTTTACCCAAGTCTGGGACTGGTTACAGTGTAGTAAGTGAACATATCTGGAATGGGTTTCTCAAATGAGCCTTGGCTGCTGCTCCTTCATGTAACCAGCATGTTAACATAGAACAGGCCTGGCAGCTTAGTTAGGAGGATTCCAGCACTTAGTAAGTCCATGGAGTCAAGAAAATGAGAAGTAAGACAGCTGGCTAAGAATGATGAAATAAGACTTAAAATTCACTCACACTCAGCCATTTAGTGACCCAGCACAGTTCAGCAGACTCTAACCAGCACATCATCTGCTTTTCTGTCCCGTACCAGCAAATTAAACATGAGTGCACATGAGTTAGCGATCAAACATGCTAAGATACATGAAGTATGTGCCACTGAAGAGGTATTTGATCAATGGAAACAGCACTGCAGACCTAAGTTGGTCACAAAGACAAAGAAACAAGGGATGAAGCTTTCAGGACAAAGGGAACAAGAGAAATAAAGAGTGAGAGAAAGAGTGAGAAGAGAGAGTGTTGTGTCATCAACCTACCTAGGTTGAATGTGATGAGATGTGAAGTTACCGTCCACAGGTGTGTGTGTGTGGGGGGGGGGGGGTCAGTCACAACGGTTAGGGAACACAGCTGGAAAATGTCAGTGCGCTGTGTTGCTCCCATGACGACCAGACTGTGCCCATCACACAGATACACACAGACAAAGAGAGGGACGGAGAGAGATGGAGGGAGAGAGTTTGTGGGGGTGGGCAGGATGCAAAGAGAGGTTGGCAGATCAGACCTGGTAGAGACGTGTGTGTAGGTGTGT
>NC_074670.1:66491152-66581152 GCF_029448725.1 Salvelinus fontinalis
GTTAGAGTTTACATAGCTGGATGACTTTTGGGATCTGAGGTGTTGGTGGTCCTGCTGGGTTGATTATGATTGCAAGGACTTATGGCATAGCCAATCATAGAAAATGTGACTTCCCTTATGCTTGAATACATTTTTGAAACAAGATTATTTCGGGTATTTTGTGCTGATTTCAACCACATTTATGTTTACATTTCTCTCTTTCTCCTCTAGAATAACCAAACATATCCACTGTCATTGTGCTGATGATCAGATAGGAAAACTAAATCCCTCAAATCAACCACAACAACCAACCTTAGCTGGTTCATGTTCAATACGAATATCCTTGGAGATATCCATTAAGAAATGCATTTTTGTTCCGTTATCAAAATGTTTTGGAGGTCAACTAAGGGCACAAAAAACTATCGAACTCTGCCCCTTTCTAAATTTTCAAACAGAAATGGGGTGTGCCTTTGGTGGTTGGTTGAAGTGTCATTCTGGTCATGCGCACCTCGACCGACCTAGCTAGTTCATTAGCTAAGCTAGCCACTTTAGCTAGCCAGTAACTCCCCCAGCATGTGTTGATGTGACATAGCTAGTTCATTAGCTAAGCTAGCCACTTTAGCTAGCCAGTAACTCCTCCAGCATGTGTTGATGTGACGTAGCTAGTTCATTAGCTAAGCTAGCCACTTTAGCTAGCCAGTAACTCCTCCAGCATGTGATGATGTGACGTAGCTAGTTCATTAGCTAAGCTAGCCACTTTAGCTAGCCAGTAACTCCTCCAGCATGTGTTGATGTGACGTAGCTAGTTCATTAGCTAAGCTAGCCACTTTAGCTAGCCAGTAACTCCTCCAGCATGTGTTGATGTGACGTAGCTAGTTCATTAGCTAAGCTAGCCACTTTAGCTAGCCAGTAACTCCTCCAGCATGTGATGATGTGACGTAGCTAGTTCATTAGCTAAGCTAGCCACTTTAGCTAGCCAGTAACTCCTCCAGCATGTGTTGATGTGACGTAGCTAGTTCATTAGCTAAGCTAGCCACTTTAGCTAGCCAGTAACTCCTCCAGCATGTGATGATGTGACGTAGCTAGTTCATTAGCTAAGCTAGCCACTTTAGCTAGCCAGTAACTCCTCCAGCATGTGATGATGTGACGTAGCTAGTTCATTAGCTAAGCTAGCCACTTTAGCTAGCCAGTAACTCCTCCAGCATGTGTTGATGTGACGTAGCTAGTTCATTAGCTAAGCTAGCCACTTTAGCTAGCCAGTAACTCCTCCAGCATGTGTTGATGTGACGTAGCTAGTTCATTAGCTAAGCTAGCCACTTTAGCTAGCCAGTAACTCCTCCAGCATGTGTTGATGTGACGTAGCTAGTTCATTAGCTAAGCTAGCCACTTTAGCTAGCCAGTAACTCCTCCAGCATGTGTTGATGTGACATAGCTAGTTCGTTAGCTAAGTTAGCCACTTTAGCAAGCCAGTAACTCCTCCAATATGTGTTGACATCATTTCACAGAATTTGGTTTTGGATGGAAGCTGTAGAGATCAATAAACAATTGCACTTCTGTATTACACATGAGTGGAAGCATGAGTGGAAGCAAACAAACCAACTTTGTGGAGGTTGACACGCTCACAGCTCTTAGAATCAGTGGTGAGCTCACACTGGTAGATTCCTCCAGTAACTTCAGCTGTGGTCAATGACTTGGCACGTGGTGCTCCAACCAGAAATCTAGGAAAAATACAATAATAATAATAATACAATAAAATATTCAAACTAAGAACAACTTTGTCACTGCTGGTCTGAGTTGTATCAATCAATCAATCAACCAAACAATCAATATTATTTTATTAAAAGCAGACGTGAAAACAGAGAAGCCATGAAAAACTCCCTAGTAGGAAGGAACGGAGGAAGAAACCTAAAGAAGAACCAGGCTCAGAGAGGTTGCCTGTTCTCTTCTGGCTGTACCGGGCAGAGATTCAGAGTAGCCATTAAGACCAGATAGTTTCTCAGTTCACAGTGTGTGTACGTATATCAGACTGATGGGTAATCAGACAGGATAGAAGACACAGGGTCAGATAATAGTAGGTATGGACACTGTTAATCCTTTCTTATAAGAATTCAACTCACAGTTTCTTATTGGCAGGATTCAGTTGTTGGTGCAGTGCCAGGGAGAATCCCAACAGGCTTCCCGGATCACCATTTTTCCTCAGAACATGTCCATGTCCAGATTGAAAGCTGAGATGTGAAATGATAGGCAGGGCAAAAGAAGCCACAGGACCAGTAGAAGGCCCCACTATTGAATTGTCATGTGTGTGTTGTTGGTACAACTCTCTGTTCTAGATAACCCAATAGCTTCTTCTGTGGCGTCCTCGTGTTGTGAAGGCGAATGGGAGAGCAACACTAAAGTGAAAAGTGTGCACGTCCATGAGAAATGGCTAAAAGGAGAACTTGTACAATATGTAGCTGCTCACTGTCATGATCACTGTCATGATAACAGCTGTTATTTGTCTAAATTAGTGAAACTTGACAGTAGATGTGAGGAAGGAATAAGGAGTAAGGAATGATACAAAGCACACTTTACTATTGTAAGACATAACAGAGTGGTGTAACATGAACATGGTCACATTTCTGTCAATGACATTACAATTGATACAGCATCAGGAAGGAACATTTTACATGATAATGTAGTCTTTCACCAGATGGCAATGTTGCACTAGGACAGAATACTCTCATCAGTCTCAAAGTCTGACCTTATGTCAATGTGGTGATGATTACAATTATGAAACATGTTGATGTTCCTTCTCAGTTGTAATCTATCTATACTGCTAAAGCGCCATATTCTGTTGGTCGTGGTTTTTGCAACACATTTTAATGACACAGTCTTCACTGTTGATTTAGAAAAATGAAATCATCAAACATACCTTCCCCTCTGTTTTTATTTGAACAGTGAATCAAAAATCTTGTAAATGTGGCTCTATACTCCAGCATTTTGGATTTGAGAGCAAATGTTTCATATGTCTCCAGTACAGAATGTGACCTTTTATTTGAGGGTATTTTCATACATATCTGTTTGACCATTTATAAAGGAAAGCACTTTATGCATCTCGTCCCCCCATTTTTTGTTTTTTTGTGTTAGTATTTCGAACACATTATTCACATATAGTGTATTAAAGTAGTCTAATGTTTAGTATTTGGTTCCATATTCCTAGCATGCAATGACTACATAAAGCTTGTGACTCTACAAACTTGTAGGATGCATTTGCTGTTTGTTTTGGTTGTGTTTCAGATTATGTTGTGCCCAATAGGAACTGAATGATGAATAATGCATTGTGTCAGTTTGGAGTCACTTTATTGTAAATGCGTTTACAATAAATAAGAATATGTTTCTGAAAATGTCTAAGTGAATGTGAATGCCACCATGATAATGGATAATCATGAATGAATCATGAATAATAATCAGTGAGAAAGTTACAGAGGAGCAAAGATCATACCCCCAAATATGCTATTTTCCACAGCTATTGGTAAGGGTGAGAGCTTAGCGTGTTTTACAGGCATGATCTTTGTGCATCTGTAATATCTATTGACCTTGTAGTTAAATGTCATATATCATACTGTTTGAGAATAACAGCAGGGAAATATAGAGTTAAATCGAAGTGATTCTTCATAATGGGTAGAAGTAGCTACATCAGTGGATATGGCAAACATGGTAAGGGGGTCATATTCAGGGGAATAAGACCCAGAGGTTCCATCTGTGTTTTGCTTGAATAAGGAGGGAGGGCTTCCAGAACGACAGGGCCGTGACATTTTCCACTGCAGTCTTTAAGCCATCCGCAATGAAACCAACAAACACAAAACATGTCCAGAGACAAACAATGATGCCTGGAAACTTGAGCATCAGTGTGGTTTGGGTGTTAGAGGTGTGAATTCTACAGAGGCTACTCTTCCTGTAACAGACTCGCTCTCACGCCAAGAAAAAATATCAAAGAGATCATCATATTCTCACACGAGTTTGAGTCCAGTTAACATACAATTATGTGCCATTGTATATCATTTGCTGGATTTCTATTTTGTTGAGAGCACCACATGATGTTGACTGTACTTGTGTGTTTGTATGAGGCATAACACAAGTGCATGTCATTCAGATATTCTATAGAGTAGCACCAAGACTTTTGGAACCTATTGGTGGATTAAACGAGTAGTTTTGATTTACATTTGGTTGAGTTGTCAACTAACTGTGAATTCAAAGTGAAATCAACAGCAAATGGTAGCATGTCATTGGATTTAGGTTAAAGTTGGTTGAAAAAAAGACAAAATGCACTTACATTAATGACTTTGTGCAAATCCAATCAGTTTTCCATGTTGATTTAACATCATCACATTGATTGTTTTGGTTGAAATTTTGTGTAAACCATGTTGCTACAACCAGTTTTTGCATAGTGGGCAGTTTCACAGACCCAGATTAAATCAATTCACCAGAACGCAGACCGGTCATTCACGAACATACAGTACAGCGGAATTACCCCATAAACTATGAGTGTCTTTAAAGGTGTTTGCAATAATGACTTGATGTCAAACAATGACGCTCTCTTTCACAGCATATATCATCATCGTTGTTATTATATCATCATCATCATCAGTATCATCATCATCATAATCATTATCATCAGTATCATCAATATAGTCACGATACTCATCCTCATCATCATCAATATCATCATCATCTAAATTACCTCTACTAACCTGTGCCCCTCATCATCATCAATATCATCATCATCAATATCATAATCATCATCATCTAAATGACCTAAATGACCTCGACTAATCTGTTCCCCCGCACATTATCTCTTTACCGGAACTCCCTGTATATAGCCCCGTTACTGTTATTTTATTGTTGCTCTTTAATTATTTGTATTTATTTATTGTTTACTTCAGTTTATTTAGTAAATACTTTCTTAACACATTTTTGCTTATCTGCATTGTTGGTTAAGGGCTTGTAAGTAGACATTTCACTGTTGTATTCGGTGCATGTGACAAATAAAATTTGATTCGATTCGATTTTTTATTTAAAATGCCTCTGCTTTCTGTTCTTCAATCTTTTCAACGTGAAGATTAACCATAATCCAGAAGTAATTGAAGATATCAACTATCACATATACCATATGTGAGCTATTTCAAGAAGATAGGCGTATGTCGCACATCACTACTTCACAGGAGAGGCATTTTAACGTTTTTTTTATATATTTTTTTGCTAAATGCTTTTTTGGGCAGAAATACTTTCAGGAACACGTGGACTTTCATGTCCCTTAATAAAAAACGTATATGCCATCTGTAAATATGAAAACAATTGTTAAATTACGAGCCTAGTTGGTTTAGCCATGAAAAAAGACAGGAACCTTCACGCTAGCCATAATTGGCTGAGATAATGGATGGGCTTGACATGCCGAGAAATGAGTTTGGATTGGTCTGCCATGTAGCAAGCTTCTATAACATGAGCTGCTCAGTATATGTAGATACATCTTGCTACCGCAGATTTTTTTAAAGATATAATGTTACAAATGGAGACCTGAAAAAGTGTTGCTACTGCTCTCAACAACATTTCTACCCAGAATTTAGAAGACGCTATCGACAAAAATCAGTGGGGAAAAAGTTGTGATGGATTACTTTCTGCACACGGTCAGTGTGAACCGGAGTGACTTGACAAAACAATGGGCCAAGCAAACTGTAGCTAGCTACAATCCTAACGGAAAAGACACACTGTTGTGAAGTGTTCATCCATGTATATGGGTTAGAATCTAGTTACATTTTCAGATATTATACATTTCTAATTTTGTCATTAAGTTGTTTTCATTGTAAGTTAAAACATACTATTAGCTAGCTAGCAAACATTAGCTTTCTGGCTCACTCGCTAAAGATACGTGTATGATCTGTGCAGTAGTATTATTTGTATCTCTGAAACTAATTTGCATGGTTAGTTAGAGCCTAATATTAGCTACCATTGAACCTTGTTGGTTAGCTTTAGCTACCTGCAGATTCCTACTCCATCATTTCATGCATGGTGGCTAGCTATGACAATCCATTTGTACTCTAGCTATTGGTTAGGATTACGGTTCAATGTTTAGCTAACTAGCTAACTAGCTACATATCGAGATAAACGACTCTATTTCGCCATAGAATGATTACATGACCCATCAAGTTAGCCAGGTGTGTCTGGGGGTGATTACGGCCATCTATTGTATTTCATGAACATGTGAACGTGTCTAGACAACAGGGACCCATCCACTTAGCTAGATGTGGCTGGGGGGTGGTTATAGCATTTTTTTCACATGACCCATCAATTTGGGTAATATTATTTATTTAATATTTTTATCTGGACACTTTCAAAGTCAGATTAGGATATAGGTCAAGGACTAGATAAAGTGTTTGTTTTACAGTAGTGTTTCCTTATTGTAGGCTACTACTTAAAACACTTTAAGTCTTGAAGTACTTGGTTGTTTACTATACTACCTTACTCACTCTGTTTAGCACATGGCCTCACATGTGAATCCTTAAAGAGATGGGTGGGGCTAAGGCGTAAGAGGGCCTGAAAGATGCTAAATAGGTGTCGACAAAGAAGAGCTCTCCAGTAGGTGTAACAAAAGATTCAAGGGCCAATTTCTCAAAGCGGGTTACAAGTTTAGCAACTTTCAAAGCAGAATTACTTTCCCATTGTTCCTCAACTGCAGTGTATGATGTAGCTGTGAGTCTATACTTTTATCCAATGTAAAAAACAACATTTCAAATGTTGCTGCATATGAGTGAATTGGTCACATATTTAACATATGTGAGTCGGTCACATATGTTAAAAGACTACCCAGTAATAATTAAAGAGAAGGTGTTAATAATGTAGCCTATGCTTAAGACACTCATTTTGTAAATAGACTATGGGGTAATTTGAATGTGTCTAACCAGTTACTTCATCTGCCAGTGTGCTTTTAGCCCATTTAAAAACAGACGTCTCAAATTGCACCCTATTCCCGATATAGTGCTCTACTTTTGACCTGAGCCCTATGGACCTTGTCAAAAGTAGTGCACCGTATACAGTAGGGAATAGGGTGCAATTCTGGACGCACAGGACTGGCACATTGGAACAGAGTTTTGTTGTACTGGGAGCCTGTCTCTACATCCGGTAAGTCATAGAAACAGCTCTGTCTGAAAATAGGTCACAATGAGGTGGTGAGTCTCAGAGAGTTACTGATTAACCCAATCACACTCCCTCAGCATACATGTCATCCTGGCCAAGCAGCTGAAACTAAGTGGGGCTTTTCAGTGTTCAGTGCTTCTTTAACAGCCTCCCTGTATAAATGTGAGCATATGATGATCTTTGCCAAGAGTTCTGAGCCATAATTGCAGGGTTGCTGGTTGGAACTCCCCTCTGACAGTTACCTCTAAATCACTACATTGATGGCAGCTTTGGGATAATACTCAATGCTTCTCGAGAGAAGAGGACTCATGTTGCCTTAATTTAGGTAAATGAACAAGCTACGGCCCGCCCTCAGTAGATTGTAGTACAGAAAAATGGATGGAAAAACGGACTTGCCAGTCCCACTTTAGTACTGTTGTTTGACCTGACGTAAAGTTACAGTGCTAGTAACCTGGTCTCCAGGCCAGCCGGCTGGTGGACACACTATGGTACTAGTGCATTAATGAAGAGACTGTTCCATATGTAGGCCTAGCCCATTGCAGATATCAGTTGAAAAGCATATCTTGAATGTAGGACATGTCATGACAATGTTATATACATCAACGAATACTGCATTGGCAACATGTTTTAGATATACTCCAAGAGGACATTGACTAACTGTCTATAAAAGGCAGCTTTATATCAAAAACATTAGACCTACATTAGATCAAGACTTGTTGAGGGTAAAAGTTAGATATGTACAAAGTGAGAAGAAGGCTCACTCCAAGATTTATTCTATGTCAGTGAAGCTGGCCCTACAACTCTCAAGTTAACAGGTTTGCTAAAATTAGCTTGTTTGTCAAAGTCTCTCACAGCCATAACATAGCTGTGCATATTGTGGCTACTCACACAGGCAGGGAAAAGAGGCCTGTTGTGAGTAAACAGCTCAGAGGTCCGTCTAAAGTGCAGAGATGGCCCGCCACAACCTACGCCTACGAGCTAAAGCACTGTGGACTGGCTAACCACTTGACAAGTGTGGGCGTGCAAAGCATGCCTGCAACACTGCTGCAAAACAAAAGAAGGTTTTATTTACCTAGGCAAGTCAGTTATTAAGGACAAATGATTATTTACAATGACGGCCTACCCCAGCCAAACCCTTACCCAATTGTGCACCGCCCATATTGGCTGTTCCTTATGAATGTTGATGCACACACATGCACACAGAGATATGCAAGTACCATACACACATTTACACAAATGCAAACATTTGCATTTTTATTCAGGTATTTAACAAAGGGAATGTTACAAACAGATGAGATCATTACAGATGCTTGGTCATACAGTCCCTGAGTCATGTTCATGTTCTCTTCTGTGCATACGTGTAAATGCTACCTGTTACAGCTGAGACGACATTAAACTCAGCTGATACAACCTGTTACAGCTGAGACCACAGTAAACTCAGCTGACACAACCTGTTACAGCTGAGATAGTAGTAAACTCAGCTGATACAACCTGTTACAGCTGAGACAGCAGTAAACTCAGACAGCTTATATGCCCCAAGAGCATGAACAACACAATCAAAACAACAGACAACCACGAAATGAGGGCCTTGCCATTAAAGGGGCAATCTGTGATAGGTACATACATTTTTACTTTTAAATGAATGATATATACCCATTGATTCTTGAAGAATATATTTATGTGGTCCCGTGTGCCTCAGTTGGTAGAGCATGGTGCTTGCAACGCCAGGGTTGTGGGTTCATTCCCCACGGCGGGACCAGGATGAATATGTATGAACTTTCCAATTTGTAAGTCGCTCTTGATAAGAGCGTCTGCTAAATTACTTAAATGTAAATGTATAAATGCCTCATGAGCTTAGTTCAACTGTCGCACCTCATCAGAACCCAACATATCACTTATTTTTCTCAATTGTTTGTAAACATTGTAATTTTAAACAAACACCGTATAGCCTCAAAATATGGTTAAAACTATAATTTTGTTATCATGGATGGTCAGCCCTTGCATCCATATTTCTGTCTTTGAATTTCTCCAGCTCAATTGCTCATCGGTTTACCCAAACAGTGGTGGGGTGCCCACTTATTTCTTGTTAAGCAAACAGCTGGAGGCAGGGCTTTCTCCTATAGAGCTACCTTTTTATGGAATGGTCTGCCTACCCATGTGAGAGACGCAGACTCGGGCTCAAAATTTAAGTCTTTATTGAAGACTCATCTCTTCAGTAGGTCCTATTATTGAGTGTAGTCTGGCACAGGAGTGTGAAGGTGAATGGAAAGGCACTGGAGCAACGAACCACCCTTGCTGTCTCTGCCTGACCAGTTCCCCTCTCTCCACTGGGATTCTCTGCCTCTAACCCTATTACAGGAGCTGAGTCACTGGCTTATTTGTGTTCTTTCATGCCGTCCCTAGGAGGGGTGCATCACTTGAGTTGGTTGTGTCACTGACGTGATCTTCCTGTCTGGGTTGCCCCCCCCCCCCTCTAGTGAGGAGGTCCAACAGGCCTGGGTAATAGATCCGCTGCTCTCTAGTGGGGAGGTCAAACATGCCTTGGTAATAGATCTGCTGATCCCTAGTGAGGAGGTCAAACAGGCCTGGGTAATAGATCTGCTGCTCTCTAGAGGGAGGTCAAACAGCCCTGGGTAATAGATCTGCTGGTCTCTAGTGGGGAGGTCAAACAGGCCTGGCTAATAGATTTGCTGCTCTCTAGTGAGGAGGTAAAACAGGCCTTGTTAATAGATCTGCTGCTCTCTAGTGGGGAGGTCAAACAGGCCTGGTTAATAGATCTGCTTCCCTATATCAAATAGCAGTGTTTTTTATGCAAAGTGGACTTACTTATATCAGTGTTACGGTGGCACATTACCTAAAAAACTTAAAGATATTTAAGCAATGAGTCCTGTAAATATTTGAATAACTGGCCACGCCTTTTCACATTTCTGATGTCATCAGGTGACCAAGCATTACAAAACAATATTACTGGTTATAATAATTAATAACTTCCGTTAATCAAGCTTTTGGTTAAACTAAGCTTAAGTTAGGTAAGGGTTTGTTAATTAAGGATAATTGAATTACTAAGTGGAGTGGGTTAATGTATAATCATTTATGAGAACAGGGATCAACTTACAGCAGAACACGTGACATTTTCACACTTTGACAGGCTTTGCCTAGGAGTTCACACCTTTGCTTTGAAGTGGTGAGTCCCTCTTTTGGCTCAGAGTGGAGGGTTTGTCTTGTCAGTGCACGTGTTTGCCAATTCATCTATGTGTGAGACCTCAACTGAAGGTTAGTCATCCTGTGTGGGTCTTGCTCTATTGCTCGGTCGAAACCGGGTGGAAAATTACAGGGTGATTATCGTCACACACCAAACTGGTGCCAGGAAGAAAGTCACAAACAAACAACATCCCCTTAGCTCTACAAATGAACATTGTCCTTATATGGTAAACTGAAGCTGGTGGTGCTGCAGTTGTGTCATTGAAGGTACTGACATCACATGATATTAAGGATAATCAGTTTAACACACTAGACATCATTTACTAGTTCAAGTGTGATACATACAGTATCAACATCAAAATCGAACCTTTCAATTGTGGTAGTGTAGTGATGATCCTGCCATCATCCTCCTAGAAACTGTGAGCAGTCAGCATGTATTGATGCACCTAGCTATATACAGGGCATACGGTACCTCATGAGGTTAGAGGCCACTTAATTGAGAAGGGCTCGTGGTAATGGTTGGAGCAGAATGAATGGAATTGTATCAAATACATCAAACACATCCAGGTTTCCATGTGTTTGATGCCATTCCATTCCCTCCGTTCCAGCAATTATTATTAGCCGTCCTCTCCTATAGTACCATATGGAACCACCTAGTTATATACAAGGCATACGGTACCACCTAGTTAATGTATAGAAAGGGGATACGGTACCACCTAGTTAATGTACAGTTGAAGTCGGAAGTTTACATACACCTTAGCCAAATACATTTAAACTCAGTTTCTCACAATTCCTGACATTTAATCCCTCTCGTAGGTCAGTTAGGATCACCACTTTGTTAAGAATGTGAAATGTCAGAATAAAAGTACAGAAAATGATTTATTTCAGCTTTTATTTCTTTCATCACATTCCCAGTGGGTCAGAAGTTTACATACACTCAATTAGTATTTTGTAGCATTGCCTTTAAATTGTTTAACTTGGGTTAAACGTTTTGAGTAGCCTTCCACAAGCTTCCCACAATATCTTGGGTGAATTATGGCCCATTCCTCCTGACAGAGCTGGTGTAACTGAGTCAGGTTTGTAGGCCTCCTTGCTCGCACACACTTTTTCAGTTCTGCCCACAGATGTTTTATAGGATTGAGGTCAGAGCTTTGTGATGGCCACTCCAATACCTTGACTTTGTTGTCCTTAAGCCATTTTGCCAAATCTTTGGAAGTATGCTTGGGGTCATTGTCCATTTGGAAGACCCATTTGCGACCAAGCTTTAACTTCCTGACTGATATCTTGAGATGTTTATTCAATATATCCACATAATTTTCCTACCTCATGATGCCATCTATTTTGTGAAGTGCACCAGTCCCTCCTGCAGCAAAGCACCCCCACAACATGATGCTGCCACCCCCGTGCTTCACGGTTGGGATGGTGTTCTTCGGCTTGCAAGCGTCCCACTTTTTCCTCCAAACATAACGATGGTCATTATTGCCAAACAGTTCTATTTTTGTTTCATCAGACCAGAGGACATTTCTCCAAAAAGGCTGGCTTCTTCCTTGCTGAGCGGCCTTTCAGGTTAAGTTGGTGGTTGAAGATATCCCTCTAGTGGTGTGGGGGCTGTGCCTTGGCAAAGTGGGTGGGGTTATATCCTTCCTGTTTGGCCCTGTCCGGGGGTATCATCGGATGGGGCCACAGTGTCTCCTGACCCCTCCTGTCTCAGCCTCCAGTATTTATGCTGCATTAGTTTATGTGTCGGGGGGCTAGGGTCAGTATTTTATATCTGGAGTACTTCTGTCTTATCCGGTGTACTGTGTGAATTTAAGTATGCTCTCTCTAAATCTCTCTCTCTTTCTCTCTTTCTTTCGCTCTCTCGGAGGACCTGAGCCCTAGGACCATGCCTCAGGACGACCTGACATGATGACACCTTGCTGTCCCCAGTCCACCTGGCCGTGCTGCTGCTCCAGTTTCAACTGTTCTGCCTGCGGCTATGGAACCCTGACCTGTTCACCGGACGTGCTACCTGTCCCAGACCTGCTGTTTTCAACTCTCTAGAGACCGCAGGAGCGGTAGAGATACTCTTAATGAGCGGCTATGAAAAGCCAACTGACATTTACTCCTGAGGTGCTGCACCCTCGACAACTACTGTGATTAATATTATTTGACCATGCTGGTCATTTATGAACATTTTAACATCTTGGCCATGTTCTGTTATAATCTCCACCCGGCACAGCCAGAAGAGGACTGGCCACCCCTCATAGCCTGGTTCCTTTCTAGGTTTCTTCCTAGGTTTTGGCCTTTCTAGGGAGTTTTTCCTAGCCACCGTGCTTCTATACCTGCATTGCTTGCTGTTTGGGGTTTTAGGCTGGGTTTCTGTACAGCACTTTGAGATATCAGCTGATGTATGAAGGGCTATATAAATACATTTGATTTGATTTGTTTTACTGTGGATATAGATACTTTTGTATCTGTTCCCTGCAGCGTCCTCACAAGGTCCTTTGCTGTTGTTCTGGGATTGATTTGCACTTTTCACACCAAAGTACATTCATCTCTAGGAGACAGAGCGGTTTGACGGTTGCGTGTTCCCATGGTATTTATACTTGCGTTCTATTGTTTGTACAGATGAACGTTGTACCTTCAGGCATTTGGGAATTGCTCCCAAGGATGAACCAGACTTGTGCAGGTCTACAATTTGTTTTCTGAGGTCTTGGCTGATTTCTTTTGATTTTCCCATGATGTCAAGCAAAGAGACACTGAGTTTGAAGTTATGTCACGCCCTGACCTTAGAGAGCCTTTTTATGTCTCTATTTGGTTTGGTCAGGGTGTGATTTGGGGTGGGCATTCTATGTTTTGTTTTCTATGATTTTGGTATTTCTATGTTTTGGCCGGGTATGGTTCTCAATCAGGGACAGCTGTCTATCGTTGTCTCTGATTGGGAACCATACTTAGGTGCCCTTTTCCCTCCGTTCAGTGTGGGAAGTTAACTTTGTTTGTGGCACATAGCCCTTAAGCTTCACGGTTGTTTTGTATTGTTTATTGTTTTTGTCGGCTTCATTTATAATAAATAGGAATATGTACGTTCACCCCTCTGCGCTTTGGTCCTCTTCATTCGACGGCCGTGACAAGTTAGGCCTTGAAATACATCCACAGGTACGCCTCCAATTGACTCAAATGATGTCGATTAGCCTATCAGAAGCTTCTAAAGCCATGACATAATTTTATGGAATTTTCCGAGCTGTTTAAAGGCACAGTCAACTTAGTGTATGTAAACTTCTGACCCACTGAAATTGTGATACAGTGAATTATAGGTGAAATAATCTGTCTGTAAACAATAGTTGGAAAAATGACTTGTGTCATGCACAAAGTAGATGTCCTATCCGACTTGCCAAAACTATAGTTTGTTAACAAGACATTTGTGGAGTGGTTGAAAAACGAGTTTTAATGCCTCCAACCTAAGTGTATGTAAACTTCCGACTTCAACTGTATATGTAGGGCATATGGTACCACGTACTTCTATACAGGACATACGATACCACCTAGGAATATACAGGGCATACGGTAACACCTAGTTATATTCAAGGCATATGGAACCACCTAGTTGATGTATAATCAGGACATACGGTAGGTATCTCATAGTTATATACATGGTATATGGAACCACCTAGTTGATATATATACAGTGCATAAGTTACCAACTAGTTTTATACAGGGAATATGGTACCACCTAGTTCATCTATATTAAGGGCATATGGAACCACCTAGTAACATACAGGATGTACGGTACCACCTAGTTTTATACAGGGGATAGCGTACCACCTAGTTTTATACACAGCATACAATATCACCTACTTATGGACATACGGTACCAAAGACTTAAATACAGGGCATACGGTACCACCTAGTTATATACAGGGCATAGACCGATTTTCATAACGCTTCCTTGTCTAACAAACAGCAGTGTAGGTCTGCCGCTTTCCACCACAGAGGTGGAAGGGGGACATAGGCCGATGCGAGGGATTGAGACGCAGCCCTTGCAAAAAACATATCTCTAGCTTAAACTGACAGATTTGAATCGGGATTTTTAAATTATGTTTCTTAGATTGACGCACCGGTGCATCAATTTAAACAAGTTATTCACACTTGAATTATATTTTACTCAACATTGTAGGCTAGATGTATGCATTACCAGGTAAGTACTAAGCATATCTGCTGTCTTTGGGGCAAATACTAAATCTCAAAAAGGACTCTGAAGTATAGCTAGCAACAAACATCCACTCCAGTTAGGACTTCTACTACTTATTCTATTGATGTCACACTCGTTATAATGAATGGACCCAGGCACAGCGTGCGTAGAGTTCCACATGTTTATTTAAATGAAACCCCCAGAAAACAATAAAGAAACAAACGAAACGTGAAGAAATGGAGTGCTCACAGGCACTATGCAAAAGCAAGATCCCACGAAGCACAATGTGGAAATGGCTGCCTAAATATGACCCACAATCAGAGACAATGATAAACAGCTGCCTCTGATTGGGAACCATACCAGGCCAACATAGATAATTAATCACCTAGATAACCCACCCTAGTCACTGTTACGCCCTAACCAACATAGAGAATAACCAGCTCTCTATAGTCAGGGCGTGACAATTGAGTAAAACAAACCATTGTATGTTATAGCTATTCACACTTGTTATGCCTATGCCTATCCAAATTAAGAAATTATGTTCAGATGAAACCAAATAATTATCTCTCTGTACTGCAGACGACTGACTGACTAGTCCATGTTTTGCTAAACTAGTTTGGAGCATAAGTGGAACCTCCCCCTGATGCTTGGAGCTAAATGCTATAACACTTTGCTACACCTCATTTAGGGGTTGGTCAGGACTCTCTCACTCGGTTTGTGACTGCTTGCAATATTGTATGTTTTGTTATATTGCCATATTACCCTCTTTGGACCTCCTCTTTTATAAAAGTTGGGTTTATTTTGTTTCATTTTGGAGTGTTCAGAATCAGTCAGCCAACACTCTAACCATATCCATTCATGCGGAACCATAATGGGCAGGCTCAGATCAATTCTTTTCACAGATCTGTCCTTTCCAGCACAGTTCTAGAAACAATGGTGGATGTGTACGCAGGCCAGCCCAGTACAGCTTGGCTCATAGCGCGAAAAGGGAATCGATTTGATACATCATCAGTCTAATCTATCAACCTGGTCTCAGAGCATTTTGTATTATTCTGTTAGTAAATCAGTTTTGTATGAATCAATTTGTCGATGTCCATCATCTCTTTTGATTGACATGTTATAAAATTACAATTTGTATGATATGTTACGAATTTGCTAACATTAGCTAGGTGGCTAGCTGGCTAACGCTAATGTTAGCTAGCTGGCTAACGTTAGTTAGGCTGTGGGTTAGGGTTAAGGTTAAGAGTTATGTTAAAGAGTTACGTTCAGGGTTTGAGGAAGGGTAAGGGTTAAGGTTAGGGTTAGGGGGGGGGTAGCTAACATGCTAAATAGTGGCAGAATAGCTAAAAAGTCGTTGAAAAGTTGCTAATTAGATACAATTCTGAAGTTGTCAGCAATGAGTTTTGAACATGCAACCTTTGGTTTGCTAGACATTCGCTTTCAACGCTTGCCATCCACCCTGACCAACCACCATGACCAACCACCCTCCTTTCATTTTTGCCTTACGTAATATTTGCTCTTATGTAACCATACCAAACGTAACATATCATACTAATATCAGGGCCCCGGATGTACTTTTACTATGTTACATCTAGTCTATAAGACCAGGCAGAACCTATGCATCTGGGGAGGCTATTTTTATGTTCTTAACGTTCTTAACGTCAATAAATGAGTGGGCTGTGCTATTACACTGGTTGCTTCTCCTCCACATCTGTTTCACTCAAACAGCCACCCACACAGCTCTACAGCACCGCCCCTTAGCTTGATAACCATTTATTTTGTAATCCAAACAGAAACAGAATTTCAAGAATGAAAAAAGAGCTTCAGCAGAACACGATAAGCATGTCTTGGTCATGTGGTCTGGATCCAAGGGTACCTGTCTAGTCTTAAATCATGAGTTTGACAAGAGTAGAGCACTTTCAGTACAAAGCTAAAAGTGTGATGATGATGACGATGATTTAAATAGCGTATGATTCAAAACACAAGTTCATCACACAATATTAGATGTTTACAGAAAGTGCTCTATTTTGTTAACTGCTGACATTCACAATTGTTTGGGACTTTATCAACACTGTACTAATAAACAAAATACTAAAATATGTTTTTTAGAGAAACATGTCCCTTTTTAGAAAAACAATGCTTTTCTTTCAATTTGTTAATTTGTGTTCTGATTGATCATGATTTTTATCAAACATTTATTACATTTGTCATATTCTCATATTTTCTAAATATCTTTGTACAAGGGCCACTGACTAACATTTAAAATAAAAAAGTGTTGTTAACACTACATTTTAGAATGTTTCAGCTAAGTTCACTGGCTAAGTTCCTCTGCACATAAACGAAGTTCACTCCCAGTCTGAATACCTGACATCAGAGTACACACTCTCCTGTGGCATTTCTCTCTTCTTTCTCCCTCTTTCAGTTTCCTTCTCAGAGAAATTCAATGCAGCATAATTCAACGTATCTCCATCTTGATCCTAACGAGGAACACATTTTAGAAACATAGAAACACCATGATTATTACATGTAAATACTTGTCAGATACATGTTGTTCATATCACATGGTTATGTTCATAGAAACAAAAAAGTTTATATCATGACCACATATTGGTTGGAAAATAGATAATTACTGGCTCAATATTCATCACATAGAGTAGTTTTCAAGGGTTATCATGAGCTATTGGGGGATTTCAACCTAAAGTTGGAATCAAACCATTTCACAATATAAATATACCTGTTCTCCCCGTAATCTGTCATGTCTGCCAACCTGAGAGGCACCTACTGCTTCAACAGAAGAAGAACAAATCTAATAAAGCGTTGCTGTCTGTTGAAAACATCTTATCACCAAAACAGAAACTTTCCAGGATTTTTTTTTTTTTACTGCTTTTCCCATTAAAGAACATACAATTATGACATTTCAGAAGCTTTTTTAAATACATTGTCATGGTCCTAGAGTCATGAAATGTTCAGAGTACATTGAGGGGCGTTACAGCTTTCAAGAAATGTAAAGAAAAATGAAAGTTACAAGGTTTTCATCAGACAGTGACTAAAAGGCAAGATCATTTCCCATAGCAATTCAAAACGAATGTTACTTCAACACAGCAGAAGATATCTAGCATGTTTTCAAAATCATATTGCTTACCTTTGCAATTTTCACAGATTTGTTCTTTTCGACTGGTGCAGGCAAGGAACATGATCCCAATCCCACACAATACCAACGCCACTGTCAAACCTACAACAACCACTACCAGAGCCATTTCTGAAACAAACATAAAAATGAATTTCATGAATTACATATTAACATTTTTACTCAAGAAAAATTTATAAAAATTGATAGCCAGATATTTTTCATATATTGGCACTATAACATAATGATGCACTATAAAACATTAGGCCTACAGATGTAGGATCTTAATTTGATCAGTCTTTTGTTACTGGTAACTTTCCTGCACAGCAGGAAATGCAAACTTGTGGTGTATTGGAGTTATAAAAAGGCTTGTAAATATTGTAATTTAAACTTTTAAATCTCAGACTTGATTTGCCCTAACAAAAAATGTATTAACCCTTACTAAAATGTCCATTAATTACAATCCACAAAATAATCCACATTTCCTGTTACTGCAGGATTATTTTCCTGACTCAAGCGACCTGGCTCAAATTAAGATCCTACATCTGTACACTTCAATTAACCTGATTCTACCTGACACATTCACTTCCGTGTTACTGGCCAGGTCCAATTTTGTTCCTTTGCCAAAAAGGATCTCCCCACATACGGCCACAGCACAGTAGTACGTCCCAGCATCAGAAGGGCTGAGGTTGTTCTTGGAGAGGCTGTAGACACAGCTCTGTGTAGGAGAGGGAGTCTCAGGGCTCTTCTTACACTCATCTCTCCTGTTCCCAGGGGTGTAAATGACCCCTGGAGGGGATTCTCCTGATCCATTTCTGAACCAGTACACACTGTGTTCTCCTGTACAGGTCTCAGAGAGCACTGTGCACTGCAGAGTCACATTTTCTCCAGGGTGGAATGGGTCAGAAACTGACCTCTGTACCACGGTCTTGTAATCAGACCTCTGGTGATTCTTGCCTAAATGGTACATTTAAGGTTTCATATAAATCATTTTGAAACAACACTTTCTAAAATGCAATGCAATAAAATAATAACATACAGACATAGAAAACATATGACAATGTAAGAACCCTGAACAAAAAATAAAGGGCATTAATATCATCACATTACCTTTTAATACTAAAAAGGTTCCATTGATAAAGTTGACTTCACGGTCTGTGATATAGACACAATAGTAAATAGCTTCATCCGTTGGTTCCATCTTTTGGATTGTAAGACAATATATCCCGTCAGCTTGAGCCTTCTCCATACTAAGATGTGAATTTCTAAATTCCTTGTGCAGTTCAGGCCTTGACTGATTTTTCTGCATCTTTGCAACAACCTGAGGAATTTCCCCTGTTACTTGCTTGAACCAGAACACGTTTCCCTCATTGTATACTTGCTTTGAGAAAACACAGGAGAGAATCACTTGGTCACCAATTTGAACCCGCTGAACTTGAAAATGCCGCGGAACATTGTTGCATTGTGTCACATCTAAAAATGCAAAAACAATGTAAAAGTTTAGGTTAATGAGAAGAGCAAGGACTGTAGGACTGAAGAAAACTGAACAGTATCAGAAACCCCATAAAAACTATTTCCCCCTCCAATTCTTACATTGTGAACTGAACAGAATCACATTATGGTTAGACAAGTCAAGGTAGGAATTGCAAAACTTACATATTGTACTGAATAATACCACAACAACACCGATTCTGATCATCGTGGTGTGTAGCTCAAACTTCAGGTTCGTCCTGTGGATAAATGCTTAAAAAAATATGTACCAATATGCAGGTCTGAAGTCAAAAACTTACCTGATAGGCTGTTACAAAAAATAAAACACAGTACTTCCTGTAAAATTTTCCAACTAGCAACAGTGTTTTTGGTTACCCAAACACCTACAGTGTTTCATTTAGCCACTATTCTGTGATTTGCTGAAGCTGTTGCACGTCTCAGTGTATCTATTATATAGAGGTCTGCCACTCTTTCCTGAAATGCTTTACAAGGATAATGTCAAATAGGCTTCATTGCTATGTGTACGTCTTTTAGATAATGTTATGCTAAAGGTAGTCACTGCCAAAAGTTTGTGAAGGGGAATAGCCAACAAAAAGTTTTCAAAGTTGTGAGCTCATTCTAACTTTATTGTACAGGTAATATACTGTAATAACCATGATGGCACATCACCAACTCTATCTTTTTTCAGAAATTACACATAGTTAAAGGTAATTGTCAAGCAAAAAAATCCTGCAGCAACAGGACATTTTAATTATAATGTGGATTATAATTAATGGAGATTTTTTTAGGGGTTGATAATTATTTTGTAAGGGAAAATTAAATCTGAAATGTTTAAATAGAAATTGCAAACTTCTGAAGCCTTTTTAAATCTCAAATACACCTCAAGTAAAACAATGTCAGGGTGGTCAAATTAAGTTCCTACATCTGTATGCTTGCCAGGCAACCAGGGCGGTGCAGTAAAGCTCAGTTTAGCAGTTTGAACGGGGTATAAGTGAAACTGCAGTGTGGTTATCTTGCATGAATTGTAACAGGGGGTGTTGTCAAGTCCTTGAATGGAGACGGTACCATGTGGGCATACAGTATGTACATGGTTGGAAAGGGTGCCCAGATCACCACTGGGAAGCAGTATGGGCTATGGTGGTTTTTCATGATTTCATTATGACATTATTGATGCAACTTTGTGAGACTGCACTGGGATCACATGGAAACATTCATTTATTGGTGAAATGTGTTTTAATATGAAATGGTACATTTTGTAACGTAATAAAGAAAAATATGCTGTACATCAACCGATTAATAAATTACAATTTGAACTGGAGACAAAGGGCTGTGAGACATAGGTTTAACTCTGGACACATGAAAGGTGGGGTGTATACGAAGGGTATGGGTGAAGCATACCCTTCGTATGAGTATGGGTGAAACATCTGGGCAGAAGGTATGCCGGCCTCTTCCTCCTGCTCGGTGAAGAGCGGGGGCTGATACCCCAGGGAACATTCAAAAGGCGATAGGCCCGTGGCAGAGCAGGGAAGGGTGTTGCATGCGTATTCCATCCACACAAACTGCTGGCTCCAAGTGGTGGGGTTGGCGGAGACCAGGCAGTGTACAGTTGTCTCAAGGTCCTGGTTGGCTCGCTCCGACTGGCCATTGGACTGGGGGTGTAACCCAGAGGACAGGCTAGCCGATGACCCAATGAGGGTGCAGAAGGCCTTCCAGAACCGGGATGAGAACTGAGGGCCCTGGTCGGAGACCATGTCCACGGGCGGTCCATGGATGCGGAAGACGTGCTGCACCATAAGCTGGGCCGTCTCCTTGGCCGAGGGTAGTTTGGGGAGAGGAATGCAGTAGGCGACCTTGGAAAATTGGTCGACCACCATCAGGATGGCAGTTTTGCCCTCAGACGGGGAGACCCATGATGAAATCCAGGGATATGTGGGACCAGGGACTGTGAGGAACAGGCAGAGGTTACAGAAGGCCAGCCGGAGCTTGCAGAGGAGTCTTCTTCTGAGCACACACGGTGCAAGTGGCGACGAATGCGGAGACGTCTGGAACCATGGTGGGCCACCAAAAGCGTAGTCGCAAAGACACCAGGGTCCGCCGGGAGCCCGGGTGGCAGGCAAACCTGGAGGAATGGGCCCACTCCAGGTAGTTTCGGGGGAGGGTGGGGTGCAGAAAAAATAAGTTGCCCCTGCTGAAGACGTCTATATCAGTCCGCTAATACAGGACAAGTAAAGGCACAGTCCACTGCTTTTGTGAAAAAACTAAATGTATCTCAGTGTTAACCAGCCGTTTTTATCTGAGAAATCTTGTGTAATATAAAAATATCTGCTGGATATGTTTCCTATGTTTTCCAGCAAATTAAAATTATTTCTATGTGTTTAACATTCCTTTTCCTAGACGCTCATCCAGAGCAATTTATGGTAGAGAATGCATATATTTTCATACGTTTTTGTACTGGGCGCCCGTGGGAATCACACCCACAACCCTTGCATTCCAACTGAGCCACATTATCAAATCATCACAAACTACTTGATGTCTCAATGTACACAATTACTGTATTGTGTATTATTTTTCTTCATGGTGATGGAAAGTCTACAGGGACAAACCTAGATGACCAGATTATGTACAATACAGTAATGTACATTTACATTAAGTGGTTTGTAAGGATGGTAAATTAATACTGCACAAACAGTGATTGTTTTCCATGTTATTTGATAAAGAAAAATATTTAATTTCATGCTGTCACGCCTCGAGGGCGCCAGGCTCCCCAGCATTACGCACTCCTGCCACCATCATTACGCACACCTGCCTTCCCCCCGTCACTTGCATCAGTGATTATTGGATTCACCTGGACTCTATCAATCAATCAATCAAGTTAATTTTATATAGCCCTTCGTACATCAGCTAATATCTCGAAGTGCTGTACAGAAACCCAGCCTAAAACCCCAAACAGCTAGTAATGCAGGTGTAGAAGCACGGTGGCTAGGAAAAACTCCCTAGAAAGGCCAAAACCTAGGAAGAAACCTAGAGAGGAACCAGGCTATGAGGGGTGGCAAGTCCTCTTCTGGCTGTGCTGGGTGGAGATTATAACAGAACTATGCCAAGATGTTCAAAAATGTTCATAAGTGACAAGCATGGTCAAATAATAATCATGAATAATTTTCAGTTGGCTTTTCATAGCCGATCATTAAGAGTTGAAAAACAACAGGTCTGGGACAGGTGGTGGTTCCATAACCGCAGGCAGAACAGTTGAAACTGGAATAGCAGCAAGGCCAGGCGGACTGGGGACAGCAAGGAGTCACCACGCCCGGTAGTCCCGACGTATGGTCCTAGGGCTCAGGTCGTCCGAGAGAAAGAAAGAGAGAAGGAGAAAATTAGAGAGAGCCAAGATTGTCAAAATGTTCATAAATGACAAGCATGGTCAAATAATAATCAGGAATAAATGTCAGTTGGCTTTTCATAGCCGATCATTAAGAGTTGAAAACAGCAGGTCTGGGACAGGTAGGGGTTCCGTAACCGCAGGCAGAACAGTTGAAACTGGAATAGCAGCAAGGCCAGGCGGACTGGGGACAGCAAGGAGTCATCATGCCCGGTAGTCCTGACGTATGGTCCTAGGGCTCAGGTTCTCAGAGAGAGAGAGAAAGAAAGAGAGAACGAGAGAATTAGAGAGAGCATACTTAAATTCACACAGGACACTGGATAAGACAGGAGAAGTACTCCAGGTATAACCAACTGACCCTAGCCCCCCGACACATAAACTACTGCAGCATAAATACTGGAGGCTGAGACAGGAGCGGTCAGGAGACACTGTGGCCCCATCCGAAGATACCCCCGGACAGGGCCAAACAGGAAGGATATAACCCCACCCACTTTGCCAAAGCACAGCCCCCGCACCACTAGAGGGAAATCTTCAACCACCAACTTACAATCCTGAGACAGGGCCGAGTATAGCCCACAAAGATCTCCACCACAGCACAAACCAAGGGGGGGCGCCAACCCAGACAGGAAGATCACGTCAGTAACTCAACCCACTCAAGTGACGCACCCCTCCTAGGGACGGCATGAAAGAGCACCAGTAAGCCAGTGACTCAGCCCCTGTAAGAGGGTTAGAGGCAGAGAATCCCAGTGGAGAGAGGCCTTTCCGTTCACCTTCACACTCCTGGGCCAGTCTACACTCAATCATATGACCTACTGAAGAGATAAGTCTTCAGTAAAGACTTAAAGGTTGAGACCGAGTCTGCGTCTCTCCCATGGGTAGGCAGACTGTTCCATAAAAATGGAGATCTATAGGAGAAAGCCCTGCCTCCCGCTGTTTGCTTAGAAATTCTAGGGACAATTAGGAGGCCTGCGTCTTGTGACCGTAGCGTACGTATAGGTATGTACGGCAGGACCAACTCGGAAAGATAGGTAGGAGCAAGCCCATGTAACGCTTTGTAGGTTAACAGTAAAACCTTGAAATCAGCTCTTGCCTTAACAGGAAGCCAGTGTAGGGAAGCTAGCACTGGAGTAATATGATCAAATTTCTTGGTTCTAGTCAGGATTCTAGCAGCCGTATTTAGCACTAACTGAAGTTTATTTAGTGCTTTATCCGGGTAGCCGGAAAGTAGAGCATTGCAGTAGTCTAATCTAGAAGTAACAAATGCATGGATGAATTTTTCTGCATCATTTTTGGACAGAAAATGTCTGATTTTTGCAATGTTACGTAGATGGAAAAAAGCTGTCCTTGAAACAGTCTTGATATGTTTGTCAAAAGAGAGATCAGGGTCAAGAGTAACGCCGAGGTCCTTCACAGTTTTATTTGAGACGACTTTACAACCATCAAGATGAATTGTCAGATTTAACAGAAGATCTCTTTGTTTCTTGGGACCTAGAACAAGCATCTCTATTTTGTCCGAGTTTAAAAGTAGAAAGTTTTCAGCCATCCACTTCCTTATGTCTGAAATACAGGCTTCTAGCGAGGGCAATTTTGGGGCTTCACCATGTTTCATTGAAATGTACAGCTGTGTGTCATCCGCATAGCAGTGAAAGTTAACATTATGTTTTCGAATAACATCCCCAAGAGGTAAAATATATAGTGAAAACAATAGTGGTCCTAAAACGGAACCTTCACAGAGACAAACTGATATCTTTCCAACAGGTAAGATATAAACCAGGCCAGAACTTGTCAGTGTAGACCAATTTGGGTTTCCAGTCTCTCCAAAAGAATGTGGTGATCGATGGTGTCAAAGGCAGCACTAAGGTCTAGTAGCACGAGGACAGATGCAGAGCCTCGGTCTGACGCCATTAAAAGGTAATTTACCACCTTCACAAGTGCAGTCTCAGTGCTATGATGGGGTCTAAAACCAGACTGAAGCATTTCATATACATTGTTTGTCTTCAGGAAGGCAGTGAGTTGCTGCGCAACAGCTTTCTCTAAAATTTTTGAGAGGAATGGAAGATTCGATATAGGCCGATACATTTTTATATTTTCCGGGTCAAGGTTTGGCTTTTTCAAGAGAGGCTTTATTACTGCCACTTTTAGTGAGTTTGGTACACATCCGGTGGATAGAGAGCTGTTTATTATGTTCAACATAGGAGGGCCAAGCACAGGAAGCAGCTCTTTCAGTAGTTTAGTAGGAATAGGATCCAGTATGCAGCTTGAAGGTTTAGAGGCCATGATCATTTTCATCATTGTGTCAAGAGATATAGTACTAAAACACTTAAGTGTCTCTCCCGATCCCAGGCCCTGGCAGAGCTGTGCAGATCCAGGACAGCTAAGCCCTGGAGGAATACGCAGATTCAAAGAGGAGTCCGTAATTTGCTTTCTAATGGTCATGATCTTTTCCTCAAAGAAGTTCATGAATTTATTACTGCTGAAGTGAAAGCCATCCTCTCTTGGGGAATGCTGCTTTTTAGTTAGCTTTGCAACAGTATCAAAAATAAATTTTGGATTGTTCTTATTTTCCTCGATTAAGTTGGAAAAGTAGGATGATCGAGCAGCAGTGAGGGCTCTTCGGTACTGCACGGTACTGTCTTTCCAAGCTAGTCGGAAGACTTCCAGTTTGGTGTGGCGCCATTTCCGTTCCAATTTCCTGGAAGCTTGCTTCAAAGCTCGGGTATTTTCTGTATACCAGGGAGCTAGTTTCTTATGACAAATGTTTTTCGTTTTTAGGGGTGCAACTGCATCTATGGTATTGCGCAAGGTTAAATTGAGTTCCTCAGTTAGGTGGTTAACTGATTTTTGTCCTCTGACATCCTTGGGTAGGCAGAAGGAGTCTGGAAGGGCATCAAGAAATCTTTGTGTTGTCTGAGAATTTATAGCACGACTTTTGATGCTCCTTGGTTGGGGTCTGAGCAGATTATTTGTTGCGATTGCAAACGTAATAAAATGGTGGTCCGATATTCCAGGATTATGTGGAAAAACATTAAGATCTACAACATTTATTCCATGGGACAAAACTAGGTCCAGAGTATGACTGTGGCAGTGAGTAGGTCCAGAGACATGTTGGACAAAACCCACTGAGTCGATGATGGCTCCGAAAGACTTTTGGAGTGGGTCTGTGGACTTCTCCATATGAATATTTATGTATCATATATCTATCACCTCTGTCATTACCTTTCCTATATATTTCTGGTTTCCCGCTCTGTTCCTTGCTTCAGCATTGATTGTCGTATGTCCTTGTTTATGGACACTGTGCCCGTCTTGTTACCTGTTTGTTTCTGATTAAATGTTGAGTCCCCCTACCTGCTTCTCATCGCCGGTGTCGGTCCTTACAGATGTGAATGTTTTGTGACTTTGCACCTTCTGATGTACATTTTTGAGGACAGGATTTTGTACCTTTCTGGATTCAATTAGAATCTTATATTGCAGAGAAAGGGACAGGGCAACAACTCTTACAATTCCACCCACTGAATCCTGCAAGATGCTGTTCTTAATTATACAATTACCTATTGTGCTGAAGCAGAGATGCTGAAATAGTGTTTTGCCTGTGCTACAGACGTCGATATAAGTCCGCTAATACAATAAAGGCCCAGTGCAATACTTTTGTGAGATTTATTATAAATATATATTTTTCATTATATTCTTTTTTTATTCTGATTTGTCAGAACTCTCAGCACCCCAACTTCATGTGACAATGGGATACTGGTCTATAGTTTTTGATGTCAGATGAGTTGGGTGTTGATTTCTTGAGGAGGGGAGCGACTTGGGCCATTTTGAAGTCGGAGAGGACGCAGCCAGCGGTCAGGGATGAGTTGACGAGGGAAGTGAGGAATGGGAGAAGGTCTCCAGAGATGCAGAGAGGGAGGGGAGAGTGTGGAGGAATAAAGAGGGATCAGAAGGTGGAAAATAGTTTTCTAGGGTTAGAGGCAGAAGCTTGAATTTTAGAATGAGAGAAAGTGGCTTTAGCAGCGGATACAGAGGAGGGAAAGGTAGAGAGGAGTGAGTGAAAGAATAATAGTTCCTCCGGAAGTTTAGTTTTCCTCCATTTTCGCCCAGCTGCCCTGTTCATATAGTAATCTTCATTGTAGAGAGTGACTGCGTCCCCACGTTGAACCTCACAAACTTGAGTTTGATACTTAACATCATTGTGTCACATCTGTAAAATTGAATGAAAATAACCATGTGAATTAACCTTTCACGAGCCTCTACCCCGGGTCCGGGAGCACCCCCCACACTGATTAGCATCGCTAGCATAGCGTCACAATTAAAGAACAAATTCTTATTTACACTGATGGTCTAGGAACAGTGGGTTAACTGCCTTTATCAGGTGCAGAACAACAGATTTTTACCTTGTCAGCTGATGGATTCGATCTAGAAACCTTTCGGTTACTTCCCCAACACTCTAACCACTAGGCTACCTGCTGCCCCCTTTTCCTTAATTACTGTCAATACAATCCATCAGAAAGTAAAGGTAAGAATTCCAGGAACCTCAGAATTTATATTGCAGTTAAATAAAAATTCACCTCAACAAATCAATCATATTGTCTTGGCTACAAAGAATCTGAATATACATTTGCAGTTGGCATTATCTTATTCAGCTACAAAGTATTTTACTATTGCAATGCAAGTTTTCAGACTATATAATTTTTTGAATACTTAGCATTTTAACAGGGACAGATAAATGACAGTGGTCTGTTGTTCTTCTGTGAATCTGTTATCCCACAATCATACAAAGATGTTATTAGTTCATTGTTATTATGTTCCCCCATATGTTTGTAGTTGGGATGGACTGTAATGCCCTGCTTCCAGTTGGTAATGGTCTGTGTGTAGCATTGATATTTGAATAATTGAATAACTGGTGCTATAATTTAATAACCAGTGCTATAATTTAATACCCTGAGGTATAATTTAATAACATGTGCTATAAAAAAAAATTGACTACATGAAACATTCCATTTTAAAATATTCATTCTTTTTGTTCTATTTAACCCAAACATCATATCGGGAGGTTATTGATTTTAAATTACATACAGAATATAGTTACTTCTATATTCATTCTGTTGTTGGAACAGGTTCCACCTCTCTGCAAATCTGTGATGGCCCTCTCATTGCTAACCACTTGGGTCAACAGGTACAAATACTAAACTACACAAGCACATAAGGGATTACCATTAACAGGGGGGCATCACAGTCGGTCCACCATTGTAAGTTGCAACCTGACAGAAACAAGCAATACTTTTTCATAGATATCAATTACAGTTTGTTTTCTACAGTTTAAAGGAATGTAATTCCCAGAGTTACTGACTGATCCTATATACAGTGTCTGGCTTGTGCTTTTTTGTTTCACTGATTATTTCAGAAATCAAATGTGAATACATTTGCAGTATGTTAAATTAGTAGGCAATTTCAAAGAGTTGACCTTTGCTGACAGTTTTGTAAATTACCATTATAAAAGCTCAATTTTAAATAATGTGATGAGGTAGATAAAGTTGAATGATGAATTGGTTTGCTATCTTATTGTATGTTTTATGGGTTACAGTACACACTGTGTTCTCCTGTACAGGTATCAGAGAGTACTGTACACTGTAGAGTCATAGTCTCCTGGATGGACTGGGTCAGACTGGCTGCTGCTCGACAGTCTTACCTACATACATTTAAAATAGATTTGAAACATCAATATCAATTGTTAAGTATTTTTGTAAAACTATCTATTCAAAGAAACTTCAAATATGAAATATTTTGAAATGAACTAATGTGAACTAAATAACCCTGTACATAACTGCAACCAACGCAGTTTCCCAGAACCAGATTAAGCCTAGTAATAAAAATCATTAGAAGATCTCTATTGAAAATGCTTTTAAATCCAGGACAAATCTTAATCTGGTTCCCTCAATGTTCAGGTTGGAAATGCACTTACACAATATACTGAGGAGTACGATAATAAACCTGCTTCTGGTCATCTTGTTGAGTAGCTATTACACTATGCCAATGTCATCTGACAATAACACAAAGTGTGTCATATGTAAATACAAATCAAAGACTGACCTGATAGGCTGGTGATGGCACTCAGTGCTTCCTGTAACATTGTAATGGTCTTGTTTTGTACGTTCAACTTGTTAAACAATGCTGTTCTGTATCCATGCTATTTAAACCAACTGACCTTCTTTTGATGTCCGGTTTCCCAGACAGAGTCAGCCTAGTCTTGCATTTAAAAGTATTTTCATTGGAGAATAGTCCTTGAACACGATTCTTACTGTACAATCTTGCCTAATCTGTATCGGGGAAACCTGCCTGTAGAGTTTAAATGAAGAGCTGTTATGTCATTATGCAGCGTTCTTTGTATTGTTTGTTATCAATCTAAATATTGTTGATAAGAAGGAGTAGGCCTAATTCCATGTTAGTTCATCCAGTATGAGGAAAAAACAAATGTGGCTTTTTAACGACTTTGAGGTATCATACAATTTAATGGGATGATATGCAAAAAAGTATTTGGAGTTACTAAGTATTGTACTTTGATAGGAATTTATACATTTTGTTTAATTACAGACTTCATCAATGAACAGAAATATGTGGCTGAGAACTAAGAATGTCTTAAACCTCGCTAATTCTAAAAAAGTTAAAAACAATGGCGGGGAAATGATAATGAAAGTGCACTGATTGTCACGGCCATTTAATGGAGTGGACCAAGGCGCAGCGTTTTGAGCGTACATACTTGTTTATTTAACGATGTCGCCAACAAAACAATTAACAACCAACCGACACGTGACGCCAACGTAGTGCTCACAGGCAACTAAACATGGACAACTACCCACAATACCAACATGGAAAATGGCAACCTAAATAGGTTCCCCAATCAGAGACAACGATAAACAGCTGTCTCTGATTGGGAACCCATTCAGGCCACCATAAACCTACATACCCATAGACAATACAAAATCCCCATAGATAACCAAAAACCCTAGACAATACACAAACTAAACAAACCACCCTTGCCACACCCTGACCTAACCAAATAATAAAGAAAGCAAATATAACTAAAGTCAGGGCGTGACACTGATATCAACATAACAAAAACTGCAAAAATGTAAATGTAAGAATAATTTGTTAGAAACATTCACAGAAGACAGAACCCAATATCAGGATTATCCACGTATGAACAGGTTTCCATGTTTTATTGTACACTGGTGCTATACATTGAACAGGAAAGTTCACAGATAAAAAGTACAGTCGAGGCAAAAATATTAGGAACCTCTACGGACTGACAATTCAACAAAACTGGTAATATGAAGCCGGGACATTATAAAGGTACAAAAACAACTTACTTTGTGTAGGCAAATGTAAATGCTGCTTTCATGTGCTAAAACACATCAGGCATTTACAGTATCTAGATAAATGGTTAGGAAACAAATACATATGCTATTAATATTTTCTTTTAATGTTTCATTTAGTCTTAAAGTGAATTTCCAAGTTCCAGACATTTCAGTGTTCTTTTCCATTTTTGCTGTTCTGCTGTGTTACCTTTTCATGTGAAAGATAAAACAACATTTATTGTAATAAATTAAAAATGTTAGAGATTAATGACTTAACTAGACCCACTACTCAGTACCGTAGTTGAAACAATTTCACTCCCAATCTGAACACCTGACATCAGAGTACACACTCTCCTGTGGTGTCTCTCTCTTCTTTCTTCCTCTTCTAGTTTTCCTCTCAGAGAAATTCAATGCAGCATAGTTCAACGTATCTGTATCTTCATCCTGTGAATAATCATATGTTTTTGCCACACTGGTAACATAAAGCATATATGTGATGGCATAAACTCACTGCGTCATAACTGAGATTAGTTAGAGCAATTACACCTACATCATCTCGTTGCTGTTGGCTTTTTTTTGTACTCTGAATGGGATATTCAATACTTAATAATAAAAAGTACAAAAGTAACAGCCAAATCAATGGGCAGCAAAGTTATACAAACACATTTATTTACCTGGCTATTTAACTGTTCCACTGTTGAGCTGCCATGTCCTATATGCTGAGAGGCACCTACTTTTTCCATGAGAGAAAACAAGCAACAAGCATAACGATGACAGGATACTCCCAGAGAAGCAAGACATTTGGCTACAGATATCCGAAAATGTATTTGTGCCAATCTACAATTTGCAATTCTAAACAGCTCACCATAACAATGTTCACAAATTGGCCTTGTATTTCTGGTGCAGACAAGGATACCGATCACAGTCACACTTAAAGCCAACGTTGCTCCCAGAGCGATAATGACAGGCTCTGCTGCTTTTTCTAAACCAAAAAGAATTAGCATGTTCAATAAACTAGCTTTTTACAATATTCTAAGTAACTGAAGTGGCATGATGATCAACACAGTACACAGTATATTCCCTATACAGTATACCGGCAGTATTCGACAAATCAGATTTTCTTTCCTCACTTTTTTACAATTTCATTTGAGAAAAAAACTTCCTTCATCTTTGCATATACACTACCGTTCAAAAGTTTGTGGTCATGTAATCGATCCCATAAACGCTGATGCTCCAGATACTCAACTAGTCTAAAGAAGGCCAGTTTTATTGCTTCTTTAATCAGGACAACAGTTTTCAGCTGTGCTAACATAATTGCAAAAGGGTTTTCTAATGATCAATTAGCCTTTTAAAATGATTAACTTGGATTAGCTAACACAACGTGCCATTGGAACACAGAAGTGATGGTTGCTGATAATGGGCATCTGTACGCCTATGTAGATATTCTATTAAAAATCTGCCGTATGCATCTACAATAGTCATTTACAACATTAACAATGTCTACACTGTATTTCTGATCAATTTGATGTTATTTTAATGGACAAAAAATTTGCTTTTCTTTAAAAATAAGGACATTTCCAGGTGACCCCAAACTTTTGAACAGTAGTGTATATGGCATTTTTTTTTTTTTTAAATCCCTTTAAACTACACTGAGTGTACCAAACATTAGGAACACCTTCCTAATATTGAGTTGCACTCCCCTTTTGCCCTCAGAACAGCCTCAATATTTCGGGCATGGACTCTAAAAGGTGTCGAAAGCTTTCCACAGGGATGCTGGAACATGATCAATCAATCAATGTCTCAAGGCTTAAAAATCATTATTTAATCTGTCTCCTCCCCTTCTTCTACACTGATTTGAAGTGGATTTAACAAGTGACATCAATCAATAGCCTATGTCATGGAAAGAGCAGGTGTTCTTAATGTTTTGTATACTCAGTATAAAGTGTTGCACAGTAGACAAGTTATTACACATCCACTGTATATCACCTTCATTATTTGTAAATAATTTCATCACCTACCAATGTGCAATTTTGTTCCATTGCCAAACAGGATCTCCCCACATTTGGCCACAGCACAGTAGTAAGTCCCAGCATCAGAGAGACTGAGGTTGTTCTTGGAGAGGCTGTAGACACAGCTCTGTCTAGGAGAGGGCGTCTCAGGGCTCTTCTCACACTCATCACTCCTGTTCCCAGGGGTATAAATGACTCCTGGATGGGATTCTTCTGATCCGGCTCTGAACCAATACACACTGTGTTCTCCTGTACAGGTCTCAGAGAGTACTGTACACTGCAGAGTCACAGAGTCTCCTGGATGGACTAGGTCAGACTCTGGCTGCTGCTCCAGAGTTATCT
Organism: Salvelinus fontinalis; assembly: GCF_029448725.1. Taxonomy (NCBI): domain Eukaryota; kingdom Metazoa; phylum Chordata; class Actinopteri; order Salmoniformes; family Salmonidae; genus Salvelinus; species Salvelinus fontinalis. The sequence continues at coordinate 66,523,371 of NC_074670.1, forward strand.
TGGTAAACCTCTTTCCACTGTCACCTACATTGTGCATTTTGTTGGATGAGGGACATTCTCAAGTTTAAATGAAGCATGATCTGTAGCATTAATAGCACATCTTTGAGACAGTGTGCATTTAGAACAATGTACCAAGATTAACTTTATAATATCCACTGAGGACTATACTGTACACTGATAATAATATACTGATGAACAATAAAATTAAAAATTCAAACTAAATTACCATTTGTAGCCAAAAAGGTTCCATTTCTATAATCCATTTGGTACTTTGTTCCCAATGCACAGTAGTAGGTTGCCTCATCTGATGTGCTGATATTGCTGATAATGAGATGAGATACATCTTCGGCTTTGTCCACTTTAAAACGTAGGTTATTAAACTTTTCAGAAAGAACAGGTTTGGAAGAATCAGTAATAGCTGCCACAACGTGGGGCATTTGACCAATAGTTTGCTTGTACCAGTAGAGGACTTGAAAATGTTTGTTATCAGCGAATAGGCATGATAGAGATACGAAGTCTCCGAGCTGAACAGTGGTCAGCGGAACTGGCTGATTAACTTCTTCATTTTGAATCAGGTCTGCAATAGATTTGAAAGAAGTTTTGCAGATATATTAACTTTGCCAATTCAGACATCAATTTGTAGAATAATTACCAAAGTGGTCAGACCTATCTGGAAATGGGCTTGGACAAAGCCTAACCACTGTTTTAAAACCATGGAAAACGTACCGATATGGTGATATTTTCTTTCTTCTCGCTGTCAAAACTACATTTATATAGCTACAGTATTCCATCCTGTTTCTGCACTACTGCACTACTTTCCAATAGTCGAAGATGTAGGTTACACATTCAGTTAAAAAAAATATGCAGTTTAGTAAGACAATTGGTTATGCATGCACTTACAAAGTTGAATGAGAAGTACCAAGATAAAGCTGGTTCTGATCATCTTGCTAAGTTGCTATTGTTGTGACGCCAGTTATCCTTCTTTCGCCTAACCATGAAACACGTAATGACTGATGTGACAAAAGGAGAACTATTCATTTTGCTTGGTGCCATGTAAGAATGACCTGATTGGTTGTTCAACATTTCCTGTAGATGGTTTTCCACCAACAAGGGTCTGGACATGGTATCACTTTAAAATACACCTTTAACTATAGTGTGATTTGTTGGCCTTATGTATTGATCATTGATGCCATTGCCGTATGTTGATTTTGAACCAGTCCATTGATTTTGAATCTGTCACAGCCCACTGCGCACAGACGTCAGTTCAACGTCTAGTTTTGATTTTAATTTGGTTGAGTTGTCAACTAACGTGAATTCCATGTGAAATCAACCAAAAATGTCTCAGTCTTATTGGATTAAGTTTATTCAAAGTTGGGTGAATAAAAGCTAGGGGGACCTCAGCCCCCCAAAAATAGTAGAATACACCAGCTGCAATTTTGAAATTTGGTTGTAGATCATTCAGCAGTTTTTCTCTTGTTATGTCAGTCGCTGACAGTCACTCAATTAGCATGTCAGCTAATTGAGTGACTGGCGTCACAAAGCATTGCAAATAGCACATGATTTGCTTTGACAAAGAGCCCTCGTCACTCTTTTTGGAGAAATGCCTACCACACATCTCAGCTGGTTTTGCTGGATTGCATAAATTCAGAGTTCAGGTCAAAAATGATGTAAAAAGACATTGACATCCGGCGCCGACAGAGATGGCCGCCTCGCTTTGCGTACTTAGGAAACTATGCAGTATTTTGTTTTTTTATGTATTATTTCTGACATTGTTACCCCAGGAAATTTTAAGTTTTATTACATACAGCCGGGAGAAACTATTGGATATAGGAGCAACATCAACTTACCAACAGTACGACCAGGAATACGACTTTCCAGAAGCGTATCCTGTGTTTGGTCCACCACCCAGGACAATGGATCGGATCCCAGCCGGCGACCCAAAACAACGGCGCCGCAGAAGGGGCAGATGGCGCACTCTTCTGGTCAGGCTCCGCAGACAGGCGCATCGCGCACCGCTCCCGAGTATACTACTCGCCAATGTCTAGTCTCTTGACAACAAGGTAGACGAAATCCGAGCAAGGGTTGCCTTCCAGAGAGACATCAGAGATTGTAACGTTCTTTGTTTCATGGAAACATGGCTCACTCGGGAAACGTTATCAGAGTTGGTACAGCCACCTGGTTTCTTCACGGATTGCGCTGACAGAAACAAACATCTCTCTGTTAAGAAGAAGGGCGGGGGTGTATGCCTTAGGATTAACGAGACGTGGTGTGATCATAACAACATACAGGAACTCAAGTCCTTTTGTTCACCTGACCTAGAATTCCTTACAATCAAATGCCGACCGCATTATCTACCAAGAGAATTCTCTTCGATTATAATCACAGTCGTGTATCCCCCCCCCCCCAAGAAGACACATCAACGGCCCTGAAATAACTTCAGTGGACTCTATGTAAACTGGAAACCAGATATCCTGAGGCTGCATTAATTGTAGCTGGGGATTTTAACAAGGCTCATCTGAAAACAAGGCTCCCTAAATGTTATCAGCATATCAAATGCGCGACCCGGGCTGGGAAAAACCTGGACCATTGTTACTCTAACTTCCACGACGCATACAAAGCCCTCCCCCGCCCTCCTTTCAGAAAATCTGACCACAACTCCATTTTGTTGCTCCCAACCTACAGACAGAAACTAAAACAGAAAACGCCCGTGCTCAGGTTTGTTCAACGCTGGTCCGACCAATCTGATTCCACGCTTCAAGATTGCTTGGATCACGTGGACTGGGATATGTTCCGCGACTTTATTAGCAAGTGCTTCCGTGATGTTGTACCCACAGCGACTATTAAAACCTTCCCCAACCAGAAACCGTGGATTGATGGCAGCATTCGCGCAAAACTGAAAGCGAGAACCACTGCTTTTAATCAAGGAAAGGCGACCTGAAACATGACCGAATACAAACAGTGTAGCTATTCCCTCCGCAAGGCAATCAAACAAGCTAAGGGTCAGTATAGAAACAAAGTAGAGTCATAATTCAACGGATCAGACACGAGAGGTATGTGGCAGGGTCTACAGTCAATCATGGACTACAAAAAGAAAACCAGCCCCGTCGCGGACCACGATGTCTCGCACCCAGACAAACTAAACAACTTCTTTGCTCGCTTTGAGGACAATTCAGTGCCACAGACATGTCCTGCTACCAATATTTAAACGTGTTAACCCTCGCAAGGCTGCCGGCCCAGACGGCATCCCTAGCCGCGTCCTCAAAGCATGAGCAGATCAGCTGGCTGGTGTGTTTACGGACATATTCAATCAATCCTTATCCCAGTCTGCTGTTCCCACATGATTCAAGAGGGCCACCATTGTTCCTGTTCCCAAGAAAGCTACGGAAACTGAGCTAAATGACTATTGCCCCTTAGCACTCACTTCCGTCATCATGAAGTGCTTTGAGAGACTAGTCAAGGATCATATCACCTCCACCCTACCTGACACCCTAGACCCACTCCAATAGTGGTCCACAGACGACGCAATCGCAATCGCAATCACACTGCACACTGCCCTAACCCATCTGGAAAAGAGGAATATCTATGTAAGAATGCTGTTCATTGACTACAGATCAGCATTTAACACCATAGTACTCTCCAAACTCGTCTTTTAGCTCGAGACCCTGGGTCTCGACCCCGCCCTGTGCAACTGGGTCCTGGACTTCCTGACGGGCCGCCCCCAGGTCGTAAGGGTATGAAACAACATCTCCACCCTGCTGATCCTCAACACTGGGGCCCCAAAAGGGTGCGTTCTCAGCCCTCTCCTGTACTCCCTGTTCACCCATGACTGCGTGGCCATGCATGCCTCCAACTCAATCATCAAGTTTGCAGACAACACTACAGTGGTAGGCTTGATTACCAACAATGACGAGATGGCCTAGAGGGAGGAGGTGAGGGCCCTCGGAGTGTGGTGTCAGGAAAATAACCTCACACTCACACTCAACGTCAACAAAACAAAGGAGATGATCGTGGACTTCAGGAAACAGCAGAGGGAGCAACCCTTATCCACATCAATGGGACAGTAGTGGAGCAGGTGGAAAGTTGTAAGTTCCTCGGCGTACACATCACGGACAAACTGAAATGGTCCACTCACACAGACAGCATGGTGAAGAAGGCACAACAGCGTCTCTTCAACCTCAGGAGGCTGAAGAAATTCGGCGTGTCACCAAAAACACTCACAAACTTTTACAGATGCACAATTGAGAGTATCCTGTCGGGCTGTATCACCGCCTGGTACGGCAACTGCTCCGCCCACAACTGTAAGCCTCTCCAGAGGGTAGTGAGGTCTGCACAACGCATCACTGGGGCAAACTACCTGCCCTCCAGGACACCCACACCACCCGATGTTACTGGAAGGCCAAAAAGATCAAGGACAACAACCACCCGAGCCACTACCTGTTCAACCTGCTATCATCCAGAAGGTGAGGTCAGTACAGGTGCATCAAAGCTGGGACCAAGAGACTGAAAAACAACTTCTATCTCAAGCCATCAGACTGTTAAACAGTCTGTTAAACAGCCATCACTAACATTGAGTGGCTGCTGCCAACATAGTGACTGAACTCTAGCCACTTTAATAATAAAAAATTGGATGTATTAAATGTTATCACTAGTCACTTTAAACAATGCTGCTTTAAATAATGTTTACATACGCTACATTACTCATCTCATATGTATATACTGTACTCTATTCCATCTACTGCATCTTGCCTATGCCGTTCGGCCATCGCTCATCCATATATTTGTATGTACAAATTATTATTCATTCCTTTACACTTGTGTGTATAAGGTACTTGTTGTGATATTGTTAGATTACTTGTTAGATATCACTGCATGGTCGGAACTAGAAGCACAAGCATTTCGTTACACTCGCATTAACATCTGCTAACCATGTGTATGTGACAAATACATTTCTTTTTATTTTATTTGATCATTTTTGTCAGCTACCTATACTGCACTCAGTATTGCAATGTGTGTGACTAGGCTGGAAAGATGAGCCATTAAAATGTTCTACCTTGCACAACACCAGAGAGGAAGAGGCCAAGCGAGAGGGTGCACTCACGTCAAAATCTGACCACATTCCAGTCTCCTTTTCACCTCATTTACCACCTGATTTACTTAACAAAATGCACATCTCAATAGGTTGTCCAGGTGTCCTCATGACATGGAACAAGTGGGGTGTTCTCTATTGCTCCTCTACTGTTCCTCAAGCAAGGGAGTAGGCTGATGACATCAGAGGGCACCATCAAACCAACTCCTTGAATGGCCTACTCCAGTTTGCATTTGTGTCTAAAAAACAATATTTTGCTCAAAATATTGTTTTTTTACCCTTAAGTGTGTGTTTATTACTGTATTTATAAATGGGATATTGTAAAAAAAGAAAAGAAGAGGAAACCAATTATTGGATATTGTAAGAAATAAGAAACGTTAACAAATAGTTGGACGATGTCTTTAAGGGACTCAGACTTCTGTCTTTACTCCACCATTCAAGCACACACTCCTCCTTCTCATAGTCCATGGCTCGTCGAGGGCCGCATCAAGAAAATCAAACGTCCCGTGGCTTTGTTTTTTATAAACCCTTTATAATAAAGCCATAATAACATTTGCAATGTGATATAGGCTACAGTTGAGCAGAGACGTTTTTGCGATATCCATACAGGGGGAACACTTGTTAACAGGTTCCGCGAAAACATTTGTCTTTAAAAACTAATTTCATCCAATTCTAAATAATTTACATGATAGAAGACATTAGCTGAATCGTTTTAATAGCACACTAATGACCGAAATGAGTGGCTACTCTGACACTGACACACTGAGCTCAATCTGGTCTTGAATTCAAACAAACAATAGCCCAGGCCAATGAAGTGACACTCAAATTGTATATTTATATGTAATAGCCTACAGTAGGTTACTAAATACCATTGACAGGGGCACACTGACTCACGGGCTCACCTAATGAGGAGGATGAAGCCATAGGCTACTACTCAAGGTGATGGCCGATGCGCACGTCGTGGGAATAGCCTATCTAAAGATGAGCTACTTTGGAAAACAGTGCTGTTGTTCGCTACAAATTGGGAGTTGAGATTTTTTTCCTTCTGTTCTCTTTTCAGCAGTAGAAATTTGCTTTCCAAACTGTATATTTTTCCCACAATTGTATATTGAAATTTGCAAAAAGCAAACAGACAACCACATCCAACCATAGAAATATAATCCATAGAAGGCAGTTCCGAATTCAAGTCAGGACTGGCAGCCAGTGCTAGTGTACCCATCAGTTTCATAGTGAAATTGCCAGGGTAAGAGGTTCCAAAACCTATGGATTATATGTCTATGGCCACAACACAACATTGCCTCGTGGGTCCCATGTGGGCTTCGGCCCAGCCGCTGACTTACATTATTGTCCAGTCAAATGTATTTATTATGCAGTTCATTTTATTTTATTAAAACTTCTTTGGGCTGCAAGCCCGAAGCCGGGCACAATATGACAACAGCCACTTCAAGTGCAGGGCGCGAAATTCAAAATATATTTTTTTGAAATATTTAACTTTCACACATTAACCTGTTAGGCGGTGTAACGGTGGTTCTCCTCCTCTTCAACCGAAAAGGAGGAGTAGTGATGGAACCAAGGCGCAGCGGGTTGTGAACACATAATTTATTTACAGAAAAACAAAAAAACACGAACTTCACTATAACTAACAAAACAACAAACGGAGTAGACAGACCTGGACGACGAACTTACATTAAACACGAAGAACGCACGAACAGGGAAAATAGACTACACAAAATGACGATGTACAAAAACAAACCGAACAGTCCCGTATGGTGCAACAAACACTGACACAGGAGACAACCACCCACAACGAACACTGTGAAACAACCTACCTAAATATGACTCTCAATTAGAGGAAAACGCCAAACACCTGCCTCTAATTAAGAGCCATACCAGGCAACCCTTAAACCAACATAGAAACAGAAAACATAGAATGCCCACCCAAACTCACGTCCTGACCAACTAACACATACAACAAACTAACAGAAATAGGTCAGGAACGTGACATAACCCCCCCCCTTAAGGTGCGAACTCCGGGCGCACCAGCACAAAGTCTAGGGGAGGGTCTGGGTGGGCATCTGACCACGGTGGTTGCTCAGGCTCAGGGCGAGGTCCCCACCCCACCATAGTCAATCCCAGCTTACATCTCCCCCTACAAATGACCACCCTCATATTACACCCACTTAATCTTCTGGGTAACATCGAGACAAGGGGCAGCACCGGGATAGAGGGATAGCTCAGGACAGAGGGATAGCTCAGGACAGAGGGATAGCTCAGGATAGAGAGGTAGCTCAGGATAGAGAGGTAGCTCAGGATAGAGGGGCAACTCCGGACTGAAAGGCAGCTCCGGACAGAGAGACAGCTCTGGACTGAGGGGCAGTTCTGGATAAATAGCTGCTCTGGGCTGAGGGACAGCTCATGACTGGCTGACTGCTCTGGACGCTCATGGCTGGCTGACGGCTCTGGACGCTCATGGCTGGCTGACGGCTCTGGACGCTCATGGCTGGCTGACGGCCCTGGACGCTCATGGCTGGCTGACGGCTCTGGACGCTCATGGCTGGCTGACGGCTCTGGACGCTCATGGCTGGCTGACGGCTCTGGACGCTCATGGCTGGCTGATGGCTCTGGACGCTCATGGCTGGCTGACGGCTCTGGACGCTCATGGCTGGCTGACGGCTCTGGCAGATCCTGTCTGGTTGGCGGCTCTGGCAGATCCTGTCTGGTTGGCGGCTCTGGCAGATCCTGTCTGGTTGGCGGCCCTGGCAGATCCTGTCCGGTTGGCGGCTCTGGCAGATCCTGTCCGGTTGGCGGCTCTGGCAGATCCTGTCTGGTTGGCGGCTCTGGCAGATCCTGACTGACGAATGGCTCTAGCGGCTCCTGACTGACTAACGGCTCTGACGGCTCGGGACAGACGGGCGGCTCTAATGGCTCGGGACAGACGGATGGCTCAGACGGCGCTGGGGAGACGGATGGCTCAGATGGCGCTGGGGAGACGGATGGCTCAGATGGCGCTGAGGAGACGGATGGCTCAGATGGCGCTGCGGAGACGGATGGCTCAGATGGCGCTGAGGAGACGGATGGCTCAGATGGCGCTGCGGAGACGGATGGCTCAGATGGCGCTGCGGAGACGGATGGCTCAGACTGATCCTGTCTGGCGGAAGGCTTTGGCTGCTCCTGTCTGGCGGAAGGCTCTGTAGGCTCATGGCAGATGGGCGGCTTTGCAGGCTCAATACAGACGGGCAGTTCATGCAGCGCTTGGCAGACGGACAGTTCAGGCGCCGTTGGGCAGACGGCAGACTCTGGCCGGCTGAGACGCACTGTAGGCCTGGTGCGTGGTGCCGGAACTGGAGGCACCGGACTGGAGACACGCACTTCAAGCCTAGTGCGGGGAGCAGGGACAGGGCACACTGGACTCTCAAAGCGTACTATATGCCTGGTGCGTGGTACCGGCACTGGTGGCACCGGGCTGAGTGCACGCACATCAGGACGAGTACGGGGAGAAGGAACAGTGTGTACAGGGCTCTGGAGACGTACTGGTGGCCAGATATGTAGAGCCGGCTTCATGGCGCTTGGCTCAATGCTCCATCTAGCCCTACCAGTGCGGGGAGGTGGAAAAACCCGCACTGGGCTATGCACACGTACAGGAGACACCTTGCGCTCTACTGCGTAACACGGTGTCTGCCCGTACTCCCGCTCTCCACGGTTAGCCTGGGAAGTGGGCGCAGGTCTCCTACCTGCCCTTGGCCCACTACCTCTTAGCCCCCCCCCCCCCCAAGAAATTTTTGGGTAGTACTCACGGGCTTTTCGGGCTTCCGTGCTAGACGCGTCCCCTCATAACGCCGGTTCCCTTCTCCGGTTGCCTCTGCTCTCCTCAGTGCCTCCAGCTGTTCCCATGTGAGGCGATCCCTTCCAGCCAGGATCTCCTCCCATGTGTAGCAACCTTTCCCGTCCAAAACATCCTCCCAAGTCCATTCCTCCTTCTTGCGCTGTCCCTTCCTCCGATTACACCGCTGCTTGATTCTGGATTGGTGGGTGGTTCTGTAACGGTTCTCCTCCTCTTCAACCGAAAAGGAGGAGTAGTGATGGAACCAAGGCGCAGCGGGTTGTGAACACATAATTTATTTACAGAAAAACAAAAAAACACGAACTTCACTATAACTAACAAAACAACAAACGGAGTAGACAGACCTGGACGACGAACTTACATTAAACACGAAGAACGCACGAACAGGGAAAATAGACTACACAAAATGACGATGTACAAAAACAAACCGAACAGTCCCGTATGGTGCGACAAACACTGACACAGGAGACAACCACCCACAACGAACACTGTGAAACAACCTACCTAAATATGACTCTCAATTAGAGGAAAACGCCAAACACCTGCCTCTATTTAAGAGCCATACCAGGCAACCCTTAAACCAACATAGAAACAGAAAACATAGAATGCCCACCCAAACTCACGTCCTGACCAACTAACACATACAACAAACTAACAGAAATAGGTCAGGAACGTGACAGGCGGGCTGTCCCGACGTCGGTACACTTATGACAACATCCAGCTCTATTGCAGGGCGCGAAATTCAAAATCTATTTTTTTTTAATTTTTAACTTTCACACATTAACAAGTCCAATACAGCATTTGAAAGATAAACATCTTGTCAATCCAGCCAAAATGTCCGATTTTTTTTATGTTTTACAGAGAAAACACCACATATATTTATGTTAGCTCACCACCAAATAAAAAAGAGGACAGACATTTTTCACAGCACAAGTAGGATGCAAGTAGGATGCACAAGCCAACCAAACTAACCTAGAACCAACCTAAATAACCTAGAAAAAACTACCTCAGATGACAGTCCTATAACATGTTACACAATAAATCTATGTTTTGTTAAAAAAAATTGCATATTTTAGCTATAAATCAGTTTTACATTACTGCTACCATCATAGCTACAGTCAGAAATCGCACGGGAGTAGCCAGAGTAAATACAGACACCAACGTCAACTACCTAATTACTCATCATAAAACATTTCAGAAAAATATATGGTGTATAGCAAAATTAAAGACAAAGATCTTGTGAATACAGACAATATTTCCGATTTTTTTAAGTGTTTTACAGCGAAAACACAATATATCGTTATATTAGCTTACTGCAATGGCTAACACACAACAACATTGATTCCAAGTAATCGGTAGCGATAGCACAGCTCGACAGATATATTAAATAGCATCCCAAATTGGGTCCTTATCTTTGTTGATCTTCCATCAGAATGTTGTAAAGGGGTCCATTGTCCAGTACCGTCTTTGTTTGGGATCCTGAACGAACTATTTCCCTCTTGAATTCGCAAGCACACTGGCCGTGCGGCGCTAACCTCTCCTTCTTCAAACAATTCTTCCAAAGCATCACGTCTAAAGTCCCGAATAAATTTCAATAATATAATTAAACTATATTGAAAAAACATACTTTAGGATGATATTGTGACATGTATCAAGTCAAATCGAAGCCGGAGACTATATTCACGTATAACGACAGTTTTCCAGGAGGCAATACAAAGTCCAACTTCGCGCCTGGGAGAAAAAAAATTATGGCGGTCCTCTCACTCCAATAGGCTGTATTCAATCCCTGAACGAGATATTCAAGTCCTTTCTGCTCTCACTTCCGCATGACACCCAGGGGAAGGCGTATGACGTGTTTCTATGGTCCCAAGTGACATGCCCTTTTATAGACAAGCTCTTGAAAAGAGACCTCGCATTTGGAAATCTCACTTCCGGATAGGAAATGGGCTGCAGAAAAAGTTCTGGTTCACTTAGAGAAATAATTCAAACGGTTTAAGAAACTAGAGAGTGTTTTCTATCCAATAGAAATGATAATATGCATATTGTACGAGCAAGAATTTAGTAGGAGGCCGTTTGAAATGGCCACCTATTTTCAGGTTACTCAGTGCTGCCCCTTGCAGCCATAAGAAGTTAACAAGTCCAATACAGCAAATGAAAGATAAACATCTTGTGAATCCAGCCAACATGTCCGATTTTTTAAATGTTTTACAGCGAAAACACCACGTATATTTTTGTTTGCTCACCACCAAATACAAAAAAGGACAAACATTTTTCACAGCACAGGTAGCATGCACAAAGCCAACCTAACTAACCAAGAACCAACCAAACTAACCAAGGAACAACTTCATCAGATGACAGTCTTATAACATGTTATACAATAAATCTATGTTTTGTTCGAAAAATGTGCATATTTGAGGTATAAATCAGTTTTACATTGCAGCTACCATCACAGCTACCGTCAGAAATAGCACCGAAGCAGCCAGAGTAATTACAGACACCAACGTGAAATACCTAAATACTCATCATAAAACATTTTTGAAAAATACATGGTGTACAGCAAATGAAAGACAAGCATCTTGTAATTCCAGCCAATATTTCCGATTTCTTAAGTGTTTTACAGCGAAAACACAATATAGCATTATATTAGCTTACCACAATAGCCAGAAACACAAGCCATTTACCAGCAGCAAAAGTTAGCGATCGTAACAAACCAGCAAAAGATATATAATTTTTGACTAACCTTGATAAGCTTCATCAGATGACAGTCCTATAACATCAGGTTATACATACACTTATGTTTTGTTCGAAAATGTGCATATTTAGAGCTGAAATCAGTGGTTATACATTGTGCTAACGTAGCATCTTTTTCCCAGAATGTGCGGATATTTTTATGACACTCAACTATTCTGACCAAATAACTATTCATAAACGTTACTAAAAAATACATGTTGTATAGGAAATGATAGATACACTAGTACTTAATGCAATCGCCGTGTTAGAATTCTAAAAATAACTTCATTACGACATCCAGCTTAGTTATAGCGAGAGAGTGCCCAAAATCTGGGTGCAAACTACTAGTTCACATGTTCGACAGATATATGAAATAGCATCATAAAATGGGTCCTACTTTTGATGATCTTCCATCAGAATGTTCAACAAGGGGTCCTTTGTCGGGAACAATCGTTGTTTGGTTTTAGAATGTCCTCTTCTCCAGTCAATTAGCACGGAAAGCTAGCAAAGTGGCGCGAAGCTCTCCTTCCTGAACAAACGCAGACAAAGCAACACGCCTAACGTCCCGAAAAAATGTCAATAATCTAATAAAACTATATTGAAAAAACATACTTTACGATGATATTGTCACATTTATCAAATAAAATCAAAGCCGGAGATATTAGTCGTCTATAACGACAGCTTTACAGAAGGCAATACCAGGTCCCTTCTCGCGCGTTCCAGAAAACAGGAAATTGGGGTCACGTCATGCCAAGAGCTTTTATTCGACCTCAGATCATGTTATACACTCCATTTCTTCTCTCACTGCCTGTTGACATCTAGTGGAAGGCATATGAAGTGCATGTATACTAATAAATATCAAGCACATTTATAGGCAGGCCCTAGAACAGAGCATCGATTTCAGATTTTCCACTTCCTGTCAGGAAGTTTGCTGCAAAATGAGTTCTGTTTTACTCACAGATATAATTCAAACGGTTTTAGAAACTAGAGAGTGTTTTCTATCCAATAGTAATGATAATATGCATGTTGTACGAGCAAGAATTGAGTACGAGGCCATTTGAAATGGGCACCTTTTATCCAGGCTACTCAATACTGCCCCTGCAGCCCAAACAGGTTAACAACAGTTATCCAATCAATGGGGATAAGTCAGGAAGACAGGTCTGAAACAATTTACTGTATATCGGCACACTGTATATTGCCAGCCTATCTGTAGGTTCTGTGCTAAACTGCTCCACAAACAGAGACCTAGAGACTCCATTTCAAGGCCCTCTATTCGCTGACACCCAGGGGAAGGCGTATGCAGTGCATCTCAACCAATGGAAGACAGGCATAGTTATACACAGGTCTGAGAACAGGTTGGAAAATTCTGCATTCTCAACTCCACATAGGAAAATTGCTCTAAGTCCAGTTCTGTTTCACTCACAGACATAATTCAAACGGTTTAAGAAACTAGAGAGTGTTTTCTATCCAATAGTAATAATAATATGCATATTGTACGAGCAAGAATTGAGTACGGGGCAGTTTAATTTGGAAACGTCATTATTTTCAAAGTGCTAACAGCACCCCCTATCGCCAAGAGGTTAAAAAGATGAGAGAGGCCTGTAATTTTCATCATAGGTACACTTCAACTATGAAAGACAAAATGACAATTTTTTTCTCCAGAAAATCATATTGTAGGATTTTTAATGAATTTATTTGCAAATTATGGTGGAAAATAAGTATTTGGTCAATAACAAAAGTTTATCTCAATACTTTGTTATATACCCTTTGTTGGCAGTGACAGAGGTCAAACGTTTTCTGTAAGTCTTCACAAGGTTTTCACACACTGTTGCTGGTATTTTGGCCCATTCCTCCATGCAGATCTCCTCTAGAGCAGTGATGTTTTGGGGCTGTTGCTGGGCAACACAGACTTTCAACTCCCTCCAAAGATTTTCTATGGGGTTGAGATCTGGAGACTGGCTAGGCCACTCCAGGACCTTGAAATGCTTCTTACGAAGCCACTCCTTTGTTGCCCGGGCGGTGTGTTTGGGATCATTGTCATGCTGACAGACCCAGCCACGTTTCATCTTCAATGCCCTTGCTGATGGAAGGAGGTTTTCACTCAAAATCTCACGATACATGGCCCCATTCATTCTTTCCTTTACACGGATCAGTCGTCCTGGTCCCTTTGCAGAAAAACAGCCCCAAAGCATGATGTTTCCACCCCCATGCTTCACAGTAGGTATGGTGTTCTTTGGATGCAACTCAGCATTCTTTGTCCTCCAAACATGACGAGTTGAGTTTTTACCAAAAAGTTCTATTTTGGTTTCATCTGACCATATGACATTCTCCCAATCTTCTTCTGGATCATCCAAATGCTCTCTAGCAATCTTCAGACGGGCCTGGACATGTACTGGCTTAAGCAGGGGGACACGTCTGGCACTGCAGGATTTGAGTCCCTGGCGGCGTAGTGTGTTACTGATGGTAGGCTTTGTTACTTTGGTTTCAGCTCTCTGCAGGTCATTCACTAGGTCCCCCCGTGTGGTTCTGGGATTTTTGCTCACCGTTCTTGTGATCATTTGACCCCACGGGGTGAGATCTTGCGTGGAGCCCCAGATCGAGGGAGATTATCAGTGGTCTTGTATGTCTTCCATTTCCTAATAATTGCTCCCGCAGTTGATTTCTTCAAACCAAGTTGCTTACCTATTGCAGATTTAGTCTTCCCAGGCTGGTGCAGGTCTACAATTTTGTTTCTGGTGTCCTTTGACAGCTCTTTGGTCTTGGCCATAGTGGAGTTTGGAGTGTGACTGTTGAGGTTGTGGACAGGTGTCTTTATACTGATAACAAGTTCAAACAGGTGCCATTAATACAAGTAACGAGTGGAGGACAGAGGAGCCTCTTAAAGAAGAAGTTACAGGTCTGTGAGAGCCAGAAATCTTGCTTGTTTGTAGGTGACCAAATACTTATTTTCAACCATAATTTGCAAATAAATTCATAAAAAATCCTACAATGTGATTTTCTGGATTTGTTTTTCTCAATTTGTCTGTCATAGTTGAAGTGTACCTCTGATGAAAATTACAGGCCTCTCTCATCTTTTTAAGTGGGAGAACTTGCACAATTGGTGGCTGACTAAATACTTTTTTTGCCCCACTGTATCTTTTTTAAAGGCAAGGAACTATATTTAACCTTTACTGCTCCAGCGTTCCGCCAGCGGAACTCCTCCCACATTCCACTGAAAAGGCAGAGCGCGAAATTCAAAATATATTTTTTTGAAATATTTATCTTTCACACATTAACAAGTCCAATACAGCAAATGAAAGGTACACATCTTGTGAATCCAGCCAACATGTCCGATTTTTTAAATGTTTTACAGCGAAAACAGCACGTATATTTATGTTAGCTCAACACCAAATACAAAAAAGGACAGACATTTTTCACATTTTTCGCATGCACAAAGCCAACCTAACTAACCAAGAACCAACCAAACTAACCAACAAACAACTTCATCAGATGACAGTCTTAGAACATGTTACACAATAAATCTATGTTTTGTTCGAAAAATGTGCATATTTGAGGTATAAATCAGTTTTACATTGCAGCTACCATCACAGCTACCGTCAAAAATAGCACCGAAGCAGCCAGAGTAGTTATAGAGACCAACGTGGAATATCATAAAATAATCATAAAACATTTCTGAAAAATGCATCGTGTACAGCAAATGAAAGACAAGCATCTTGTGAATCCAGCCAATATTTCAGATTTTTTAAGTGTTTTACAGCGAAAACACAATATAGCATTATATTAGCTTACTACAATAGCCTACCACACTAACGCATTCATTCATCAAAGCGTTAGCGAATAAACCAGCAAAAGATATTCATTTTCACTAACCTTCATAAACCTTCCTCAGATGACAGTCCTATAACATCAGGTTATACATACACTTATGTTTTGTTCGAAAATGTGCATATTTAGAGCTGAAATCAGTGGTTATCCATTATGCTAACGTAGCTTATTCTTCCCAGAATGTGCGGATATTTCTATTAGACTCTCACCTATTCTGACCAAATAGCTATTCATAAACATTACAAAAAAATACATGTTGTATAGGAAATGATAGATACACTAGTTCTTAATGCAATCGCAGTGTTAGAATTCTAAAAATATCTTCATTACGACATAAGGCTTATGTTATAGCGAGAGAGTGGCCAAAACCTGGGCTCAAAACTACTAGTACACAGTTTGACAGATATATGAAATAGCATCACAAAATGGGTCCTACTTTTGGTGATCTTCCATCAGAATGTTGGACAAGGGGTCCTTTGTCCAGAACAGTCGTTGTTTGGATTTAGAACATCGTTTTTCCCTCTTGAATTAGCAAGCACACTGGCCAAGTGTCGCGAAGCTCTCCATTCTGAACAAAGGGCAAACAACGCAACACACCTAACGTCCCGAATAAATTTCAAAAATCTAATAAAACTATATTGAAAAAACATACTTTACGATGATATTGTCACATGTATCAAATAAAATCAAAGCCGGAGATAGTAGTCGCCTATAACGACAGCTTTTCAAAAGGCAATCCCACTGTCCTCCTCGCGCCTTCCTGAAAACATGAAATCGGTGACACGTCATTCCAAGAGGACATATTCCATCTCAGACCAAGATAAACACCTAATTTCTTCTCTCACTGCATCTTGACATCCAGGGGAAGGCTATGACGTGCATGTATACTAATAGGTATCATGCCCATTTATAGGCAGGACCCAGAAGAGAGCATCGATTTCAGATTTTCCACTTCCTGGTTAGGAAGTTTGTGCCAAATGAGTTCTGTTTCACTCACAGATATAATTCAAACGGTTTTAGAAACTAGAGAGTGTTTTCTATCCAATAGTAATAATAATATGCATATTGTACGAGCAAGAATTGAGTACAAGGCCGTTTAAATTGGGCACGTTTTTCCCCCAAAGTGACAACAGCGCCCTCTGTCCTCATCAGGTTAACTATCAATTATGTTATAGTCCTTTCAAATACACTACATGACCGAAACTATGTGAACACCTGCTAGGCAATGTTAATATGGAGTTGGTCACCCTTTGCTGCTATAACAGCCTCCACTCTTCTGGGAAGGAGTTACACTAGATGTCGGAACATTGCTGCTCGTACTTGCTTCCATTCAGCCACAAGAGCATTGGTGAGGTCGGGCACTGATGTTGGGGGATTAGGCATGGCACGCAGTTGGCGTTGCAATTCATCCCAAAGGTGTTCGATGAGCATGAGGTCAGGGCTTCTTGCAGGCCAGTCAAGTTCTTCAACACTGATCTCGACAAACCGTTTTTGTATGGACCTCACTTTGTGCACGGGGCATTGTCATGCTAAAACAGCAAAAGGCCTTCCCCAAACTGTTGCCACAAGGTTGGAAAAACAGATTTGCCCAGACTGTCATTGTATGCTGTAACGTTAATATTTCCCTTCACTGGAACTAAGGGGCCTAGCCATAACCAGGAAAACAGCCCCAGACCATTATTCCTCCTCTACCAAACTGTTTCACTTTGCACAATGCATTGGGGGCAGTTAGTGTTCTCCTGGCATCCGCCAAACCCAGAATCGTTCGTCGGACTGCCAGATGGGGAAGCGTGATTCATCACTCCAGAGAACGTGTTTCCACAGCTCCAGAATCCAATGGCGGCGAGCTTTACACCACTCCAGCCTACGCTTGGCATTGCACATGGTGATCTTAGGCTTGTGTGCGGCTGCTCGGTCATTGTGCTGATGTTGCTTCCAGAGGCAGTTTGGAACTCGGTAGTGAGTGTTGCAACCGTGACAGACAATTTTTACCTGCTACGCACTTCAGCACTCAACAGTCCCGTTCTGTAGGCTTGTGCGGCCTACCACTTCACAGCTGAGCAGTTGTTGCTCTTAGATGTTTCTACTTCACAATAACAGCACTGACAGTTAACCGGGGCAGCTCTAACAGGGCAGAAATTTGACAAACTGACTTGTTGGAAAGGTGGCATCCTAAGACGGTGCCTCGCAGGCTCTTTAGTAAGGCCATTCTACTGCCAATGTTTGTCTATGGAGATTGCATGGCTGTGTGCTCAATTTTTTACACCTGTCAGCAACGTGTGTGGCTGAAATAGCCAAATTCACTCATTTGAATGGGGGTATTACTTCTAACACAGAAATAGGTTACCATCCAACAGACATTCCCATCATGATGGATAAATTCACGACTCCACTTGTTTAATCTTGTCCTTACTACACATTTGCACTGACTGATCAACATTGCAAGATTATTTTCAGTGTTCCCAAAATTCCTCAAGAACCCATCCACATGTAACATGTAGCCAGGGTTGTGCAGGGGAGTCCTCAGCAAAATAAGTACTTTGATAAATGTATCTGTACACACAGGACATGTAATTGACTTAGTGTAGTTTAGCTGTTTTTATGTAAAACCATCCTCCCATCACCTTAGAATAGAACGAGTAATGTCTATGAAATATATCTGTAGTAGTCAGGAAAATACATTTTGTAAGAAAAAACACTAGAACTTTATTTGAAGCGGCAATGTATTTTTTGATACATTTAGCATATGAAAATGTTGTGTATTATATAGCAATAACGACCGAGGCGGCCAGAGTACCTTGGTGCTATTATAAATTTGTTACCAACATAAATACAACATGAAACAAGTTTTTTGTGTCATACCTGTGGTATATTGTCTGATATACACATGACTGAAATGCTGTTTCAGCCAATCAACTACACAGTTTATAATGTTGTATAATCACCTTTCGGTTTAAAAAACATGGAAATTAAACACAAAGACTGAGTCTGAAAATAGAAGGAAATTCACATGAGAAATAACATAGAGACAGGTTGCTTAAGATTCAAACCTTCTCAACAGCCTAAGACAGAGATGTTCCACCATTTATGTGATTTATACTGTATATTAAGAATTGGGAGGAAAGGCAACACTTTATATTAAGAACTGGGAGCGAAGGCAACACTGCTGAACTGGGAAGGAAGGCAACGCTGCTGAACTGGGAGCGAAGGCAACACTGCTGAACTGGGAAGGAAGGCAACACTGCTGAACTGGGAAGGAAGGCAACGCTGCTGAACTGGGAAGGAAGGCAACACTGCTGAACTGGGAAGGAAGGCAACGCTGCTGAACTGGGAGCGAAGGCAACGCTGCTGAACTGGGAAGGAAGGCAACACTGCTGAACTGGGAAGGAAGGCAACACTGCTGAACTGGGAAGGAAGGCAACACTGCTGAACTGGGAAGGAAGGCAACGCTGCTGAACTGGGAGCGAAGGCAACGCTGCTGAACTGGGAAGGAAGGCAACACTGCTGAACTGGGAAGGAAGGCAACACTGCTGAACTGGGAAGGAAGGCAACACTGCTGAACTGGGGAGGAAGGCAACGCTGCTGAACTGGGAGCGAAGGCAACACTGCTGAACTGGGAAGGAAGGCAACACTGCTGAACTGGGAAGGAAGGCAACACTGCTGAACTGGGAGCGAAGGCAACACTGCTGAACTGGGAAGGAAGGCAACGCTGCTGAACTGGGAAGGAAGGCAACGCTGCTGAACTGGGGAGGAAGGCAACGCTGCTGAACTGGGAAGGAAGGCAACGCTGCTGAACTGGGAAGGAAGGCAACGCTGCTGAACTGGGAAGGAAGGCAACACTGCTGAACTGGGAAGGAAGGCAACACTGCTGAACTGGGAAGGAAGGCAACACTGCTGAACTGGGAAGGAAGGCAACACTGCTGAACTGGGAAGGAAGGCAACGCTGCTGAACTGGGAAGGAAGGCAACGCTGCTGAACTGGGAAGGAAGGCAACGCTGCTGAACTGGGAAGGAAGGCAACACTGCTGAACTGGGAAGGAAGGCAACGCTGCTGAACTGGGAAGGAAGGCAACACTGCTGAACTGGGAAGGAAGGCAACGCTGCTGAACTGGGAAGGAAGGCAACACTGCTGAACTGGGAAGGAAGGCAACACTGCTGAACTGGGAAGGAAGGCATCACTGTATATTAAGAACTTGGAGAGAAGTCAACACTAACACTGACTGCTAATATTCTCAATCTTTAACACTACTGCCATCTCCTGGTAAGAGGAGGCATGACATTTGGAAGAGGAAATTGTTAATTGATAATATTCAGACCGTGACAGAAAGAGTGTAAATAGAGTTTGATGATGATATCAACACTATATGATAATGAGTACATTACCAATTTGTTTGAGAAAACAACATTCAAATCTATTTCAGCATAATCCTAATGAACAACACTTTTACCACTAGTTATTACCTATTGTAACAAGCAACAGCAATGAGCTTCAGCAAAGAACTATGTCACACATAAATCGCACTATTCTGACAGAAACATAATTTTAGAAACAATGGCAACAAAATGGAAGATCTACTTGCTGGAAGTTTAGCATTGAATTAGTCAGTTTCAGTCTCAACCAAAGCTGTTCACATCAGAGTAGACACTCTCTCCGCCCATCGCGTCACTCTTGGCCTGGGCTGGAGTTATGTTTTGAGGGAAAGACAGGTCAGAGTACTGCAGCATGTCCTCACCGTTTCCCTGAGAAGAAAAATAACACAGACAAACAATTAGAACATCTATATTAAATCTAAGATTTATCTGAATTATACTTTATTCTACACTTTATTGATTATTGAATATATCTGATTAATGATCTATACTTATGCCTTGGTCTTAGCTACTGCCAAAACGTAATAATGTCTCTTGAATAGTTGTGATGATTGCATGGCCAGTAGTTAATTACAATTAAGATAAAATAATTTCATACCTGATCGCTTTGCTGATCGGAACTGGAAACTTCACCACCGGATTGAAGTGGGATGGTTCCTGCTACAGGAAGAATACATCAAATTACTAGCTTTGATCAGTTAATTACCATTTCTGATCAAACAAGCAAGTATTTATCTCAATTAAGGCAGGGTGAACAAAACATACAGAAAATAACTACATAAGTATGCAGTGTAATAATATGCCAAATTACAGGAAACACATTAATATAGTGTGATTTAATTCATTTTACCCATGGGGATGTCCAAATACTTACAGCCATGAATCTGATTATTTAATACCAAACTAAAAATGAAAACATATATACAAATCAACCAAATGCTTCTTAGAAAAAACCGTTATAATCACAATTGACTTACCATTACAACAGTCGCAGATCTTCTTACTCTTCCTTGTGTACATGAGGTAGATTATCAGAACGATACACATTAACAGTGCTTCCCCGAGGATGAATGTTACTGGAATCAGCACATTCCTTCTGGGGGGTTCTGTTCACATGGAAGACAAGAAAGCAGTCAGAAGTTAATCCCATCATCATATGGAATGCATATTCAGAAATACTGAAAATCTAGTGTTCTTCACAATAATTTCATTATGTACTGTATATCAAGTTAGTAAATGACTGTTCAACAGGGCCGAACACGTTAGCTGATATTAAATAAGTATCAGTTACCCTTCATCACCTACCAATATCACCTTTTGTTCCATTGCAGTCTCCTGGTGTGACTGTGTCAGACACTGATGTGGACTCTGAGCCTACCAAATACATTTGTTTTTAATTTATTCCAAATGTAAAAGTATTTCAATCCAATATCTTCCTATCAACAATGTTTTTTGTGAAGTGGGAAAAAAGCAACAAAGATACTTTTCAAAGGGACAAAAGTAAAACAGCATTAGTTTCAATTACTGTTATTATAGACAGGACTCAATAGTCTTACTATGTGCTTAAGAAAACTTAAAGAACACAAGTTGAAGTCATATAATCAAATGAGTTAACTAGTGGTTCTTAACTAGCGAAAAGATCATTCATAATTACTGTTGACAATAACAAGGGATGCATTTCCAAATTTCTCTTTTTCTGTGTACATGGCTGCTCAATAGTATATAGCTGAATAAATGAGCTTTTCCTCTGAAATGAGCACATTAAATTATTTTAACTCATGTATTACATTGATATGCTGCGGAGTTGTAAACCGTTCCTTGTATGTCACATCACTTGAACTTGTATTGTACATTGCAATGACTTCAGTGTACTTTCTAATAACATGTTTAAACCAGAAGTTGGATAGCAACTTTTCAGTTAGTTGGACACATTCAAGGGTCAAACGCTCCCCAAGCTTAACGGTCACTGTATGGAGATGGTCAGTGACAGAATTTGGAGAATTCTGGAGAAACATAAAATAAAAATAAAAATACTAGACTTGTTGAACTTAACTGAAAATGTGTTAATTATTTATGAACACACCAATAATGAAAATTAGAAATGATAATGAAGCATTGGGTCATACTTACAGACTGTGTTGACCAAAAGGATAAATACACAGGGTCGGATCATCTTTGCAGCTTCAGACTACTAAAGACACCAATACACAGGGCTGGATCACTTCTGCAGCTAGTAAAGAAACCCCCATTTGAATTGTTTTGCTGTACTAAGGAGAGGTTGGCTAAACTTATTAGCCATTTTGATTGGTTGTCTCAGGTTAGATGGTCTGTGAAAGGCCAACGTCATCCACAAGACATATTGCTATATTGGGCTCAGAAATGTTATGCAAGTTGGTTGATATGAAGCACCTTTTTGTCATATGTGTGGACCTTTTATAGGCCCAGTTTATGGCTAGTGAAGAGAACAATCCATGGAAAACGTTAAACATGACAGAGATGGAGCCATGCAAAGCTACCAATGATGCTAGGTACAGAACATTTTAGTCTGTCTTATTTTATGAGGAAACCTCTAAGCAAGCTATTTAATTTCATTATCAACTACAGTGTGTAACATTCACATTATTGTCACTAACATCTATAGGACAGTCACATGGCTAACATTTATAGATCTAGCGTTCACTGCAGGTTCAATATTTTCTATTTCAGGAGACTTTTTGTCATCTTGTCTGAGATGTAGTTTTTAGAGTATAAATATACAATGTGGTTGTGTGTTCAGAGATGGACAGATATGTGGAGCGCAGGTTTACCAGACCACAGACAGCAACTTAAAAGTGAGACACTAACTTCAACGTTCAGATAAATGTGTGCCAAGTTCACACAACCATTATTGTTGACATTTTGTAGTTAAAACCTTGTTTTGCTTGTCAGAAGAAACTGAAACTATTTGGCGAACAGGATAACCTTTGGTATAACAAATATTGGAGAAATACAATTTTTGATTTAACTGAAGAGCCTGTGTGAAATAAATGTTTTATACAGCAAAATACACGTCTTAAAATAGCTGCATTGTCTTTTGTGTTCACAGGTAGATTATAAGGTAATTCTATACAGGATCTAATATAAAGTTAAGCTGTATCCAGGCCGTGATTGGGAGTCCCATAGGGCGGCCCACAAATGGCCCAACGACATCTGGGTTTGGCCTGTGTAGGCCGCCATTGTAAATAAGAATTTGTTCTTAACTGATTTGCCTAGTTAAATAAAGGTGAAATAAAAATAAATAAATTAAAAAGCTGGCATTGCTACACATTGTGGGTAATAAATCATCAGTGACTTTGTTTGAAGATGTGAAACATGATTTATTCCTCATTAGCAGAACATCACTGCCATCATGTGGCTACAGAATTAACAGAATCTAATCAGAAAACAAAACTGTGCTTTTTCGTCTTCATTTAAGGTTAGAGTTAGGTATAAGGTTAGCAGTTTGGTTAAGGTTAGGTTTAAAATCAGATTTTAAGAAGATAAGTTGTAGAAAGAGGTGGCAGGGTTTATGACTTTCTGGTTGTGGTAACTACTGACGACCCAGAAAAGGGAATCAAGTACAGCAGAAGTTCTATTTTCCTGCAATCGAAACAACTACAATAAGGGAAGAAACATGCAGTAAAAAAATAAATCAATGGAACAAGAGTTTGAGGATGAGGTCATGGTAGGGCCACCACACAAAGACTCTATTAAACACAACACAAATCTACCTGGGATGTATACTTTTATACTTTATGGTTGAAGTGGTATGTTGAATTGTTTGGATGATAACAATGTTGTCTTATGCTTTTGATTTAAGTTTATAAAAATAAGAAATTGTGAAATATCTAATTTGCAAGAGTTTTTTGTTGTTGAGCAAATTCACATCAAACTAATCAGGGGATTTGGAGGAAAACCTTTTTCAATCAAGCATAAAGCTAATTGTAACATGTGGAAGTTCAGTTTTCAGTAAGGTAGGCCTACTGATGATGATACAATCTTGAAGCCCATTCAAAACAGTATGGGACTTGATCCAGGAATTATGTGGAAACCCCTTCAAGTAAATGGATTTGGCTATTTCAACCACACCAATTGCTGATAGGTGTATAAAATCAAGCACACAGCCATGCAATCTCCATACACAGTAAGAGGTCGCTCCATACACTGCCAGGTCGCAGTTGTAAATGAGAACTTGTTCTCAACTAGCCTACCTGGTTAAATAAAGGTGACATAAAAACACAAACATTGGCAGTAGAATGGCCCGTACTGAAGAGCTCAGTGACTTTCAACGTGGCACTGTTATAAAATGCCACATTTCCAACAACTTAGTTTGTCACATTTCTGCAAATTTCTGAATAACTGTTCGTTGGGAGCTTCATGAAATTGGTTTCCATGGCCGAGTAGCCGCACACAGATCACCATGCACAATGCCAATCATCGGCTGGAGTGGTGTAAAGCTCGATTGGACAACTGGAGTAATGAATCACGTTTCACCATCTGGCAGACCGATAGACGAATCTATGTTTGAGCGGATGCCAGGATAATGCTACCTGCCCGAATGCATAGTGCCAACTGTAACATTTGGTGGAGGAGGAATAATGGTCTGGGGCTGTTATTCATTGTTCGGGCTAGGCCCCTTAGTTACAGTGAAGGGAAATCTTAACGCTACTGCATACAATGACATTCTAGACAATTCTATGGTTCCAACTCTGTCGCAACAGTTTGCGGAAAGCCCTTTTCTGTTTCAGCATGGCAATGCCCCCATGCACAAAGCGAGGTCCATACAGAAATGGTTTGTCGAGATCGGTGTGGAATAACTTGACTGGCCTGCACAGAGCCCTGATCTCAACTCCATCGAACACCTTTGGGATGAATTGGAACGCCGACTGTGAGCCAAGCCTAATCCCCCAACATCAGTTCCCGACCTTAATAATGATCTTGTGGCTGAATGGAAGCAAGTCCCCGCAGCAATGTTCCAACATCTAGTGGAAAGTCTTCCCAGAAGAGTGGAGAAGCAAAGGGGGGCCCAACTCCATATTAATGCCCATGATTTTGGAATTAGATTTTTGACGAGAACTTTTGGCTATGTAGTGTGCGTTACTACTATATCTTTCACTAAATGTGTATGTATACCCGCAGCATTTCATAGCAAATGTATTGTCCTTGCCTCAAACTGTGGGATATTTAGCTTCAAAATTGTGAAATATGTTGCTGTAAAGTTAACACTGTTTTGTGTCTCAAATAATCTCACATACTGCATATCCACAGCACCACGCAAACAACACAACACAAAAACAAAACTCCCACTATGCAAGACATTCCCCAAGGTGATCACATTTTCTCAAACACTTCTGGTTTGTGTTTAACTTTCAAATACACACAATCCAACGGTATGTAGCTAGATAGTTCAGTCCTCCAGTTTGTTATTGATGGTGAATATGAGCTTTCCAATTGATGGCTATACATTTTTTTTGCAGCAGTTAGACTTAGATTACAAAATGTTCCCTGATATTAAACACCAATTTTTACATTTTCCAACAGACATAGTCACGGAGATGGATGGATATGAATTCCTAGACACAATGAAATGATGGGTCATACATTATCCCAAAATGGTGTCAGTTTACCACAGGACTACAGCATATGTAATACGGTTCCTTTGGGCTTTTGCATCTTCAACAGAGATGTGACACTGCTGGGTGCATTACATTCATTCTGGCAGGAGTGTAGTAAGTGCTATGAATTATCTTAAATTGCAGTATATGTCTTAAATTGTAGGAGCAGGTTTGAACATTTTCCCATATCTGTGACCAATGATTCTCCTTAATTTCAACCTTATAGGTCCTGAACCATCATGTAGAGTTTCAATCAACCCTTGATGTAACTTGGCAATCAATTTATTTGGCGTAGCAGCTTCTTTCAAAATGTAGGTTCATCCAAATTCTGTAGAAGCGATTAAATAAGATTTCTGATTTGTAAGATATTATAGAAGTCGGCCTTGGATAAATCTTTTTTTTTTTATGGATTGAATGACAGTAGAGATCCATCATAGTACACATGTAAAAAATTAATGATACCACTTTGGAACCATGACTTAAATAAAGGTGTTGTTATTAAACACTGGAGGTAAGGTTGGTTTAATCCAAATAGTGGTGCCTGGCGATGTTTGCTTTTTTCCACCTCATGAATTCTTTTAGGTTTTCCCAAATACGAATGGAATTGAGAATCATTAGATTGTCAGTTTTTTCTTCAACACCTTCAACACCCGATGTAGTGAATATATTTTAGATCATACGGTATTACATTTATGGCTTGGATACTCCTCCATGCACAAGGACAGTCTGCTGTCCATTGTTTAAGCGAACGCTGCTGTCCAAGACCTCCAGCTTTATAGGCTAATCTGACACTTGAGGTCTTTCCATTCCACATTTTTTTTTAGAGCAGGTCATTTGTTTTATTTAAAACGTTGGAAGGATTTGAAACTGGTAAGGCTCGGAATATATACATCAAACTTGCTAATATATTCATGTTGTGTCACGTTCCTGACCTTATTTCCTTTGTTAGTCTTTGTTTAGTTGGTCAGGACGTGAGCTGGGTGGGCATTCTATGTTTTGTGTTTCTATGTTGGGTTTGTTGTTTGGCCTAATATGGTTCTCAATCAGAGGCAGGTGTTTGTCATTGTCTCTGATTGGGAACCATATTAAGGTAAAGGTATCAAATGTTATCAAAGGTATCAAAAGGTATCAAAAATTAAGGTATCAAATGTTGATCTCCACCAAGCTCTATGCCTCGGATTGAGCCATGAGTTATAATTATTGATGCTAGGATCATCCCTGTCTTGTCCCTTTTGAAAACTTAAATTATTCAGAGATCTGTCCATTGTTCATATAGATGCTTCAGGGGATGTGTATAATAGCTCAATACAGGAAATAAATATCAATCAATCAATCAAGTTTATTTTATATAGCCCTTCGTACATCAGCTAATATTTCGAAGTGCTGTACAGAAACCCAGCCTAAAACCCCAAACAGCTAGTAATGCAGATGTAGAAGCACGGTGGCTAGGAAAAACTCCCTAGAAAGGCCAAAACCTAGGAAGAAACCTAGAGAGGAACCAGGCTATGAGGGGTGGCCAGTCCTCTTCTGGCTGTGCCGGGTGGAGATTATAACAGAACTATGCCAAGATGTTCAAAAATGTTCATAAGTGACAAGCATGGTCAAATAATAATCATGAATAATTTTCAGTTGGCTTTTCATAGCCGATCATTAAGAGTTGAAAAACAACAGGTCTGGGACAGGTGGCGGTTCCATAACCGCAGGCAGAACAGCTGAAACCGGAACAGCAGCATGGCCAGGCGGAGTAGGGACAGCAAGGAGCCACCACGCCCGGCAGTCCCGACGTATGGTCCCAGGGCTTAGGTCCTCAGAGAGAAAGAAGGAGAGAAGGAGAAAATTAGAGAGAGCCAAGATTTTCAAAATGTTCATAAATGACAAGCATGGTCAAATAATAATCAGGAATAAATCTCAGTTGGCTTTCATAGCTGATCATTAAGAGTTGAAAACAGCAGGTCTGGGACAGGTAGGGGTTCCGTAAATGCAGGCAGAACAGTTGAAACTGGAATGCAGCAAGGCCAGGCGGACTGGGGACAGCAAGGAGTCATCATGCCCGGTAGTCCTGACGTATGGTCCTAGGGCTCAGGTTCTCAGAGAGAGAGAAAGAAAGAGAGAACGAGAGAATTAGAGAGAGCATACTTAAATTCACACAGGACACTGGATAAGACAGGAGAAGTACTCCAGGTATAACCAACTGACCCTAGCCCCCCGACACAAACTACTGCAGCATAAATACTGGAGGCTGAGACAGGAGCGGTCAGGAGACACTGTGGCCCCATCCGAAGATACTCCCGGACAGGGCCAACTAGGAAGGATATAACCCCACCCACTTTGCCAAAGCACAGCCCCCGCACCACTAGAGGGATATCTTCAACCACCAACTTATAATCCTGAGACAAGGCCGAGTATAGCCAACAAAGATCTCCACCACAGCACAAACCAAGGGGGGGGGCGCCAACCCAGACAGGAAGATCACGTCAGTAACTCAACCCACTCAAGTGACGCACCCCTCCCAGGGACGGCAAGAAAGAGCACCAGTAAGCAAGTGACTCAGCCCCTGTAATAGGGTTAGAGGAAGAGAATCCCAGTGGAGAGAGGGGAACCGGCCAGGCAGAGACAGCAAGGGCGGTTCGTTGCTCCAGAGCAATTCCGTTCACCTTCACACTCCTGGGCTAGACTACACTCAATCATATGACCTACTGAAGAGATAAGTCTTCAGTAAAGACTTAAAGGTTGAGACCGAGTCTGCGTCTCTCACATGGGTAGGCAGACTGTTCCATAAAAATGGAGATCTATAGGAGAAAGCCCTGCCTCCCGCTGTTTGCTTATAAATTCTAGGGACAATTAGGAGGCCTGCGTCTTGTGACCGTAGCGTACGTATTGGTATGTACGGCAGGACCAACTCGGAAAGATAGGTAGG
Source organism: Salvelinus fontinalis (assembly GCF_029448725.1). Classification (NCBI taxonomy): domain Eukaryota; kingdom Metazoa; phylum Chordata; class Actinopteri; order Salmoniformes; family Salmonidae; genus Salvelinus; species Salvelinus fontinalis. The sequence goes on from NC_074670.1 coordinate 66,551,773, forward strand.
AGCAAGCCCATGTAACGCTTTATAGGTTAACAGTAAAACGTTGAAATCAGCCTTTGCCTTAACAGGAAGCCAGTGTAGGGAAGCTAGCACTGGAGTAATATGATCAAATTTCTTGGTTCTAGTAAGGATTCTAGCAGCCGTATTTAGCACTAACTGAAGTTTATTTAGTGCTTTATCCGGGTAGCCGGAAAGTAGAGCATTGCAGTAGTCTAACCTAGAAGTAACAAATGCATGGATGAATTTTTCTGCATCATTTTTGGACAGAAAATGTCTGATTTTTGCAATGTTACGTAGATGGAAAAAAGCTGTCCTTGAAACAGTCTTGATATGTTCGTCAAAAGAGAGATCAGGGTCCAGAGTAACGCCGAGGTCCTTCACAGTTTTATTGAAGACGACTTTACAACCATCAATATGAATTGTCAGATTTAACAGAAGATCTCTTTGTTTCTTGGGACCTAGAACAAGCATCTCTGTTTTGTCCGAGTTTAAAAGTAGAACGTTTTCAGCCATCCACTTCCTTATGTCTGAAACACAGGCTTCTAGCGAGGACAATTTTGGGGCTTCACCATGTTTCATTGAAATGTACAGCTGTGTGTCATCCGCATAGCAGTGAAAGTTAACATTATGTTTTCGAATGACATCCCCAAGAGGTAAAATATATAGTGAAAACAATAGTGGTCCTAAAACGGAACCTTGAGGAACACCGAAATGTACAGTTGATTTGTCAGAGGACAAACCATTCACAGAGACAAACTGATATCTTTCCGACAGATAAGATCTAAACCAGGCCAGAACTTGTCTGTGTAGACCAATTTGGGTTTCCAGTCTCTCCAAAAGAATGTGGTGATCGATGGTATCAAAGGCAGCACTAAGGTCTAGTAGCACGAGGACAGATGCAGAGCCTCGGTCTGACGCCATTAAAAGGTCATTTACCACCTTCACAAGTGCAGTCTCAGTGCTATGATGGGGTCTAAAACCAGACTGAAGCATTTCGTATACATTGTTTGTCTTCAGAAAGGCAGTGAGTTGCTGCGCAACAGCTTTTTCAAAAATTTTTGAGAGGAATGGAAGATTCGATATAGGCCGATAGTTTTTTATATTTTCCGGGTCAAGGTTTGGCTTTTTCAAGAGAGGCTTTATCACTGCCACTTTTAGTGAGTTTGGTACACATCCACACCGTGGATAGAGAGCTGTTTATTATGTTCAACATAGGAGGGCCAAGCACAGGAAGCAGCTCTTTCAGCAGTTTAGTAAGAATAGGTTCCAAGGCTTGAAGGTTTAGAGGCCATGATTATTTTCATCATTGTGTCAAGAGATATAGTACTAAAACACTTAATAAGTGTCTCTCCCGATCCCAGGCCCTGGCAGAGCTGTGCAGATCCAGGACAGCTAAACCCTGGAGGAATACGCAGATTCAAAGAGGAGTCCGTAATTTGCTTTCTAATGGTCATGATCTTTTCCTCAAAGAAGTTCATGAATTTATTACTGCTGAAGTGAAAGCCATCCTCTCTTGGGGAATGCTGCTTTTTAGTTAGCTTTGCAACAGTATCAAAAATAAATTTTGGATTGTTCTTATTTTCCTCGATTAATACTGGACCAAAACCAAACTTTTTTAAGACGGCCACCAAACATGCCCATTTTACCCTTTCGAATGCTTTTTCAGCATCTGTTGATACTACCACTTTGGGAGTGTTCCAGTTCTAAGTATGATGGATTATATTGAAAAAACTGAGGAGATTGTCTGTCCTGTTCCATATAAACCCTGTTTGATCTGAGTGAATCAACTTTTGTATTACTGTTTCTATGTGAAATCTTTGTTTATAAGTAGGCTGATTATAGCCAAACATAGTGACTGGGGAAGTTCATTTTTCTATAGAGCTGCTGTGAGCATAAGTAACATAGGCTTTAGTAATATTGGGAAAAAAGTCTCTATAAAATTCCGCTGGGAAGCCATCATTACCAGGAGATTTCCCATTTTGTAGATTATTGATGGCTTCCAACAATTCACCTAGGGTAATGTTTCTATCCATATTCATTTTCTCTGGTTCACTTCTAAATGGTAAAATGGCCCTACTAATGCTGCAATATGTAACTTTTTAGGTGACCTGACCAAATTCACATGGAAATAGATCTGTCATTCTCATTGAAAGAAAGTTTAAGAATTGGTAGATTTGCTCTATGTGCGCTATTTCCAGTGGCGACCCCTCATTCATGTCAGGTGGGGCAGAGCCCATATAGTACCAGTCAGAAGTTTGAACATGCCTACTCATTCCAGGGTTTTTCTACATTTTTACTATTTTCTACATTGTAGAATAATTGTGAACACATCAGAACTATGAATGAACACATATGGAATCATGTAGTAACTAAAAAAGTGATAAACAAATCAAAATATATTTGAGATTTGAGATTCTTCAAAGTAGTCCCCCTTTGCATTGATGACAACATTGCACACTATTGGCATTCTCTCAACCAGCTTAACCTGGAATGGTTTTCCAACATTGTTGAAGGAGTTCCCACATATGCTGAGCACTTGTTGGCTGCTTTTCCTTCACTCATTCACATGCAACACCATGGGTCAGAAAAGGTTGAATACATTTGCCATGTTGTCAAGCCAGCATGATTTCTGCCGCGTTCAAAACTACTGGAAACTTGGAACTGGGAAATCTCAGACTTCAGTGAGTTCAAGACAACTTGGAACTAACAAAAAAATAGCTCTGACTGGGACAATACACTTTGAATGGTCATCCAACTCGGAATTGCAAGTCGGGAAATCAGGCATATTTCTAGAGCTCCGACCTGAAGATCACTGACGTCATGATTCAACCTTGTTTTTTTGATTTCCCACTTGTCTTGAAAGCACCACAAATCCAGAGAATGCCAGACCTTGATGACAAAGTTTCATGACAATATTTCCCGACAAGAAGGACCCTAGCGCCAACTTACTGTTCAAGCGAGCACAGGACAGCTGTGAGTCCAAAAACATCTTGTATGCTCTTGCATAAATGATGTAATATGCCAGGGAGATATGTATACTGTAGCTAAGAAAGTAATGCTAAGTGTATGTTGTGTAGTAAGCTGCTAGTAGCCCATGTGCCTCACCCTAATAATTTGGTCCCTATCCACCTCATAACTTAGTCTACTGTTCTGACTTGGTGGTGTACATGTAGCCTATAACCTGTTTTTAGAGAAATGTCATCATCAAATATTGTAAGAGCTTTCATTTTCTGCTTATATGCCCCCTTTATTTATCCAACAGTTCTGACTTGGTGTACAGGGAGAATATTGTTAGAACGGCCCATGTTCTGAATTCTACAGCTGTACATTTGAAAGTGCTGAACAAATAGTTATATTGACTACGTTCGTCTTAGCTCGCTGATTAATGTCTGAATCAAAATTATGGATTGCCTCTTCTCCGCTCATCGTTCCCTTATACTATAGTTTGTACATCTCAATTGTCAGTAGAAACCACATATGTTTAAGCAAGTAAGCCATATCAGCTATGTTTTTAAAAAAGTCAGTAAATGAGGCTGAATTATTTTTTTTGCTGCCAGACAAAACTCCATAGCCAGATGTAGCAGTGGTAAGGATTCCCTCCATGGTGCTGAAAAGAAAGCTCTGCTGTTGGGACAGCTTTATGTATACCCTAACAGTTTGTCAATGACAACGTTTGTCATTGTTAAATGTCTTTGACCTTTCTTTAAATAGGCAAGTCAGTTAAGAACAAATTCGTATTTACAATGACAGACTACACCAGCCAAATCCAGACAACGCTGGGCCAATTGTGCACCACCCTATGGGACTCCCAATCACAGCCAGGTATGATAAAGCCCGGATTCGAACCAGGGTGTCTGTAGGGATGCTTCTAGCACTGAGATGCAGTGCATTAGACCGCTGAGCCACTTGGGAGCCAAATGTACTGTTTAGTGTTTTGTTATGTAGTGGCTTTGCTGGAATGCATCTAAAACAAGTTGGGGGAGTTTGCCCCATCAAGATTTACATGCTAAAATTGCCACTGGCTATTTCTATGCTCCCCGATCTTAAATTAGTTTTTTTTCATCTTTTACTTTCGATTTTGTACACCAGCTTTAACCTCTTGTGGCTGAAGGGGCAGTATTGAGTAGCTTGGATGAAAGGTGCCCAGAGTAAACGGCCTGCTCCTCAGTCATAGTTGCTAATATATGCATATTATTATTAGTATTGGATAGAAAACACTCTGAAGTTTCTAAAACGGTTTGAATTATATCTGTGAGTATAACAGAAATCATATGGCAGGCAAAAACCTGAGAAAAAATCCAAACAGGAAGTGGAAATTCTGAGGCTGGTCGAGTTCCAATCAAGATCCCATTGAAATCACAGCGAGATATGAATGAGTTTTCACTTCCTATGGCTTCCACTAGATGTCAACAGTCTGTAGAACTTTGTCTGATGACTCTACTGTAAAGGGGGGCCGAAGGAGACAGGAATGAGTCACCACTGCCATGAGGTGACCATTCTTTGACCATGCGCGTTCACATGAGAGGGAGCTCCGTTCCATCGCTCATCTGGAGTCAATGTAATTCTCCGGTTGGAACATTATTCAAGATTTATGTTAACAACATTCTAAAGATTGATTCAATACATCGTTTGACATGTTTCTACTTTCGTCAGGTTTTAGTGAACGCGCTTCGTGACTTTAGAATTGTTTATCAAACGCGCTTACCAAAGTAGCTAATTGGACATAAATAACGGACATTATCGAACAAATCAAGCATTTATTGTGGACCTGGGATTCCTGGGAGTGTATTCTGATGAAGATCATCAAAGGTAAGGGAATATTTATCATGTCATTTCTGGTTTCTGTTGACTCCAACATGGCGGCTAATTTGACTATTGTTCTGAGCGCAGTCTCAGATTATTGCATGGTTTGCTTTTTCCGTAAAGTTTTTTTTTAAATCTGACACAGAGGTTACATTAAGGAGAGGTTGTAACGTTCGTCATATTCCTCCTCCTCGGATGAGGAGGAGCATGGATCGGACCAACACGCAGCGAGGTATGCAGACATAAATAATTTATTTAACAAGACGAACACTGACACGAAATACACTTGAATAGAATACAAAACAACAAAACGACGTAGACAGACCTGAACTTGAGAACTTACATAGACACGAAGAACGCACAAACAGGAAAGACTAGCCAAACGAACGAACGAACGAAACAGTTCCATGTGGTAGACACAGACACAGGAACAATCACCCACAAACAAACAGTGTGAACACCCTACCTTAAAACTTCTTCTCAATAGGGGGTGCTGTTTGCACTTTGTAATAATTTTGTTCCCAAATTAAACTGCCTCGTACTCAATTCTTGCTCGTACAATATGCATATTATTATTACTATTGGATAGAAAACACTCTCTAGTTTCTAAAACCGTTAGAATTATATCTGTGAGTAAAACAGAACTGGAGCTAGAGCAATTTTCCTATGAGGATGTGAGAATGCTGAAATCTGCCGGCTGTTCTGAGATCCGTTTATAAATCTGCCTGTCTTCTATTGGTTGAGATGCACTGCATACGCCTTCCCCTGGATGTCAGCGAATAGTGAGAATTGAAATGGTGTTGCTTGGCAGATCTGAGAGCTTATAAATGGCCTGGGAACGTGGGGTCCGGCCTTTGTTCACTTCGCTCTGACGCAGAAAGGACCTCTGGCTGTCGTGATAGAAAGCTCCCTTTATAGATCTTAGATATATCCGGCTCTGTTTTTATTTTATATAGGTGTTAAAGACATCATAATGTTGTGATATTAAACCGAGTTATATCAGTTTATATCGGTATATTGCAATTTTCGGATATTTATTTGTGCTGTCTTTTAGTGAGTCGGACACGTCTTTGCCACATGGCTAATGTTTACTGCTAATTCGAACGTTGAAGAGGACAATCTACAACCAAGCAACGATTCTTTTGGACTAAGGACACCTTGCCCAAGATTCTGATGGGAGTTCATCAAAAAGTAAGAACTATATATGATGTTAATTCGTTGTTCTGTTGAAAAATGTAGAACTCATATTCTGCCATTAATCTAGGTGCGGTCTCGCTTTAACGCACGCTGTATGTTGTAGTAACGTTAATTTTAAAAATCTAACACAGCGATTGCATTAAGAACTAATGTATCTTTCATTTGCTGTCCAACCTGTATTTTTTAATTCAAGTTTATGATTAGTTACTGATTAGACTAGGTGCCTCTCCCAAGATTTCTCCCGACATATTGTTGGCAGCCTGGCTACTTTTCTCATTGTATAACCACGATTTGTGCCACTAAATATGCACATTTTCGAACAAACTCTATATGTATTGTGTAATATGATGTTATAGGACTGTCATCTGATGAAGTTTTGAGAAGGTTAGTCAAAAATGTAATATCTTTTGCTGGTTTATTCGCTATCGCTAACGTGCATGAATCAATGCTGCTGTGTGGTTGGCTATTGTAGTAAGGTAATATAATGCTATATTGTGTTTTCGCTGTAAAACACTTAAAAAATCTGAAATATTGGCTGGATTCACAAGATCTTTGTCTTTCATTAGCTGTACGCTGTGTATTTTTCAGAAATGTTTTATGATGAGTATTTAGGTAATACACGATGGTCTCTATAGTTATTCTAGTTGCTTTGGTGAGAGTTGTGATGGTGGCTGCAATGGTAAACTATGATTTATACCTGAAATATGCACATTTTTCTAACAAAACATATGCTATACAATAAATATGTTATCAGACTGTCATCTGATTAAGTTGTTTCTTGGTTAGTGGCTATTTATATCTTTATTTGGTCGAAATTGTGATAGCTACCTATGCAGGAAAAAATGGTGGGAAAAAAAGTTGTGTCTTTTGCTATCGTGGTTAGCTAATAGATTTACATATTGTGTCTTCCCTGTAAAACATTTTAAAAATCAGAAATGATGGCTGGATTCACAAGATGTGTATCTTTCATCTGGTGTCTTGGACTTGTGATTTAATGATATTTAGATGCTAGTATTTACTTGTGACGCTATGCTAGGCTATGCTAGTCAGCTTTTTTACTGATGGGGGTGCTCCCAGATCCGGGATTGGGAGGAAGTAGAAGTTAATATGGTTCTCAATCAGAGGAAACGTCAAACACCTGCCCCTAATTGAGAACCATATCAGGCAACACATTGAACCCAACATAGAAACACATAACATAGAATGCCCACCCCAACTCACGCCCTGACCAACTAAACACATACAAAAACAACAGAAAACAGGTCAGGAGCGTGACAGAACCCCCCCCCCCCCCCCCCCCCCCCCCCCTTTGGACAGAGGGGTAGCTTTGGACAGAGGGGTAGCTTTGGACAGAGGGGTAGCTCAGGACAGAGGGGTAGGTCAGGACAGAGGGGCAACTCCGGACTGAAGGGCAACTCCGGACAGAGAGGCAGCTCTGGACTGAATGGTTGCTCCGGACTAGATGCAGCTCCGGACTATATGGCAGCTCATGACTGGAGGGCAGCTCATGACTGGAGGGCAGCTCATGAATGAAGGGCAGCTCATGACTGAAGGGCAGCTCATGACTGAAGGGCAGCTCATGACTGGAGTGCAGCTCATGACTGGAGTGCAGCTCATGACTGGCTGGCGGCTCTGGCAGCTCCTGACTGGCTGGCGGCTCTGGCAGCTCCTGACTGGCTGGTGGCTCTGGCAGCTCATGACTGAAGGGCAGCTCATGACTGAAGGGCAGCTCATGACTGGAGGGCAGCTCATGACTGGAGGGCAGCTCATGACTGGAGGGCAGCCCATGACTGTAGGGCAGCTCATGACTGGAAGGCGGCTCTGGCAGCTCCTGACTGGCTGGCGGCTCTGGCGGCTCCTGACTGGCTGGCGGCTCTGGCGGCTCCTGACTGGCTGGCGGCTCTGGCGGCTCCTGACTGGCTGGCGGCTCTGGCAGCTCCTGACTGGCGGGTGGCTCTGGCGGCTCCTGACTGGTGGGCGGCTCTGGCGGCTCCTGACTGGCGGGCGGCTCTGGCGGCTCCTGACTGGCGGGCGGAATCACATCTTGTGAATACAGCCATCATTTCTGATTTTTTAAATGTTTTACAGGGAAGACACAATATGTAAATCTATTAGCTAACCACGTTAGCAAAAGACACCACTTTTTTACTCCATTTTTTTACTCCATCAGTAGCTATCACAAATTCGACCAAATAAAGATATAAATAGCCACTAACCAAGAAACAACTTCATTAGATGACAGTCTGATAACATATTTATTGTATAGCATGTGTTTTGTTAGAAAAATGAGCATATTTCAACGTTGGAATTAGCAGTAAACATTAGCCATGTGGCGAAGACGTGCCCAACTCACTATAACGCAGCACTAAGAAAATTCCGAAAATCGCAATATACTGATATAAAATGATATAACTCGGTTTAAAATAACTACATTATGACGTTCTTAACACCTATATCGAATAAAATCAGAGCCGGATATATCTAAGGCCTATAACGAGAGCTTTCCAGAACGCCATCCTGAGGTCTGTCTTGCGTCATGGCGAATGTTGAAAAGAGTGCACCCCCGGTTCCAAGAGCCCTTATATGGCCTCAGATCTGCCTAGCAACTCCATTCCAATTCTCACTGCTTGCTGACATCTAGGGGAAGGCGTATGCAGTGTATGTCGACCAATAGAATACATGCAAATTAATAAACTGACCCTAGATCAGAGTGCCTGATTTCAGATTTCTCACTTCCTGACAGGAAGTTTGCTCCAACTTGAGTTCTGTTTTACTCACAGATATAATTCAAACGGTTTTAGAAACTACAGAGTGTTTTCTATCCAATAGTAATAATAATATGCATATTGTACGAGCAAGAATTGAGTACGAGGCAGTTTAATTTGGGAACGAATTAATTCAAAGTGAAAACAGCACCCCCTATTGAGAAAAGGTTAATTAAGCTTTCTGCCAATATGTGACTTACCACCTGGATTTTGTCTTATGTAGCAACATTTGAATTTCTGTTTTTTACATTGGATAAAAGTAGAGACTCAGAAATACAAAATGGTATATCATACACTGCATTTGAGGAAATAATGGGAAAGTAATTCTGCTTTGAAAGTTGATCAACTTGTAAACTCACTTTGAGAAAACCGTCTTTCAATGTTTTGGTACTACTGTTGGAGAGCCCTTTTTTGTCTACACACATTCAGCATTGTTCACACCCTCTTAAGCCTTAACCCCACCCATCTCTTTAAGGATTGATCAAACCGTTCTGTACTAACTTGCCAGCTACTTCTAGACATCTAAGAGAGAGAGAACAGCTCACTGAACATTACTTGCCATAGCAGAGCTGGTTAGGCTGTTATGTTATCCAGAGCGTTGGTGACTGAAACTGTGCTGTCAGATTGTCTGTTCGTAAATTCAGAGCGTTTTGCGTTCAGAGCGCACACTGGACGCTCTGGCCAATAAGTAGGGTTGTTCCAAAAGCTCTGACCTCACAACTACAGTCAAGCACCCAAGCTAACTGACTAACATTGGCTAGCTACTTCCAGACACTTAACTTCTTGTCAAGAGGGGGAGCTGTTAGCACTTTGTAATTATGACGTTCCCAAATTAAACTGCCTCGTACTCAATTCTTACTCGTACAATATGCATATTATTATTACTATTGGATAGAAAACACTCTCTAGTTTCTAAAACCGTTTGAATTATATCTGTGAGTGAAACAGAACTGGACTTAGAGCGATTTTCCTATGTGGATGTGAGAATGCCAAATTTTCCAAGCTGCTCTGAGACCTGTGTATAACTCTGCCTGTCTTCTATTGGTTTAGATGCACTGCATACGCCTTCCCCTGGTTGTTAGCGAATAGGGAGACTTGAAATGGAGTCTCTATGTAGATCTCAAAGGTTATAAATGACTTGGCAAAGACGTGTATCATTCTTTTCCCCCTTCGCTCTGACGCACTGAGGACCTTGGCACATTGTACGAGAAGCATCGGTTATAGATCTTAGACATTTCCGGCTGTGTTTTTATTCGATATAGGCTTTAAAGACATCATAATCTTGTTATTTTGAACCGAATTATATCAGTTTATGTCAGTATATTGCGATTTTCGGGTATTTATTTTCGTGGGGTTGTAGGAAGTTGGGTATCTCTGGCTCAAATGCTAATATTTACTGCTAATTGCAACGTTGAAGAGGACGTTCTCCAACCTAGCAACGATTATATTGGACAAAGGACACCTTTCCCAAGATTCTGATGAGAGTTCATCAAAAAGTAAGAACTATTTATGCTGATAATTCGTTGTTCTGTTGAAAAAAGTCAAATGCATAAGCCGCCATTACTTGCAGTGCAGCCTTGCTTTATGGCACGCTGTATTTTGAAGTAACGTTAGTTTTAAAAATGTAACCCAGCGATTGCATTAAGAACTAATTTGTCTTTCAATTGCTGTCCAACCTGTATTTTTTTAGTCAAGTTTATGAATAGTTTTCGATTAGAATAGGTGCCTCTCCAAGATGGCGCCGGACAGATTGCTTGAAGTTTTGGCCACTAATCACATTGTATAACCACGAACGCTATATTGTGTTTTCGCTGTAAAACACTTAGAAAATCTGAAATATTGGCTGGATTCACAAGATCTGTGTCTTTCATTTGCTGTACGCTGTGTATTTTTAAGAAATGTTTTATGATGAGTAATTAGCTAATAGACGATGGTCTCTGTAGTTATTCTAGTTGCTTTGGTGAGAGTTGTGATGGTGGCTGCAATGGTAAACTATGATTTATACCTGAAATATGCACATTTTTATAACAAAACATATGCTATACAATAAATATGTTATCAGACTGTCATCTGAGGAAGTTGTTTCTTGGTTAGTGGCTATTTCTATCTTAATTTGGTCGAAATTGTGATAGCTACCTATGCAGGAAAAAAATGGTGGACAAAAAAAGTTGTGTCTTTTGCTATCGTGGTTAGCTAATAGATTTACATATTGCGTCTTCCCTGTAAAACATTTTAAAAATCAGAAATGATGGCTGGATTCACAAGATGTGTATCTTTCATCTGGTGTCTTGGACTTATGATTTAATGATATTTAGATGCTACTATTTACTTGTGACGCTATGCTAGGCTATGCTAGTCAGCTTTTTTACTGGTGGGTGTGCTCCCGGACCCGGGATTGGGAGGAAGTAGAAGTTAACTCTTGGCTTGGGGGTAGAAGCTGTTCAGGGGTCCTGTTGGTTCCAGACTTGGTGCATTGGTACCGCTTGCTGTGTGGTAGCAAAGAGATCAGTCTTATGACTTGGGGGTCTGGAGTCTTTGACAATTTTTAGAGCATTCTTCTGACACCGCCTGGTATATAGGTCCTGGATATCATGGTGCTCGGCCCCAATGATGTACTGGGCCGTACACACTACCCTCTGTAGCTCCTTGCGGTCAGATGCCAAGCATTTGCCATACCAAGCGGTGATGCAGCCAGTCAAAATGTTGTCAATGGTGAAGGAGTAGAACTTTTTGATTATCTGAAATTTTTTCAGCCTCCTGATGTCAAACTCAAATGTTCTGTACCTAGCAACGTTTGCAGCCTTGTACAAATGAATCAGTCTTGTTTTTAAATGTTCCACTGATTGTTCTCCTCACTATTTGTAGGTTCTTAACAAACAGCGTAAAAACTCAAACGGCTAACTAGGAAACAAGTTCACAACTGAGTGAAATAGCTGGAAAGACAAAGACAGGCGCATATATTTATACCCTCCTACTAGGATGAGTCAACTCATTGCACATCTAGACAGCCAATCCATCTCTGTTTTTAAGTCAGGAAAATAATTGGTTCCTCTCATTGGTGTAGTCATCGTCCTGCCTCCTATGTGTACGTCATAGCACTGTTCCTTCTCACTTCATCTGACCTGAACTCAGTACGAATTCCTCACTCCTCCCTAATTCACGGCTGTCCTACCTTAAAAACCTCTTAAGGATCGGACGCCCCCTTTTTTAAATTTTCACCTAAAATGACATACCCAAATCTAACTGCCTGTAGCTCAGGACCTGAAGCAAGGATATGCATGTTCTTGATGCCATTTGAAAGAAAACACTTAGAAGTTTGTGGAAATGTGAAATTAATGTAGGAGAATATAACACATTAGATCTGGTAAAAGATCATTCAAAGAAAAAACATGCGTTTTTTTAGTTTTTTGTACCATCATCTTTCAAATGCAAGAGAAAGGCCATAATGTATTATTCCAGCACAGGCACAATTTAGATTTTGGCCACTAGATGGCAGCAGTGGTTGTGCTAAGATATAGACTGATCAAATGAACCATTGCATTTCTGTTAACATTTTGTATCAAGACCGCTCAAAGGTGCCTAATTGGTTTATTAATAACTTTTCAAATTCATAATTGTGCACTCTCCTCAAACAATAGCATGTTATTCCTTCACTGTAATAGCTACTGTAAATTGGACAGTGCGGTTAGATTAACTTCTTCTCAATAGGGGGTGCTGTTTGCACTTTGTAATAATTTCGTTCCCAAATTAAACTGCCTCGTACTCAATTCTTGCTCGTATAATATGCATATTATTATTACTATTGGATAGAAAACACTCTGTAGTTTCTAAAACCGTTTGAATTATATCTGTGAGTGAAACAGAACTCGAGTTAGAGCATTTTTCCTATGAGGATGTGAGAATGCAGAAATCTTCTTGCTGTTCTGAGATCTGTTTATAAATCTGCCTGTCTTCTATTGGTTGAGATGCACTGCATACGTCTTCCCCTGGGGGTCAGCGAATAGTGAGAGTTGAAATGGGGTTGCTAGGCAGAACTGAGAGCTTATAAAAGACCTCGGAACAAAGTGTCCGGCCTTTTTTCACTTCGCTTTGACGCAGGGAGGACATCTGGCTGTGGCTCTAGAACGCTCCGGTTATAGGCCTTTAGATATATCCGGTCATGTTTTTATTCGTTATAGGTGTTAAAGACATCATAAGGTAGTTAATTTAAACCGACTTATAGCAATTTATATCAGTTTATTGCGATTTTCTGGAATTTCTTTGTCACGCGCTTTCACGAGTTGGACACCTCTCCTGCACATAGCTAGCGTTACCTGCTATTTCTACAGGAGAAGAGGACATCTTTCAACCAAAAGACGATTGTTCTGGAGAAAGGACACCTTGCCCAAGATTCTGATGGAAGCTCGTCAAATAGTAAGAAGTCTTTATGCTGTTAATTCGTATTTATGTTGACAAATGTTAAACAATAATTCCGCCATGAATTTCGGTGCGGTCTCGCACGCTGTATGCGCAGTAACGTTAATTAAAAAAATCTAACTCAGCGGTTGCATTAAGAACTAATGTATCTTTCATTTGCTGTCCAACATGTATTTTTTAGTCAAGTTTATGAATAGTTAATCGATTAGATTAGGTGCCTCTCCAAGATGGCGCCGGACAGATTGCTTGAAGTTTGGCCACTACTCACATTGTATAACCACGATTTGTGCCGCTACATATGCACATTTTCGAACAAACCCTATATGCATTGTGTACAATGATGTTACAGGACTGTCATCTGAAGAAGTTTATGACGGTTAGTCAAATTATATATCTTTTGCTTGCTTGTTACGATCGCTAACCTTTGCTGCTGGTAAATGGTGTTGTGTTTCTGGCTATTGTGGTAGGCTTATATAATGCTATATTGTGTTTTCGCTGTAAAACACTTAAAAAATCGGAAATATTGGCTGGAATCACAAGATGCCTGTCTTTCATTTGTTGTACACTATGTATTTTTAAGAAATGTTTTATGATGAGTATTTAGGTAATTCACGTTGCTCTCTGTAGTTATTCTAGTCGCTTTGGTGAGAGTTGTGATGGTGGCTGCAATGGTAAACTATGATTTATACCTGAAATATGCACATTTTTCTAACAAAACATATGCTATACAATAAATATGTTATCAGACTGTCATCTGATGAAGTTGTTTCTTGGTTAGTGGCTATTTCTATCTTTATTTGGTCGAATTTGTGATAGCTACTGATGGAGTAAAAAAAGTGGTGTCTTTTATTAACGTGGTTAGCTAATAGATTTACATATTGTGTCTTCCCTGTAAAACATTTTAAAAATCGGACATGTTGGCTGGATTCACAAGATGTGTACCTTTCATATGCTGTATTGGACTTGTTAATGTGTGAAAGTTAAATATTTTAAAAATATATATATTTTGAATTTCGCGCCCTGCACTTGATCTGGCTGTTGTCATAAGTGTACCGACGTCGGGCTTGAAGCCAGAAGAAGTTAACACCTATATCGAATAAAATCAGAGCCGGATATATCTAAGGGCTATAACGGGAGCTTTCTAGAACGCCATCCTGAGGTCTGTCTTGCGTCATGGCGAACGAAGGAAAGAGAGGACCCCACGTTGCCAGCCCATTTATAAGGCCTCAGATCTGCCTAGCAACTCCATTCCAATTCTCACTATTTGCTGACATCCAGGGGAAGGCGTATGCAGTGCATCTCAACCAATAGAAGACATGCAAATTAATAAACTGACATCAGAACAGCCTGCAGATTTCAGATTTCTCACTTCCTCATAGGAAAATTGCTCCAACTCGAGTTCTGTTTTACTCACAGATATAATTCAAACGGTTTTAGAGACTAGAGAGTGTTTTCTATCGAATAGTAATAATAATATGCATATTGTACGAGCAAGAATTGAGTACGAGGCAGTTTAATTTGGGAACAAAATTATTACAAAGTGCAAACAGCACCCCCTATTGAGAAAAGGTTAATCAGATTATTGAAATTTTTTCAGGAGTTTTGGCGTGTTCCGTTCTCTGAGTTTGTTGACGATGGAGAGCTTCGCGCCACTTGGCAAGTTTTACTTTCTCATTCGAGAGGGAAAAAGGACATTCTAAATCCAAACAACAATTGTTCTGGACAAAGGACCACTTGTACAAGATTCTGATGGAAGCTCAACAAAAGTAGGACCCATTTTTGATGTTATTTCCTATTTCTGTCGAAAATGTGTCGTTGTGTTTTCCGCTTTGATTTTGGGCTCTGTCTCGCTATAACGTAAGCTGGATGTCGTACTGAAGTTATTTTTAGAATTCTAAGACGGCGATTGCATTAAGAACTAAGCTATCTTTAAAACTTCTTCAGGCTGCAGGGTGAATATTGAAAAAACTGGAAAATATGTGCACATTTTCAAACGGCCTCTTAAGAAATTTTTGTTTTTAGAATATGCATATATTTACTACTGTTGGATAGATAACAGTCTATAGTTTCTAAAAAGGTTTGAATTATTTCTCTAAGTCGAACAGAACTATTTTTACAGCCATTTTCCCAGCCGAATTGAGATTTCCAAAATGCGATGTGTCTCTTTAAGACCTTGTCTATAAAAGGTCATTACACTTAGGACCGTAGAAACACGTCATACGCCTTCATCAGGGTGTAATGCGGAAGTGAGAATTGAAAGGAGTCGAATATCTCGTCCATGGACTGAATACCACACCTTCTTGTGAGACCTGCGCAGTTAAAAAAAAATCCGGGCGACAGGCAGAATTTGGACTCGGCTACTGGAAGAAGGTCGATAAAGGTGAATATGATCTCTGACTTCGATATTATTTGATACATGTCACAAAATCATCCTAAAGTATGTTTTTTCAATATACTTTAATTATATTATTTCAATTTATTACGGACTTTAGACGTGATGTTTTGGAAGAATTTTTTGAAGACAGAAAGATTAGCGCCGCACAGCCGTGGTGCTTGCTAACCAAAGAGGGAAATATTTCGTTCTGGAACCCAACTAAAGACTGTACTGGACATTGGACCCCGTTACAACATTCTGATGGAACATCAACAAAGATAAGGACCCAATTTGGGATGCTTTTTCATATATCTGTCGAACTGTTCTATGCTAACTGTGCTAACTGTGCTAGGCTAGCGCTTGACTAGAATCAATGCTGCCTTATGCTAGCTTATGTTGTTAGCTAATATAACGATATATTGTGTTTTCGCTGTAAAACACTTCAAAAATCGGAAATATTGGCTCTATTCACACGATATCTGTCTTTCATTAGCTATCCACCATATGTTTTTCTGAAATGTTTTATGAGGTGTAATTAGTAGTTGACGTTGGTGTCTGTATTTTCTCTGGCTACTCCCGTCTGATTTCAGACTGTAGCTATGTGGTAGCATTTATTGTAGCATCAATGTAAAACTGATTTATAGCTAAAATATGCACATTTTATGAACAAAACATAGATTTATTGTGTAACATGTTATATGACTGTCATCTGAGGTAGTTTTTTCTGGGTTCTTTAGGTTGGTTTTAGTTAATTTCGGTTGGCTTGTGCATGCTACTTGAATCATAATTCATACATCATAATCATAATCATACGTGTCTGTCCACTTTTGTATTTGGTGGTGAGCTAACATAAATATATGTGGTGTTTTCTCTGTAAAACATTTAAAAAATCGGACATGTTGGCTGGATTGACAAGATGTTTATCTTTCAAATGCTGTATTGGACTTGTTAATTTGCTGTCCAACAAGTATTTTTTAGTAAA
Source organism: Salvelinus fontinalis (assembly GCF_029448725.1). Taxonomy (NCBI): domain Eukaryota; kingdom Metazoa; phylum Chordata; class Actinopteri; order Salmoniformes; family Salmonidae; genus Salvelinus; species Salvelinus fontinalis. Next base: position 66,568,307 of record NC_074670.1, read on the forward strand.
GTTTATGAATAGTTATTTGATTAGATTAGGTGCCTCTCCAAGATTTCTCCGGACATTTTTATTGCATTTTGCCTACGTATTCACATTGTATAACCACGATTTGTGCCGCTAAATATGCACATTTTCGAACAAACTCTATATGCATTGTGTAATATGATGTTATAGGACTGTCATCTGAAGAATTCGGAGAAGGTTAGTGAAAAAATTAATATATTTTGCTGGTTTATTCGCTATCGCTAACGTGCCTTGAATCAATGTAGCTGTGTGGTTGGCTATTGTAGTAAGCTAATATAATGCTATATTGTGTTTTCGGCTGTAAAACACTTAAAGAATCGGAAATATTGGCTGGATTCACAAGATGTTTGTCTTTCATTTGCTGTACAACATGTATTTTTCATAAATGTTTTATGATGAGTATTTAGGTATTTCAATTTGGTCTCTGTAATTGTTCTAGCTGTTTCGGTGCTATTTGTGATTGCAGGTGCAATGTAAAACTATGATTTATACCTGAAATATGCACACTTTTCGAACAAAACATAGTTTTATTGTATAACATGTTATAAGACTGTCATCTGATGAAGTTGTTTCTTGGTTAGTTTGGTTGGTTCTTGGTTAGTTAGGTTGGTTTTGTGCAAGCTACCTGTGCTGTGAAAAATGTCTGTGCTTTTTTGTATTTGGTGGTGACCTAACATAAATATACGTGGTGTTTTCGCTGTAAAACATTTTAAAAATCGGACATGTTGGCTGGATTCACAAGATGTGTATCTTTCATTTGCTGTATTGGACTTGTTAATGTGTGAAAGTTAAATATTTCAAAAAAATATATTTTGAATTTCGCGCCCTGCACTTGGCCTGGCTGTTGTCATAAGTGTACCGACGTCGGGCTTACAAAGAAGTTAACCAAATAGCTACCCTTTTTACACTAACTTTTTGACTCATCCATATGCTGCTGCTGCTGTTTACTATCTTTCACTTTATTCCTAGTTATATATACATATCTACCTCAATGACCTTATACCTGGCACTTCAACTCGGTACTGGTACCCCGTGTATAGCCAAATTATTATTAGTCATTGTGTATTTATTATTACTTTCTTATTACGTGTTATTCATTTTCTATTATTTCTCTATTTCGTTTTCTCTCTGCATTGTTGGGAAGGGCCCGTAAGTAAGCATTTCACAGTTGGTCTACACCTGTTCTTTAGGAAGCATGTGACAAATAAAATGTTATTTGATTTTATTAACTGGGTTGTTCCACGAAATGTGTGCCCTTTGCATCCCTTTGATATTTCAGTAGAAATTGTGCGCAAATATTTAATTTGAAAAGCTTGTTATATGAAATGAAGTGCCATTAAATATACATCATATGGAAAAATAAATACATCAAATTTTTTATATAAATAAAGATTTTCTAAAGTGCTACAAGTCAGAATTTTGACATGTCCCTCTATGCATCATCTGTGACTTCTAGAAAGTTGTTCAGTTGTTCAGTTGTTATCACTTAACCCCAAAGTTTTCACCATTATTGTAAAGCCTTATTTACAGTGCATTCGGAAAGTATTCAGACCGCTTGACTTTTAGCAAATTTTGTTACGTTACAGCCTTATACCAAAATGTATTAAATGTTTTTTGTTACCTCATCAATCTAAAAACAATACCCCATAATCACAAAGCAAAAACAAAAAAAACAAAAAAATACACCAAACGGAAATATACCATTTGCATAAGTATTCAGACCCTTTACTCAGTACTTTGTTGAATCACCTTTGGCAGCGATTACAGCTTCGAGTCTTCTTGGGTATGACGCATCAAACTTGGCACACCTGTGTTTGGGGAGTTTCTCCCATTCTCTGCAGATCATCTCAAGCTCTGTCCGGTTAGATGGGGAGTGTCGCTGCACAGTTATTTTCAGGTCTCTCCAGAGATGTTCGATCAGGTTCAGGTCCGGGCTCTGGCTGTGCCACTCAAGGACATTCAGAGACTTGTCCCGAAGCCACTACTGCGTTGTCTTGGCTGTGTGCTTAGGGTCGTTGTCCTGTTGGAAGGTGAACCTTCACCCAGTCTGAGATCCTGAGTGCTCTGGAGCAGGCATTCATCAAGGATCTCGCTTTACTTTGCTCCGTTCATCTTTCCGTTGATCCTGACTACTCTCCTAGTCCCTGTCGCTGAAAAACATCCCCACAGCATGCTTCTACCACCACCATGCTTCACTGTAGGGACGCTTGGCATTCAGGCCAAAGAGTTCAATCTTGGTTTCATCAGGCCAGAGAATCTTGTTTCTCATGGTCTGAGAGTCCTTTAGGTGCCTTTTGTAAAACTCCAAGCTGGCTGTCATGTGCCTTTTACTGAGGAGTGGCTTCCATCTGGCCACTCTACCATAATGGCCTGATTGGTGGAGTTCTGCAGAGATGGATGTCTTTCGGGAAGGTTCTCCCATCTCCACAGAGTAACTCTAGAGCTCTGTCAGAGTGACCATCGGGTTCTTGGTCACCTCCCTGATCAAAGCCCTTCTCCCCAGATTGCTCTTGGTCTTGGTGGTTCCAAACTTCTTCTATTTAAGAATGATGGAGGCCACTGTGTTCTTGGGGACCTTCAATTCTGCAGACATTTTTTGGTACCCTTCCCCAGATCTGTGCCTCGACACAATCATGTCTCGGAGCTCTATGGACAATTCCTTTGACCACATGGCTCTGTTTTTGCTCTGACATGCACTGTCAACTGTGGAACCTTATATAGACACATGTGGGCCTTTCCAAATCATGTCCAATCAATTGAATTTACCACCGGTAGACTCCAATCACGTTGGAGAAACATCTGAAGGATGATCAATGGAAACAGGACGCACCTGAGCTCAATTTCTAGTCTAATAGCAAAGGGTCTGAATACTTATGTAAATAAGGTACATCTGTTGTTTTTTTGTTTTTGGAAAAATGTCAATAACTGTTTTTGCTTTGTCATTATGGGGTATTGTGTGTCGATTGATGAGGATTTTTTTATATATCCATTTTCGAATAAGGCTATAACATAACAAAATAGTTAAAATGTCCAGGGGTAATTTCTGAAGAGTATTATTTATTTCATGTTATTGGTGATTAATTTTAATGGGGGAAAAAAGCTTGTCTCTCATTTTAAGATCAACCCTGTTACGTGATCTGAACTGTCTTTTAAGATGGTGGAATTATTCCTTTTTACATTTTGCACTATTCCTTTTTAAATATTGCACATCCAATAGTCAAATTAAAGTGTAAAAGCAGGTGAGCTGGTTCTACTCTTTTTGGACATTTTCTGGTGTTTTGTTGTCACCAAGTCAAACTTCTCAAAAGCTTTGGTTTTCAGTAGAAACTGGAACCATTTTGCATACAGTGTAAGCTCGTGGTAAGCTTGTGGACTTGTCATATCAAACAAACCCTTGTTTAGTATGACAGATTTAGGAGAAATAAGCGTTTTTATTTAAGTTCATTATAACTCAAGAACCAGTGAAATCAATGTTTTGTACAGTAGAAGACACACAGTATTTTACCACAGTTTAGTTGTTCGTTTTCTGTTTTCCAATGTATATTTTCAAGCAATTAAATAGCTACACATGATCTTACATACTGTAAATTCAATCTTGAATTGCAACACAGTTTGGCTGAAGTCCAGTCAATGACTTATTCCTCACTAGCAGAACTTCACTGCCATCACGTGGTTATAGAATGAACTGAATCTAATCTCAAGAGGGACCTATAACTGAAGCCTTGACAGACATCAAAACAATCATGTTGGCCCCCTTCAAAGACTGATATGGACTGAAATTAATTCAAACCCTCACTCTGTGTTCTTGCATCTATTCGGAATCGTATAGTTACTTTGAGCACAGTGAGGGTATGATTAGAGGTTAGATAAATATTTTGTCATTTCTTCTGAGATCAATGGACACTAATCAACTAATTAAAATAGTACGATTGGTCCAAAATCCCAAGTAATGTATGCTTGTCATCTAACTACTTAATGTTGAAAAACAATACTGGAGACAGTTATTCAGGTGGCAAATTAGTCATTTTATTTTAAACAGGAGACAGTTATTTAGGTGGCAAGTGAATAATTTTATTTTAAAGAGCCACTTCATATCAATCATCTTAATTAGCCAGCAACAATATCGCCCCCATAGTGCACTGGCCATCCCTGTTCACAAGCAATGACAAGATTCCTGGTGGACGGGGGAGAACCCCTGTATCTACAGTGGGGATGACGATCCCCACCTATGTGGTTACATATGATTACAGGGAAGCTATTGGTGCTTTCAACCAGACCTCCGCCCCTAGGTGTGCCACCACCAGTACAAATGGCCCTCAACTCATTTGAACCGGCTTTAATGAAGGTGTTTATCTCTTTGCAGGTTCTGCCATCAGGCTCGGTCAATCTCAAGTAGCCCATCTGACTCTGACAATTTTGGGTTGTCATATCCCCCTTGACGTGCTGTCTGAGGAATTGTTGATAACGAATCCTAATGTCGGCCGGTTGACCGTGTACCATCACTGTGACACACATCAACACCAGGAACAGGAAAGCCCTCAGGAAACCCATGGCATCAACTAAATGGAGAAACAGGAGGGATGAGTCAGACAATTACTAGTATATTACTATTACTATACAGTATATTACTATATCTTTCACTAAATGAAACAACAGGAGAGCTAAATCAGACTGTTATTAGTATATTACTACTGCTCTACAGTATATTACTATATCTTTCACTAATTGGAGAAACAGGAGGGGTAAATCAGACTATTACTAGTATATTACTATTAATGACTTTACAATATAGTACTGTAATTACCATCTTTCACTAAATGCAGTATGGGGAAGATAACACTGCTGTGTGTTTCAAATAATCTATTGATTAATATACCAGAAACAAGACAGGATATTAACATCTTTATATGTCAAAGCTTGTCAAATGTCTGAAAAAAACGTTAGAAAGTAAGGTAGAGTAAGTAGAGTCATCATACTCCAAATAATACAGAAGTTCACAAACATAAACTGCATTACATTATTGAAATCATATTATGGTTATGAAAATTGTGCAATATTTTACTTGAGAGAGAAAACACTTACCTCTGGCAATTGATTTCAATGGCCTTCGATGTGACTGATAAGTTGTTTTCTGTCCTCTCAGATATCTACAGATACAATGCAGGATTAACCAGAAACAACAATGTTCAGATACAGAACTATTCCTTAATGCTCTAGTACTGTAATGCTGAGGCAATTACATCTTACCTGTTTGTGTCTCCACTGTGAAGTGAGCAACTCTAACCTGATCCTCAACTTACATATATAAATATATACGCTTCATGAACTTTGATTTGGTGACCCCTGGCACCTGTGTTGCAACATTGTAGTGGGATGAAAGGGTTTAAATTAGCTAACTATTAACAGTCAAATCTATTCAAAATAACTGTCAATCAGGAGAGATCTCACATCAAGTGTGATGCCAACCTTAGCAGTCCTTTTGCAAGTTATATTAATGTTATGGCAGTAGTTACGGGACCCAGTGTATGTGCATTCGGTTGTTGTGATTGAGATTGTAAGTGTGAGTTGAATTTAAGGCCAATATTCATTCATTTTCAGGTATTGGCGTTCCAGACAGCACTGTGTTGGATGGAGAGAGTTGACTGTTCATTTATAAAGTGACAGTTCTGTGGTGTGACTCATGACCCATTCAGCTGTGGTGGCCAACACGCCACCTGATGTAAGACTTCTAAATCAAATGTCAACTCCCTCTGTTGGGGCAGCAGGTAGCCTTGTGGTTAGAGCGTTGGGCCAGTAACCGAAAGGTTGCTGGACTGAATCCCTGAGCTGACAAGATAAAAATCTATCGTTCTGCCCCTGAACAAGGCAGTTAACCCACTGTTCCCCGGTAAGCCGTCATTGTAAATAAGAATTTGTTCTTAACTGACTTGCATGGTTAATTAATAATAATTAAAGACAAGCTGCTGTACCAATCAAACTCAGTTATGAAAATACTATTCAGAAATACTGATATCCATAGTTAATTGAATTCAAGTATTCTCTTCATAAGCCTGCTCTTTGCTTCTAATTTACCTTAGACAGAGAACTGTGAAACCAAGTAAACCTGGAGATAAACACTAGTTGATGCCAACAGCTGTTGGGAAGTCCAGGATTTCCAAATACATTTTTGGACTTTGGATTCGTGAAGTATATAACTTGTTTTTTGTATCCTACAAGCTGATTGATTGATAGCAAGGAGTTATTCACCACAATCCCCTGAGCAATGCCTTTTAACAGCATTATCAATGCACTGTCCCACATCCCAGCCAGGGAATTCATAAATCTCCCCCCCCCCTTGGAAAAAAGCAGCTAGACATTATTTCCCCATAGTTCTAACCAAGCATTTTGATTGCAACACTTGGTGTTTGTCTAAACTTTGCTGCCGCCTTTCCGACCTATCCAACAATGTTGATTGTGTTTTGCGATCTCTGCAGTGTCATAGAGAATTAACGTTTCCGGACAAGACTGACAGCTTCTCTGAACCAGACAAATTCATTTATCAGGATCATTATAATGGATGTATCCAAATAAATGGCAATAGAAACATTTTTTAAACATATGAAAATCTTTTCAACTACTTGATGTAATTGTGTGTTAGCTAGCAAAGGGGAAGTAGCTAGCCTCCATAGCAACCTTTTTTTGCGTAGAACGAACGTTCAGTCCACTTGGGTGGCAACCATACCAATAGAATCTGTCGATGTGCCCTTAAGCAAGGCACTTAACCCTAATTTAGTCCTGGAAAAATATTGGTCTAGTGATACACATCCTAAACATCCCCTGGCAACAATGTTCCTATTCAGCCATATTGACCTGAGAGTTAGAATACTAGAGATGATGTTCCTATTCAGCCATATTGACCTGAGAGTTAGAAAACTAGAGAGGATCCTCCCATTCAGCCATATTGACAAGAGTGTTAGAATATTGACAAGAGTGTTAGAATACTAGAGAGGATGTTCCTATTCAAATCAAATCAAATCATCAAATCAAATTTTATTTGTCACATACACATGGTTAGCAGATGTTAATGCGAGTGTAGCGAAATGCTTGTGCTTCTAGTTCCGACAATGCAGTAATAACCAACGAGTAATCTAACCTAACAATTCCACAACTACTACTTTATACACACAAGTGTAAAGGGATAAAGAATATGTACATAAAGATATGAATGAGTGATGGTACAGAACGGCAAAGGCAAGATGCAGTAGATGGTATAGAGTACAGTATATACATATGAGATGAGTTATGTAGGGTATATAAACATAAAGTGGCATAGTTTAAAGTGGCTAGTGATACATGTATTACATAAAGAAGGCAAGATGCAGTAGATTATGTAGAGTACAGAATATACATATACATATGAGATGAGTAATGTAGGGTATGTAAACATTATTTTAAGTGGCATTGTTTAAAGTGGCTAGTGATATATTTTTACACAAATTTCCATCAATTCCCATTATTAAAGTTGAGTCAGTATGTTGGCAGCAGCCACTAAATGTTAGTGGTGGCTCTTTAACAGTCTGATGGCCTTGAGATAGAAGCTGTTTTTCAGTCTCTCGGTCCCTGCTTTGATGTACCTGTACTGACCTCACCTTCTGGATGATAGCGGGGTGAACAGGCAGTGGCTCGGGTGGTTGTTGTCCTTGATGATCTTTATGGCCTTCCTGTGACATCGGGTGGTGTAGGTGTCCTGGAGGGCAGGTCGTTTGCCCCCGGTGATGCGTTGTGCAGACGTCACTACCTTCTGGAGAGCCTTACGGTTGTGGGCGGAGCAGTTGCCGTACCAGGCGGTGATACAGCCCGACAGGATGTTCTCGATTGTGCATCTGTAGAGGTTTGTGAGTGCTTTTGGTGACAAGCCGAATTTCTTCAGCCTCCTGAGGTTGAAGAGGCGCTGCTGCGCTTTGCTTTCTTCACAACGCTGTCTGTGTGGGTGGACCAATTCAGTTTGTCCATGATGTGTACGCCGAGGAACTTAAAACTTACTACCCTCTCCACTACTGTCCCATCGATGTGGATAGGGGGGTGCTCCCTCTGCTGTTTCCTGAAGTCTACAATCATCTCCTTTGTTTTTTTGACGTTGAGTGTGAGGTTATTTTCCTGACACCACACTCCGAGGGCCCTCACCTCCTCCCTGTAGGCCGTCTCGTCGTTGTTGGTAATCAAGCCTACCACTGTAGTGTTGTCCGCAAACTTGATGATTGAGTTGGAGGCGTGCATGTCCACGCAGTCGTGGTTGAACAGGGAGTACAGGAGAGGGCTCAGAACGCACCCTTGTGGGGCCCCAGTGTTGAGGATCAGCGGGGTGGAGATGTTGTTACCTACCCTCACCAACTGAGGGCGGCCCGTCAGGAATTCCAGTACCCAGTTGCACAGGGCGGGGTCGAGACCCAGGGTCTCAAGCTTGATGACGAGTTTGGAGGGTACTATGGTGTTAAATGCTGAGCTGTAGTCGATGAACAGCATTCTCACATAGGTATTCCTCTTGTCCAGATGGGTTAGGGCAGTGTGGTTGTGATTGCGTCGTCTGTGGACCTATTGGGTCGGTAAGCAAATTGGAGTGGGTCTAGGGTGTCAGGTAGGGTGGAGGTGATATGGTCCTTGACTAGTCTCTCAAAGCACTTCATGATGACGGAAGTGAGTGCTACGGGGCGGTAGTCGTTTAGCTCAGTTACCTTAACTTTCTTGGGAACAGGAACAATTGTGGCCCTCTTGAAGCATGTGGGGACAGCAGACTGGGATAAGGATTGATTGAATATGTCCGTAAACACACCAGCCAGCTGGTCTGCGCAGGCTGTGAATGCCGTCTGGGCCTGCAGCCTTGCGAGGGTTAACACGTTTAAATGTTTTACTCACCTCGGCTGCAGTGAAGGAGAGCCCGCAGGTTTTGGTAGTGGGCCATGTCAGTGGCACTGTATTGTCCTCAAAACGAGCAAAAAAGTTATTTAGTCTGTCTGGGAGCAAGACATCCTGGTCCGCGACGGGGCTGGTTTTCTTTTTGTAATCCGTGATTGACTGTAGACCCTGCCACATACCTCGTGTCTGAGCTGTTGAATTGCGACTCTACTTTGTCTCTATACTGGCACTTAGCTTGTTTGATTGCCCTGCGGAGGGAATAGCTACACTGTTTGTATTCGGTCATGTTTCCGGTCACCTTGCCCTGGTTAAAAGCAGTGTTTTGCGCTTTTAGTTTCGCGCGAATGCTGCCATCAATCCACGGTTTCTGGTTTGGGAATGTTTTAATCTTTGCTGTGGGTATTACGTCACTGATGCACTTTCTAATGAACTCGCTCACCGAATCAGCGTATTCGTCAATGTTGTTGTTGGACGCAATGCGGAACATATCCCAATCCACGTGATCGAAGCAGTCTTGAAGCGTGGAATCAGATTGGTCGGACCAGCGTTGAACAGACCTTAGCACGGGAACTTCTTGTTTTAATTTCTGTTTGTAGGCTGGAAGCAACAAAATGGAGTCGTGGTCAGCTTTTCCGAAAGGAGGGCGGGGGAGGGCCTTATATGTGTCGCGGAAGTTAGAATAACAATGATCTAGGGTTTTACCAGCCCTGGTAGCACAATCGATATGCTGATTGAATTTAGGGAGCCTTGTTTTCAGATTAGCCTTGTTAAAATCCCCAGCTACGATGAATGCATCCTCTGGGTGTGTGGTTTCTAGTTTACATAGAGTCAGATAAAGTTTGTTCAGGGCCATCGATGTGTCTGCTTGGGGGGAATATATACGGCTGTGATTATAATAGAAGAGAATTCCCTTGGTAGATCATGCGGTCGACATTTGATTGTGAGGAATTCTAAGTCAGGTTAACAGAATGACTTGAGTTCCTGTATGTTGTTATGATCACACCACGTCTCGTTAATCATAAGGCATACCCCCCTGCCCCCCTTCTTATCAGAATTATGTTTGTTTCTGAAAGCGCAATACGTGAAGAAACCAGCTGGCTGCACCGACTCCGTTAGCGTCTCTCGAGTGAGCCATGTTCCTTGAAGCAAAGAACGTTACAGTCTCTGATGTCTCTCTGGAATGCTACCCTTGCTCGGATTTCATCAACCTTGTTGTCAAGAGACTGGACATTGGCGAGTAGTATGCTAGGGAGTGGAGCGCGATGTGCCCGTCTCCGAAGCCTGACCAGAAGACCGCTTCGTTTGGCCCTTTTACGGCGTCGTTGTTTAGGGTCGCCGGCTGGGATCCGATCCATTGTACTGGGTGGAAGGCAAAACACAGGATCCGCTTCGAGAGAGTCATATTCCTGGTCGTAATGATAGTGAGTTGACGTTGCTCTTATATTCAGTAGTTCCTCCCGACTATGTAATGAAACCTAAGATTACCTGGGGTACCAATGTAACAAATAACACGTAAAAAAACAAAATACTGCATAGTTTCCTAGGAACGCGAAGTGAGGCGGCCATCTCTGCCGGCGCCGGAAGTAGCCATATTGACCTGAGAGTTAGAATACTAGAGATGATGTTCCTGTTCAGCCATATTGACCTGAGAGTTAGAATACTAGAGATGATGTTCCTATTCAGCCATATTGACCTGAGAGTTACAATACTAGAGAGGATCCTCCTATTCAGCCATATTGACCACAGAGTTAGAATACTATAAAGGATGTCCCTGTTCAGCCATATTGACCAGAGAGTTAGAATACTAGAGAGGATGTTCCTATTCAGCCATATTGTCACGGTTTTCTAAAGTAGAACCCAGAAGCAGACCAGGACAAGGAGAGTAGGACGAAGGTGAGTATTTATTTACAAGTTTAAACGTAGAGGTAGAAAGATCCAGGTGGCGGTGCGGGCAGCGGAGGTGAGTTGATGGGAGTGAATAGGCAGATCCAAGGGAGTAACAGAAGCCACCGACGACCAGGCAGGGATGGGGTGAGTGTTCCGGGTGAATGATGTTCATGGCTAACGATCCGGCAGGGAATGGATGTCAGGTCAGAGCTTATGAAGTGGAGGGGTGATGATCAGGACCAGGTGTGCAGATAGCTGATGGGATACAGGTGCGGGTAATCAGAGATCTCCCAACTAGCTACGTCGCCCGGCAACCAGACAGGGTGCGTTCCAGGACACCGGAAAAACACTCCAGGACAGAACACAGGCAAAAACAGACTCAGGAAGCGGGATTCGTGACAATATTGACCTGAGAGTTAGAATACTAGAGATGATGTTCCTATTCAGCCATATTGACCTGAGAGTTAGAATACTAGAGATGATGTTCCTATTCAGCCATATTGACCAGAGAGTTAGAATACTATAGAGGATGTCCCCGTTCAGTCATATTGACCAGAGAGTTAGAATACTAGAGAGGATCCTCCTATTCAGCCATATTGACCAGAGAGTTAGAATACTAGACAGGATCCTCCCATTCAGCCGTATCGACCTGAGAGTTAGAATACTATAGAGGATGTCCCCATTCAGCCATATTGACCAGAGAGGTAGAACACTAGAGAGTATGTTTCCATTCAGTCAAATTGACCAGAGAGTTAGAACACTAGAGAGTATGTTCTCCATTCAGTCAAATTGACCAGAGTTAGAATACTAGAGAGGATGTTCGCATTCAGCCATATTGACCAGAGAGAGAATCCTAGAGGATTGTCCCATTCAGACATATTGAGTGGACCAGTGAGTGTTCAGTTATATGGCTGTGGTCTATAGGGCTTTGTCCCCTGATAGCAATCTTGCTCACTGGTCAACGATTATACAGCTTCATGTAGCAAGAGAAGTTAGGAAGTTATACTGTCATAAATCCAAATGCTGTCAATATTTATCATTATTTGCAAATAAACAACACATCTGTCCACATGCACATCCTCTAAAGACATGTAGTTGTGTATTTTCAAAGCTCAAATTTGTATAATTTATTTTGACCAGGAAGGAGCTTGCCCATACCACTTCTATTATAATTAGATGAATCAGCTTGGAAAAATCTAAATGACCAATATATAGACTACAGTTCAAAAACAGTTTGGACTACAAGTCCATGCTTTGATTACGAAGCAATTATCTTGTTAGATATGGATAACACATCTTATTTGTTTCTTCTCAAGTTTTTGTAATTCCAATAATATATTAGAACTGTCAGGACCCGGTTACGAACTCGGGTCTCCGGTGTGAGAATCAGTCACTTAACAAACTGAGCCACTAATAGTCGGCAGAACCCAGAAGATGAGGCAGACACAGCACTACTTGAGACGGTGTTTTAATAAAGTAAAAAGGAAAGTTCTTCAGTTAAAAATATAAATCCACAACGTCAAAAGTAATTCCAAGAGAAAAAGGTAATCCTCCGAGTCAAAAGGTAAATCCACAAGGTGGTAGGTATAGCAGGAAAAACCTCAAAAGATAATCAAAAATAAATGAGAACAAAAACAGAGTACCACAAGAGAGTCCAACTGGAGCAACAAATGTTCACAGCATCGCTAGGGCTGGGTGCTAACATGCAAACACTGAGCAAAGAACTGAGGAAAACTAAGGGTTTAAATACATTCAAGGGAAACGAGGCACAGGTGCATATAATAACTGGAAACAAGGTAAAACAAAAGGGTCAAAAAAGCACAATGGGGGCATCTAGTGGCCAAAACCAAAACAATCCTGGCCAAATCCTGACAAGAACACTTACAAATGGAAATGTAATATAATATTTCCAGATGGAGACATTGGTTTGTAGTTTCAAGTTTTATTAGTTGTATGGGACACGCATGGTATACATCGTCCAATGAAATGCTTACTTGCAGGTTCCTTCTGGACAATGCAACAACAAAAATGAATAATAAAAGATAAGAATAT
>NC_074670.1:66583652-66818652 GCF_029448725.1 Salvelinus fontinalis
CATCAGTTCATCATTTATAAATAAAAGATGGCTTATTTCCCTGACTCCGCATTTTGGTCTGAAGATCCTTCTCTCCTCACCTCATCTGAGGATGAGGAAAGCGACAGCCTTAACAGAATCACCCACCAACAAACAGAGACCAAGCGGTATGGGAATGCTCGACGGAGCAACAAGAACTTCTGGACTTGGGAGGAGATCTTGGACGGTAGAGGACCTTGGGCTCAACCAGGGGAATATCGCCGTCCAAAGGAGGAATTGGAAGCAGCGAAGGCTGAGCGGCGCTGGTATGAGGAGGCAGCGCGACGACGCGGTTGGGAGCCGGTGAGTCAGACCAAAAAATTTCTTGGGGGGGGGCACACGAGGAGTGTGGCAAAGCCGGGTAAGATACCCGAGCAAACTCCCCGTGCTTACCGTGGAGGTAGAAGGCGTCGTACTGGTAAGACACCGTGTTATGCGGTAAAGCGCACGGTGTCCCCAGTACGCGTGCTTAGCCCAGTGCGGGCTATTCCACCTTGCCGCACTGGGAGGGCTAGGTTGGGCATCGAGCCGGGTGCTATGAAGCCGGCCCAACGTAGCTGGTCTCCAGTACGTCTCCTCGGGCCGGTGTACATGGCACCAGCCTTACAGGTGGTGTCCCCGGTTCGCCTGCATAGCCCAGTGCGGGCTATTCCACCTCGCCGCACTGGCAGGGCTACGGGGTTCATTCAACCTGGTAGGGTTGGGGAGGCTCGGTGCTCAAGAGCACGTGTCCTCCTTCACGGTCCGGTAGACCCGGTGCCACCTCCATGTACCAGTCCTCCGGTGGCAGCCCCCCGTACCAGGCTGTCTCTCCGGGTTCTCTCTCCTGCTGTTTCCTCCTCTCCAGCGCAGCCGGTGCCTAGACCACGCACCAGGCTGTCTCTCCTTCTCCTCCCTACAGAGCTATCTGTCTCCCCAGCGCCATCTGAGCCATCCGTCTCCCCAGCGCCATCTGAGCCATCCGTCTCCCCAGCGCCATCTGAGCCATCCGTCTCCCCAGCGCCATCTGAGCCATCCGTCTCCCCAGCGCCATCTGAGCCATCCGTCTCTCCAGCGCCGTCTGAGCCATCCGTCTGCCATGAGCCTGCAAAGCCGCCCGTCTGCCATGAGCCTGCAAAGCCGCCCGTCTGCCATGAGCCTACAGAGCCATCCGCCAGACAGGAGCCGCTAGAGCCGTCCGCCAGACAGGAGCCGCTAGAGCCGTCAGCCAGACAGGATCTGCCAGAGCCGCCAACCAGACAGGATCTGCCAGAGCCGCCAACCAGACAGGATCTGCCAGAGCCGCCAACCAGACAGGATCTGCCAGAGCCGCCAACCAGACAGGATCTGCCAGAGCCGCCAACCAGACAGGATCTGCCAGAGCCGCCAACCAGACAGGATCTGCCAGAGCCGCCAGCGAGCCATGAGCAGCCAGAGCCGTCAGAGAGCCATGAGCAGCCAGAGCCGTCAGAGAGCCATGAGCAGCCAGAGCCGTCAGAGAGCCATGAGCAGCCAGAGCCGTCAGAGAGCCATGAGCAGCCAGAGCCGTCAGAGAGCCATGAGCGTCGAGAGCCGTCAGCCTGCCATGAGCGTCGAGAGCCGTCAGCCTGCCATGAGCGTCGAGAGCCGTCAGCCTGCCATGAGCGTCGAGAGCCGTCAGTCTGCCATGAGTGTCGAGAGCCGTCAGCCTGCATGGACCTGCCGGAGCCGTCCAGCCAGGACCTGCCAGAGCCGTCCAAACAGGACCTGCCAGAGTCCTTCAGCCGGGATCTGCCCCTTGTCCCGGTGTTGCCCCTTGTCCCGGTGCTGCCCCTTGTCCCGGTGCTGCCCCTTGTCCCGGTGCTGCCCCTTGTCCCGGTGCTGCCCCTTGTCCCGGTGCTGTCCCTTGTCCCGGTGCTGCCCCTTGTCCCGGTGCTGCCCCTTGTCCCGGTGCTGCCCCTTGTCCCGGTGCTGCCCCTTGTCCCGGTGCTGCCCCTTGTCCCGGTGCTGCCCATTGTCCCGGTGCTGCCCCTTGTTCCGGTGCTGGCCGTTTATTTAGGGGAGGGTAGTGTTAGGGTGGTCATTAGAAGGGGTAGACAGAAGAGGGGAGTGACTATGTTGGTATGGGGACAGCGTCCTGAGCCGGAACCACCACCGTGGTCAACTGCCCACCCGGACCCTCCCCTGGACTTTGTGCTGGTGCGCCCGGCGTGCGCACCTTGAGGGGGGGGTACTGTAACAGTCCTGACCTGTTTTATGTTGTTTTTTATGTGTTTATGGTCAGGGCATGTGTTTTGGGTGGGCAGTCTATGTTATCTGTTTCTATGTTGTTTTTGGTTTGCCTGGTATGGCTCTTGATTAGAGGCAGGTGGTTTGCGTTTTCCTCTAATCAAGAGTCATATTTAGGTAGGGCATTCTCACTGTTTGTGTGTGGGTGATTGTCTCCTGTGATGTCTTCGTCGTTGTCGATGTATTTCACTTTCGGGACTGTTTGGCTGTTCGTGTGTTTTGATGTACGTTCCTGTCCGTAAGTTTAAGTTATGTAATGTGAGTTTATGTTCAGGTTTCGTTCTACGTCGTTTTGTTATTTTGTAAGTTTTGAAAGTATTTTGTTTTGTTTCGTGTTGCCATCAGTTCATCATTTATAAATAAAAGATGGCTTATTTCCCTGACTCCGCATTTTGGTCTGAAGATCCTTCTCTCCTCACCTCATCTGAGGATGAGGAAAGCGACAGCCTTAACATCAGTGTACGGCGGTTAAAAAACAAATTGCATGAATATCTTAAAAGGGGTTTTTATCACGGTGAACTCGAGGTCTCATTAAAACCTTCCTCTATGAAAGGTTTTCAGACAGAGTGATAGAGAGAGAAAAAAGGAACTATTTTAAAATGGCATCCATCACCAACCTTGCAGGACTGCAAAAGTCAGTATTATCCCATAGGAGAACCGTCAAGACAGCTCTGTCCGCCCTAATTGCAGAAACCATTAGCGTTCTTGCATTTCCCCATTATGACAACACCACCAGTAATAGCTACATATATGAATTGTACCTTCTTGTGTTCCTGTCTTTGTGGATCTTCTGCCTTGCAGTAGACAGGTAGATAGTGAATTGTAGGCAACATAACAAAGGCTAAGGACAAAGACAGTGATGCAAAAAGATTGGGAGTGAAAGAAGCATAATAAGATACATAATAATAATGTTTTTTATCATTGTGGGTTTAGGCCTTGCACACCATCCCCAGAGGGAGATTGTCATTTCACATTTTAGCTCTAGATGGTGAGCTTCAAAGATTGGATCACATCCTGACATGTTGTTTGCCTTAACTGAATCCATATAATAGTTTCCTTAGGGACCGCCAAGAGAGAGCCAGTCAGAGCAACCTGACGTAGGGTACAGTATGGGGAATATATTTGGGCCCTATTCCTTGTGTCTCCATCAGAATGATCTCGCCCACACCAACATTAAGCCAGTTCATTCTTGTGGCAATAGGCCCCACTATAGTATATGCATTGGTTGAAGCTCAATGTTAAATTCTACCATTACATCTAAGGCAATATGAAACCAATATCCATGAAAATTCGCAAATCAGATGTTTATGTCATTCTATCATCAGTAATAACTTCTCAGACGACAACTGATCTGACATCATATTCTATAAGTACCAACGGATACTTTCAACTGGTTGGATTACCCAAAGATTGTTGTTTTCCCCACACTTTTGATGTTACAATACTCTCCCTATGTTAACAAAAGGGCTTTCCAAGAGTCCAATCTGTAGAGTAGAGAGGGAAAAGGGGGAAGGTATTTATGGGTGTCATAAACCTCACCAACAGGGCAACGTCATGACAGTGACAATTAGACTTGTTTCAGAGGGAAGGACACCATACCAAAGTGAACCTTGGTGCCCTCTTTTGGACTTGTAAAAGGGGGTCTTTATTATGCAAAACTGTTCCGGCTAGCTGAGCTACAGCTAATACTAGTTTCCAGAGAATGTGCTGTTCATTTATTCCTTGAGACAGGGATAATAGGTTGAGAATCACTAACCTGTATTGACAGAACATAGCCCATTCCTCTGTAGAGACTCTAGTGACATTATTGCAGTACACACACTGACATGAATTATTATTGATTGCCCTTTTCATCCTAAATTAGGTGAGTGCAGCAAAAACAAAATAATGTTGGTGGTGACCAGTGAGAAGGGGAGTGAAGATGAGGCTTTAATGAGCTAGCATGAATGAAACTGGCAGCAGAATCTTCTGTAAGTCATCCCTCTGGTGAGGGTTTTTGATGGATAGGGGGTGAGAAAAAGTAGGTATGGGGAGCAAGGGCCTGTGCCAAGTGTAGGATTGGTGTATGCAGACCCTATCTATTCTCCATCACCCCTTGATTCAGAACAAATAATTGTCATCAGTTAGTGAAGCTAATTGAGTTTGTGAATATTCATGAGCATTGCTCAGGCTCATTAGCTGAGTTAGCAAATCAGCTGTGTACTTGTCATGAATAGTTATGACGTCAGTGTCAAACGCACACCATTGAGTATTTGTCTACAATAAGCTAGTACTATCATATATGATAAAAGACAACAAATATGATCATCTGTTTAATCATCATCAATAACAACCTTATTATTGTCATGTCACTGTCATTGTGGTTGTTGAGTTGCAGTAACCTTCTCCATATGGAGGAAAACATGCTTCAAGACATTGTTCTTTGTGCTGTGGGAGAGAATTGAACTTCGGGCACGCACACGCACCCGCGTCCCCATCTACACACACACAAACATGCGCACACACACAAGCACGCACACACACAATTAGAGAGGAATCCCTATGCTGCAGGGGACCAGATCCTTTGGGTATTCTTAAGGGGTTTAAGCTCTTTAAGAGGCCAATCCTAACTATCAGTGAAGGGGATGATCCTTCCTCGAGCATAGAAGGCACCCCCCTCCTCCCTCCCCCCCGATTTCTGTAGCCAGTGATCTGGCTAGGTGCAAACTGCCAAGTAGAGTGAACACAATTAGCAGTACAACACTGGAATTAACCCCCATAGAATTATGAATATCAGAATGGACATGAACCTTCTTATGACGGGATAAATGTCAGCCATTTTGGTCAGGGAGTTGGTCCACCATTGTTTGTAAAATAATGAATTTGAAGAATTTATCTGCACTGTATGTTTGTTAGTGTCACGTTCGTCATAGTGAGGAGACCAAGGTGCAGCGTGATAAGAATACATTCTTTTTTAACCAGCATGGCTGCCACAGTATTCTGCAGCAATGCGCCATCCCATCTGGTTTGCTTTTAGTTGGACTATAATTTGTTTTTCAACAGGACAATGACCCAACACACATCCAGTGTCACGATCGCGTTGACATGAACGAGAGGACCAAGGCGCAACATGATTTGAATACATCTTCTTTTAATAACAACGACGAAGATGAACACGACACACTTATACAACACTAACGAAAACAACAAACGATCGTGAAAAACTTCAAACGTAAGTGCACACACAAACTACTTACGTCGACATATACATATACACAAACAATGACCCACAAACAGCTAAAGCCTATGGCAGCCTTAAATATGGCTCCCAATTAGAGACAACCGAAATCAGCTGTCTCTAATTGAGAACCCATTCCGGCCACCATAGACTTTCCTAGAACTACACCCAACATAGACACAGCTAGACACATACACTCAACACAAAACCATAAACTACAACAAACACCCCCTCTACCATATAATACCCCAAAATACACACATACCCCATGTCACACCCTGACCTAACTAAAATAATAAATAAAACAAATAATACTAAGGCCAGGGCGTGACATAACCCCCCCCTTAAGGTGCGAACTCCGGACGCACCAGCACATAGTCTAGGGGAGGGTCTGGGTGGGCTTCCTTCCACGGCGGCGGCTCCAGCACTGGTCGTGGTCCCCACCCCACCATAGTCATAAGGGGCAGCACCGGGATAAGGGGCAGCACCGGGATAAGGGGCAGCACCGGGATAAGGGGCAGCACCGGGATAAGGGGCAGCACCGGGATAAGGGGCAGCACCAGGATAAGGGGCAGCACCAGGATAAGGGGCAGCACCAGGATAAGGGGCAACACCAGGATAATGGGCAGATCCTGGCTGGATGGCTCATGGCTGGCTGACAGATCTGGCTGCTCATGGCTAGCTGACGGATCCGGCTTCTCATGGCTGGCAGACGGATCTGGACGCTCATGGCTGGCTGGCGGCTCTGGCAGATCCTGTCTGGATGGCGGCTCTGGCAGATCCTGTCTGGTTGGCGGCTCTGGCAGATCCTGTCTGGTTGGCGGCTCTGGCAGATCCTGTCTGGTTGGCGGCTCTGGCAGATCCTGTCTGGTTGGCGGCTCTGGCAGATCCTGTCTGGTTGGCGGCTCTGGCAGATCCTGACTGACGAATGGCTCTAGCGGCTCCTGACTGACTAATGGCTCTGACGGCTCGGGACAGACGGGCGGCTCTAATGGCTCTGGACAGACGGATGGCTCAGACGGCACTGGGCAGACGGATGGCTCAGATGGCGCTGGGGAGACGGATGGCTCAGACGGCGCTGGGGAGACGGATGGCTCAGACGGCGCTGGGGAGACGGATGGCTCAGACGGCGCTGGGGAGACGGATGGCTCTGGCCGGATGTGGCGCACTGTAGGCCTGGTGCGTGGTGCCGGAACTGGAGGCACCGGGCTAAAGGCACGCACTTTCAGGCTAGTGCGGGGAGAAGGAACAGGGCATACTGGACCCTGGGGACGCACATTAGGCCTAGTGCGTGGGGCCGGAACTGGTGGTACCGGACTGGGGACACGCATCTCAGGGCTAGTGCGGGGAGCAGCAACAGGATGCACAGGTGCACTGTGTAAGGGCTATTTGATCAAGAAGAAGAGTGATGGAGTGCTGCATCAGAAGACCTGGCCTCCACAATCACCTGACATCAATCCAATTGAGATGGTTGGGGATGAGAGGAACTGCAGAGTGAAGGATAAGCAGCCAACAAGTGCTCAGCATATATGGGAACTCCTTCAAGACTGTTGGAAAAGCCTTCCAGGTGAAGCTGGTTGAGAGAATGCCAAGAGTGTGCAAAGCTATCGTCAAGGCAGAAGGTGGCTACTTTTAGGAATCTAAAATTCAAATATTTTTATTTGTTTAACACTTGTTTGGGTTACTACATGATTCCATATGTGTTATTTCATAGTTTTGATGTCTTCACTATTATTCTACAATGTAGAAAATATTAAAAAAATATAGAAAAATCATTGAATGATTACGTGTGTCCAAACTTTTGACTGAAACTGTATGTAAATAATGTATTTCTGTTTTTAATAAAACAAAACAAAAACGTGTTTTGCTTTGTCATTATGGGGTATTGTGTATACATTGAGGATTTCTTTTGTATATTGTCCATTTTAGAATAAGGCTGTGACGTAACAAAATGTGGAAAAATGTAAGGGGTCTCAATATTTTCCAAATGCACTGTATATCACATTTCTTTGTTTTATTTTCCCGCATAAGTAAAATCTGGATTATGCATTTACTGCCATTCATTCTAATTAGTTTGGTTTGGATTTCTCCCTGGCTGCCATTTTTACCCCAATCTGGAACTTCAAGGGATAATGGCAAAGCCCCTCTAGTAATTTAATAGGATCTCTATCGTCATCAAATGTATAGAATTGTATGAAGATTGCGTTACTCCTCAAATAATTTAACTTTTGTAACACAGAAGTTGTTCCTAATGCTTAGGCTGTAGCTAAACCCTCGCTAATCTGAGATGACTAATTTAACAGTAAATGAACAAATAAAATGTGACCAAGTAGTGAAAAAAGAGGATAAAAACCTAATAAGAACACAAATGTAGCAGAGAACATTGCTGCCCCAACCGGCACTACACATCCACACCTGAGCATGTGCATGTGGGGCATTAGTTCTGCTTGTCAAATGCTGGAAGAGATTGGGTGAATCCCATATTTAGAGAAATGAGCATATTTGCATGTTCTTGATGGCTGCCTTGAAATATCAAAGTGGGATTGAATACTAAGTAGTGGAAAACTACCAGTGGCTGCAGTCTAATCCCCCTTTTTCCATGTCATGTTACCCCTTTGACAAATTAAATTGTGCCACTGTGTTGGGTGAGGTTGCTATTGGTATGTCTCATTTAATCAGTGACTAAAACTGACAGGATGTTGTAATTTCACCAGTATCCTCTGTTGCCCTCTCCTAAACCCCTTCCTCCCAACCATTGTCTGGTGAGACAGATGACCAGAGGTTGAAAGTTTGATGCAGCAAAAGCTGGATAACAAGACAGCTGGACATCAAGACAGCTGGACAACAAGACAGCTGGATAACAAGACAGCTGGACAAACAAGACAGCATAGAGTGAATAATGGTGAATGCAGATGTCTGTCACTCCATGCTATGCTCCATTCCTTTTCCACATCACCTATAAGTGTCCAGAAAGGGTTAAATAAATTACATTTCCAATTGTGACATTTTCTGTAAACTAGTTTCTTGGGGTTGGGGACATTACCAGTATTTCCTTCCGATGCTTATTGCAGAAATGTACCTATCTAAACATCATCCATTGCCTCCAGATTGTGCTAATACACTTTTGTATTAAGAGAATGGATGCGGAATCTAATTTACAATTAAACATGACCAGGAGCTTTCACACCGTTTTGTGTCTTACCAACTGTCACCTTTTCACTTCCCAGTTTTTAAAATATTTTAACATCTTTAAGTTATTGCAGAGTGAATTGGTCTCGGTCTTGGAGTGGAGGAGAGAAGAGGTTGGCTCCTCTCACTCTTTCTCTTTCTGTCAGCTCACCGTGTGGCGGTAATCAGGATATCGTTTCACCATGCTGTGCCGAGACGGTGACAGGAACGCTCGCCAAGAGTGCGCTCTGGATTTGTAAACTACAGGAGGACACCTAAGTTCCTGTCATTTAAGTTGTTTATGAGGATTGTTGTAAATACGCAGGCTTAGTCATGGTAAAGGAGGTGGCGGCATATAATGGATGCCATAACATTCACCATTGAGTATTAGGTGTGCACTCTTTAATAAAAAGAGCTATACCCACACTGTCAGGGTTTTGTGCTGGTATTTGTCTATGAAAGATATGAATAAATACATATTTAAATTAATTTGAGAGTTTATACGCCAAACACAATTGTATGGGTCAGTGGGCTACATTCCCAAAATCCTGCAAATAATAACAGGATTGACGATCCACACGGCATCATCTTTCCGTTTATTTAACTTCATAACCATAATCAGAACAACAACATTCCATGAGGACTATTTGTATGAATAAGTACGTGTTTTAGTTTGCAGATAGGTGGTGAACTTTCCTTCAAAATAGGTTCCACTGGGCCACTTAAGTTTCTTAAGGCTAGCTGTAAAAAGCTACAGTTTTTTTTGTAATATTACGTGAAACCATGGCAACTATTGGGAATGTTGGGCTTGCAGGGCATCTGGCTTCACTGCATAAGGTTGAACATTGAATACATTTTCAGTACACTCTTAGAAAAAAAGGTACTCTCATAGGAGCAAGGAGGAAGAGGTTTGATGGTGTGGGGGTGCTTTGCTGGTGACACTGTCAGTGATTTATTTAGAATTCAAAGTACACTTAACCAGCATGGCTACCACAGCATTCTGCAGATATACGCCATCCCATCTGGTTTGGGCTTAGTGGGACTATCATTTGTTTTTCAACAGGACAATGACCCAACACACCTCCAGGCTGTGTAAGGGCTATTTTACCAAGAAGGAGAGTGATGTAGTGCTGCATCAGATTACCTGGCCTCCACAATCCCTCGACCTCAACCAAATTGCGATGGTTTGGCATGAGTCGGACCTCAGAGTGAAGAAAAAGCAGCCAACAGCCACATGAAGAATCTCAAATATGAAATATTTTTTTATTTGTTTAACACTTTTTTGGTTACTATATGATTCCATATCTGTTATTTCATAGTTTTGATGTCTTCACTATTATTCTATAATGTAGAAAATTGTAAAAGTAAAGAAAAACCCTTGAATGAGCAGGTGTTCTAATGATTTTGACAGGTAAAAAAATGTAAAATAAGAAAATAAGAATATGCTTCTGGATTGTGTCCTGACCGCGTCAGTTTCACTGTAGTACCTATGCAACTAAATCTAACAATATACATTAGGAGTTGTTGAATTACTAGACCACCAATATAAACCATGGAAATGTGGACACACCTTTGACACACTCTCTCTACAGTAGGCCTACATCCGAATCCTCAGAGAAGTCTAATGGTGATCCTTCTGGAGGAAAAAGTAAGAGATAGGTCTCTGCACTGAGCCTCACTCCCAAGCCTCTCCTATTGCTTTCCCCTTAACAAGAAATTCCCTCAGCTGAGCGCAGTAGAGCTGTGCAGATCGATTTGGACGGCGCACCTGGTTCATTCAGTGGTGTCACTGCCCCCAATTCATCTGCATAAGGACTTCTGGCTGGGCATCAGCCCGGCTCACTTAGACATGCAGTGGAGCTCTCCGCCTCTGGTGCCCATGGGCCACCCTGTTGGATAATGGCATAGAATAAATCTCATAGGAGGGCACCTCTCTCTCTCTCTCTCCCTCTCTCTCTCTCTCTCTGACCTGCTTAATAAGGAGACCTCCAATAAAATATGCAATAAAAATGGCATACTGAAATGAAATGAATAAAAGTATTCTCGGCTCATTTGCACTGTGTCTCATTTAGTAATTGAGGTACATGGTAATGAAGCTGTCGGGAAGATTTTGTACTGTAGCTAACAGAACCAACTTGATATGCATGTTATCGCCTGTGCTAGGAAATCTGATTTTAAGACAAGTGGTCTTCCAATCTCGCCTGCGACTTGTTCCACGTTGTGCTAATAATTGCCATAATATTGCTATTGCTAATTTACTGAAACAGATTTATTAACATTTCCTAAATTTCAGCCAAACTTCAGTCGTGTTGAAGTGCGAACGCTTTTGAGTGCTCCATGATCTCTGTGTTACCGCTGTGCTCGTTACACTGTTGCTGCTGTCTGTTGTTGTGACAGGCTATAATAGTAATTGCTTTGTTATGGCATAGTAACAGAGTTAAGTATTGTTGCAAGTGGAATAAGGAACAGACCCTACTCCTTACTGTGACGGTATCTTAGCCTCCACAACTGCAGACTCACTCTGAGGCAATCTCAGTCATATCTACATCAACTCATCTTTGCAATGGAGTATGGGCCATGAACATCTTTAATATGAGTAAAAAACAGGCAGAATTCACTCTGCTTAATCCTTTCTAATGGGTATCAGTTGCAACTGTCTCCAGCAACCAGTGTTAGACACAGACCAATGGCCCAACACAAAGTGTGGTTTATTGGTTTAATCCCAAACTTTCTATCGCAATTCATTATACAGCTCAGTCCTGAAGGGGCAAGGGTTAACATTTCTGTATAGACAACCAATTAGATATTTTGTCGTAAAGTGCTGTCAAAATGTTGTACAGCAAAGAGCACTTGATAAATTTGTTTGAAAGGAGGGCACTGTTTACTACAGGTAGGAGGTTGTGTCTCATGGTTATTGTATTGGAGCATGAAGCTGTAAGTGCATGTGGATTAGGTTTTAAATTGCCTGCCAATTTCAATTCCCGTTTCCCTTTGGCTATTCCCATATCAATTATTTGAAAGTGCACTATGTCACCTAAAATGTCTTGCAGAAGAGGTCAACACTGGTTAGTTGAAATCAGCGAAGACCTGTTCTACTTATCTGTCAGATGAATTCATATAGCATATTTCCTGATGCCCACATCATCCAATGTTTTCAGAGAAATCACATTGCGAGATTGCTAACATGAGTCTTTTAATGCTCCAAAATGTTGCTATCATTTGTATTTTGTGTAAAATGATGAACTGGTTGAAACCTGGTTGAACACAGTGTACAGGAGCGTAATTGGGCCTTTTAAGCTTTCCACAACAGTCCACGGCAGATACATTTCAGAGACTCTGAGTGACTTGGCAGAAACATAAAAACAAATAATTCATAAGCTAATGTGCTGCATCCCTTCAACAGAGAAGTTCCACATTAACATCACAACAGGAAATGACAGCGAGAAACCAGAGACCATGTGGTGTAGTGGACAACTCTCACCTCTCTTTCAATACTACTGTAGGTGATTTACTGGCACAAGCGATCATAGCGATGAACAAAGGAAAGACATGTTTGACCATGATCAAACAGATTTGAAAAAGTCCTGCCATATACACCTATATGCACCCCTGCATATAGGTGTACCGGAGTGAAAATATTAGCACGTGAAAGATATAATACCCCTTGAAGATGACTTATATTCACGGTGCATTCATATGCACAGCATTAATACTTTAGCTATAGACATAAAAAATACCACAGCTCTTCAGTTAAAAATAAAGTTGTCTGATGATGGTGGTGGGTGGGTAGTGAGAAAAATACTACTTTGAAAGAATCATAATATGTTGATCTGTTACCAAGCCGCAATCTTGCTCATGGAAGATAATGTTTTTGCAACGTTTAATTTAGTTGATCATTTCATTTCAAGTTGATAAAAACAAGCTTTTTAACACTTTTTAACACACGAAACATGGAATTCTAAAAGAGCAATTCGTAAAGAGAATATAAATCACTGACACAATATTCTAACCCTTTCCCCAGTATTATTCACAAGGGATCTTCTGTATTGTTCTTGTATTTGCACAGCCCACACATACTAGGGAAACATGATTCATTATGCTTGTGGTGTACTGGTTAGCTTTTACACTCAATGTAAAACTTTAGTATGTCTTAATCGGAGTGGTTCCAATAATCTCCATGTCTCTTAAAACACATTACTCCATAAACTCCATAAACTACAATATGTAAGTCAGATCATGTCTGATGTATGTTTTTATCAGAATTATCAAGACAATTGGTCACCCCTCGATCGGATATGACATGAGTTTTGGTAATTACGATGTGTTCAGTAAACTTGGTAAAACAAAGGTAAAGTATTAAATGAACACATTGAATATTGTCCCCTTACCAGTCGAAAGCAGCAGTGTGCTACATGAAATGTCCCATCCTCCCATTTTTGTTGTGATGCCAATTGAACCCCATTTCTTGGAATCACATGATTAAATTGCATGTGTTGTCTGTAGCTGCAGCCACAGTTGCACATTTTAATATACCTCCTACTCTCAGGGACAGTCTACCCAGTCCATGATGCCTTGACATGGGCCTGGCCTTCTGTTCTACAAGCCTTGAGATGGCTGTGGAGGGTATAAGGGCAAGCTCAGGACTGTTAACACCAAGCGCTGCAGTGTCCCGGCCATTCTAACTCGTTGGTTAATAAATACCTCTAGAGATCACTTGCCAAACTGGCTGTCTCTCTGAGCACATGGATAACCTTTAAAGGGCACATCAGATCTGTGCCTTTAAGGTAAGAATGCCCAGGGAGAAGACTTGGAGTGGATATGCCAAGCATGAACTACTGTAAGGCCCACTGAGCTGGTCTGTATTCTTGGCACGCCTCCCAAGCTCTCTCTCTCTCAGCTCGCCTTATTCCCATTCATTTAATGCTGGATGAGGACAAGGACACTGTGTTTCTAGCAGTAACTGATACATTTCAAATGCCTGTCAGTCAAACTACATATGGTAAATGATGATAATTCAGTTCAGGACTGAGTGTTTTTAAATCTCCTCCGTACTGGAAGTTTGGAAGTGCTCTCTTAGGGATTTTTCTTTTCTAAAAGAGTGGGCACGGTCCCACTTCTTGCATTTGTTTTTGTTTTTATTGAACATGTAGGACAGTGGAGGAAATATCGGAGAAGTTTGAATACAGAGGGCAGTAGGCCGAATTCCAAACCCATGCAGCATGCGTGCACGGCATGTGTGTGGCATGGTCAGCAGCACTAACCACTGGACGACACAGGTCACGGATCTTTTGACCATTCTAATAGATATACTAGTTCAGCTCAACACTCAGAACAACAGAGCAACCAACTTGTTTTGGTTGCCTTGCTAACATTCTGATGTTAGGAATCATTTTGACTGTAGCATACTCAACTGTGTCACATGCTTAGTTAGAGATACTACCTCATTGCTTTTTGTTAAACAGTAAGCCATAATATGGTGTCCATTTTAGGACATTCCTCAGATCCCTCTGCCTCCTCCTATACGTATATCCTGTGTCTCAGACAACGAGTCAGAGTGGGCACCTCACAGCGAATGGCAGAGAGTTTATTAAAACTGTAGAGGAAAAAACAAACAAAAAATATCTGTTTTCTTACCCATTATAATCCTTTCACTATAACTGTAGAGGAGAAAACAAAAAAAATATCTGTTTTCTTAGCCATTATAATCCTTCCATTACACCTTGCCATAATTGTTGAGTTGAGAAAATACACATTTTCCCTCTTTATCTTCTACCCCGGACCTCAAATTTGATTTTCCTTGTTCACTTAAAAGCATTTGTGAATGTAACCCTGTGGTCTGCCAGTTATGTCACCCTGATGAGTCCTGTTTGATCCCAGCTCGGTGCTGGGATGAGGAGTGGCAGCGGTGGGATTTGGACCCGGTGAAACGGTAACTCAGATGGATTGAGACCCATAACACCGAATCCACAGAAGCACACTCAGAGGGGCAGAGATGGAATTCAATCCTGCCTGCTTTCCTTGTTGCCAGCTTGTCCTTCACATTGAATGACATACAGTATGTACATTCAGGGAAAAGACACACTTTGCTTTTCGCTCGTGCACCTCGACATATCAGAGCTCCTTGATGTGAGAGAAACATCTGTTCCTGCAGATCAACAAAGAAAGAGATTATTTTAGCCCTCATTAATTGACTCTATAGGGACAAACAGGGTATAAAGACCACCCGTTAGCCGTGTTTTACTCACAATATACCACAGCCTCTTATGCCTTACTGCATGACATATTTAACATACACCTTTTGTATCTGGCCTCATGGCTCATATTTAGGCTTTACCCCGGGCGTGGTCCAGAGAGACGAAATGTGAATTGGGTATCTTGCCTTGACATCCATATCAGAGTTATATATTTTTTTCAAGACAACTGCAGGCGAAATTAGACAACTATTTCACAAAAAATGCTCACATTGTCCGAATTCCAACAGGCTTAGCAACTCTCATATGATTTGAATAACAAAATTTCACTGGCAATTTTAGCATGTAAATCTTGTTGGGGATAAAAAATAATAATGTGGGATACATTAATGAGTGTGCCAGGATAGACGTAGCTAATATAACATTTTTTTTTAGCACTTTTGAAATGTACAGCGACAGAATTCAGAACATGGGCCGTTCTTACAGTGTTCTCCCTGTACACCAAGTCAGAACCATAGGATAAATACAGGGGGCAGACAATGAAAGCTCTTACAATATTTGATGATTACATTACTCAAAAACAGGTTATAGGCTACATGTGCACCACCAAGTCAGAACAGTAGGCACAATTAAGAGTTGGAAGTAGACCAAATTATTAGTGTGAGGCACATGGGCTATTATCAGCTTACTACACAACATACACTTACTATTACTTTCTTAGCTACAGTACACATATGTCCCTGGCATATTACATACTTTATGCAGCAGCATACAAAACATTTTTGGACTCACCTTGTTGTGCTGTGCTCACTTGAACAGGAAGGTGGCTCGGCCGTCCATCGTGGGCAAATTTTGTCATCAAACGTTGTTTGCAAAGTCTTGCATTCTCTGGATTTATGGTTCTTTCTTGACAACTGGGAACTTGAACAAAAAAGGCTGAATCATTGTGACGTCAGTAATCTTCAGGTCGTAGTTCAAAACGCATTTTCCCAGTTGTAGCTAATTTTTCAGAGTTCCCAGGAGTCTTGAAATCACTGAAGTCAGATTTTGCAATTCGGAGTTAACAGTTATTTTGAGAGCGACACAAATCATGCTTCATTGTCAGCATGGCCAATGTTTAATGTTTATAGTTTTAAACTAGGAAAAGTGTCCCTTAATCTTAGACTCGAGACCACACAATCACTCTACTGAATTGCAGGCTAACGATTGCTTTGCAATACATGCAGTTAGCCACTGATTCCTTCCAAATCACTAATTGTTGAATTTGCGAAATCCAAATGGTTGTGTAATGTTTATGTCCAATGGCCGATGAGCACTGATATGTTTTATCTATAATATATCTTCATTATTTCTCTTCATATGACAAGGATTAAAAAGGATTTGCCAGTAGATTGTCAAATTGATTCATGACGATGACTGCAAGCTAAGATTTTGAAAGTATGATGTTGTATGATGTCCAATTAAAGCTACTGTTGATATAACATGATTTGACGTCCTTTTATCTGTGGCCAATGACCTTGAGCCTTCTTGGATGGGTAATTCGAATGTAACGCTATGGCAGCACCCAAGGGGCTAGAATTTTAGAGCTCTACTCTTAGACTTGGTAGTGACGTAGGGTTCCCATTAGCGACAGAACAGTGAGCCAAACACTGCGCAATGCTCCGTATTTTCTGCTGGCTTTCCACAACACCACAGAAAGCACTGAGCTAGGCTGAAACACCTGGATTTTGAAGCTGCCTTATTCAAGAAAACCAAAAAGAGACCATTTTTGTTTGCGGCTTTATTAACTCAATGATATATATTTAAAAAATGACATTGTTTGCAAACTGATATGTGACACGTATTAAAACCTTTCTAGGACACACGTTCCGCTAGCGGAACCCCCCCACAACATTCCGCTGAAAAGGCAGCGCGGGAAATTAAAAAATATTTTTTTGAAATATGAAGCTTTCACACATTAACCTCTAATTCCTCCCAAACCCGGATCCGGGAGCACCCCCATCAGTAAAAAAGCTGACTAGCATAGCCTAGCATAGCGTCACAAGTAAATACTAGCATCTAAATATCATTAAATCACAAGTCCAAGACACCAGATGAAAGATACACATCTTGTGAATCCAGCCATCATTTCTGATTTTTAAAATGTTTTACAGGGAAGACACAATATGTAAATCTATTAGCTAACCACGTTAGCAAAAGACACCACTTTTTTTACTCCACCATTTTTTTACTGCATCAGAAACTATCACAAATTCGACCAAATAAAGATATAAATAGCCACTAACCAAGAAACATCTTCATCTGATGACAGTCTGATAACATATTTATTGTATAGCATATGTTTTGTTAGAAAAATTTGCATATTTCAGGTATAAATCATAGTTTACCATTGCAGCCACCATCACAACTCTCACCAAAGCGACTAGAATAACTACAGAGAGCAATGTGAATTACCTAACTACTCATCATAAGACATTTCTGAAAAATACATAGCGTACAGCAAATGAAAGACAAATATCTTGTGAATCCAGCCAATATTTCAGATTTTTTAAGTGTTTTACAGCGAAAACACAATATAGCATTATATTAGCTTACCACAACAGCCAGAAACACAACACCATTTACCAGCAGCAAAGGTTAGCGATCGTAACAAGCAAGCAAAAGATATATAATTTTTGACTAACCTTCATAAACTTCCTCAGATGACAGTCCTGTAACATCATATTACACCATGCATATAGGGTTTGTTCGAAAATGTGCATATGTAGCGGCACAAATCGTGGTTATACAATGTGAGTAGTGGCCAAACTTCAAGCAATCTGTCCGGCGTCATCTTGGAGAGGCACCTAATCTAATCGATAGCTATTCATAAACTTGACTAAAAAATACAGGTTGGACAGCAAATGAAAGATACATTAGTTCTTAATGCAACCGCTGTGTTAGATTTTTAAAATTAACTTTACTGCGCATACAGCGTGCGCTAAAGCGAGCGCAACATAAATACGTCAACATAAATACGAATTAGCAGCATAAAGACTTTTTACTATTTGACGAGCTTCCATGAGAATCTTGGGCAAGGTGTCCTTTCTCCAGAACAATCGTCTTTTGGTTGAAAGATGTCCTCTTCTCCTGTAGAAATAGCAGCTAACGCTAGCCATGTGCCGGAGAGGTGTCCAACTAGCGATAGCGTGTGACAAAGAAATTCCAGAAAATCGCAATAAACTGATATAAACTGCTATAAGTCGGTTTAACTTCTTATGGCTGCAGCCCGACGTCGGTACACTTATAACAACAGCCAGCTCAAAGTGCAGGGCGCGAAATTCAAAATATATATTTTTTAAATATTTAACTTTCACACATTAACAAGTCCAAGACACCAGATGAAAGGTACACATCTTGTGAATCAAGCCAAGATGTCTGATTTTTAAAATGTTTTACAGGGAAGACACAATATGTAAATCTATTAGCTAACCACATTAGCAAAAGACACCACTTTTTTTACTCCATCAGTTTTTTACTCCATCAGTAGCTATCACAAATTCAACCAAATAAAGATATAAATAGCCACTAACCAAGAAACAACTTCATCAGATGACAGTCTGATAACATATTTATTGTATAGCATATGTTTTGTTAGAAAAATGTGCATATTTCAGGTATAAATCATAGTTTACATTGCAGCTACAGTCAGAAATTGCACCGAAAGCAGACAGAAAAATTACAGACACCAACGCCAAATAACTAAATACTCATCATAAAACATTTCTGAAAAATACATAGTGTACAGCAATTGAAAGAAGGCATCTTGTGATTCCAGATAATATTTCCGATTTATCAAGTGTTTTACAGCGAAAACACAATATAGCGTTATATTAGCTTAGCACAATAGCCAGAAACACTTGGGCGCCGGCGACTATGACAGATATATGAAATAACATCATAAATTGGGTCTTACTTTTGCTGATCTTTCATCAGAATGTTAGACAAGGTGTCCTTTGTCCAGAACAGTCGTTGTTTGGATTCAGAACGGACACTTTCCCTCTTCATTTAGCAAGCGCGCTAGCCGGGTGGCACGACACTCTCCATGTCAACAAACGGAAGAGAACGGAACACGGCAAAACTCCCGAAAAAATTTCAATAATCTGATGAAACCATATTGAAAAAACATACTTTACGATGATATGGTGACATATATCAAATAAAATCAAAGCCGGAGATTGTAGTCGCCTATAACAGCAGCTAAACAGAAGGCAATTCCACTGTCCAGCTCGCGCACTTCAGAGTACCGAAAATGGTGGACACGTCATTCCAAGATGATGTGTTCCAACTCAGACCAAGATATTCAACTCATTTCTTCTCTCACAGCCTCTTGACACCCAGAGGAAGGTGTATGACGTGCATGTATACTAATAAGTCTTGTGCCCATTTATGGGCAGGAAGAAGAACAGAGCATCGATTTCAGACTTTCCACTTCCGGGTCAGGAAATGTGCTGCAGTTTCACTCAGAGAAATAATTCAAACGGTTTTAGAAACTAGAGAGTGTTTTCTATCCAATAGTAATAATAATATGCATATTGTACGAGCAAGAATTGAGTACGAGGCCGTTTAAAATGGGCACATTTTATCTGGCTACTCAATACTGCCCCTTGCAGCCCAAACAGGTTAAATTAACTACCTTATGATGTCTTCAACACCTATAACGAATAAAAACATGACCGGATATATCTAAGGCCTATAACCGGAGCGTTCTAGAGCCACAGCCAGATGTCCTCCCTGCGTCAGAGCGAAGTGAAAAAAGACCGGACACTTTGTTCCGAGGTCTTTTATAACCTCCCAGTTCTGCCTAGCAACCCCATTTCAACTCTCACTATTCGCTGACATCCAGGGGAAGACGTATGCAGTGCATCTCAACCAATAGAAGACAGGCAGATTTATAAACAGATCTCAGAACAGCTTGCAGATTTCAGCATTCTCTCATCCTCATAGGAAAAGTGCTCCAACTCCTGTTCTGTTTCACTCACAGATATATTTCAAACGGTTTTAGAAACTAGAGAGTGTTTCCTATCCAATAGTAATAATAATATGCATATTGTACGAGCAAGAATTGAGTACGAGGCAGTTTAATTTGGGAACGAAATTATTACAAAGTGCAAATAGCACCCCCTATTGAGTTAACAAGTCCAATACAGCAAATGAAAGATAAACATCTTGTTAATCTACCCATCGTGTCCGATTAAAAAAAATGCTTTACAGCGAAAACACAACATATGATTATGTTTGATCACCACCAAGTTCAAAAAACACAGTCATTTTCCCATCCACAGATAGGAGTCACAAAAACAGAAATAAAGATAAAATGAATCACTAACCTTTGATGATCTTCATCAGATGACACTCATAGGACATCATGTTACACAATAGATTTATTTTTTGTTCGATAATGTGCATATTTATATCCAGAAATCTTAGTTCACATTGGCGCCATGTTCAGAAATGCCTCCAAAATATCCGGAGAAATTGCAGAGAGCCACATCTAATAACATAAATACTCATCATACACTTTGATGAAAGATACATGTTTTAAATAGAATTAAAGATACACTTGTTTTTAATGCAACCGCTGTGTCAGATTTCCAAAAAACTTTACGGAAAAAGCACACCATGCAATAATCTGAGACAGCGCTCAGATAAAAACAACATTTCTCCGCCATGTTGGAGTCAACAGAAATACGAAATTACATCATAAATATTCCCTTACCTTTGATAATCTTCATCAGAATGCACTCCCAGGAATCCTAGTTCGACAATAAATTGTTGTTTTGTTCGATAAGGTCAATTATTTATGTCCAGATAGCTACTTTTGCTAGCGCGTTTGTACACATATCCAAACGCTTGTGCAAGTCACGCATAACGTCGGACGAAAACTTCAAAAAGTTATATCACAGGTCGAATAAACTTGTCAAACTAAGTAGAGAATCAATCTTCAGGATGTTGTTATCATATATATCCAATAACGTTCCAACCGGAGCATTCCTTTTTGTCTGTAGAAGTTATGGAACACAATGCGACATCATGTGGAATGCGCATGACCAGGAACTGGCAATCTGCCATACCACTGACTTATTCTCATCCGGCCCCACACACAGTATAAACTTCATTCAACGTTCTACCGACTGTTGACATCTAGTGGAAGGCATAGGAAGTGCAAACAAATCCATATCTTCCTGGGATTTGAATAGGCGATGAGTTGAAAAACCAGCCTCAGAATTTCCACTTCCTGTTTGGAAGTTTGCCTGCCATATGAGTTCTGTTATACTCACAGACATAATTCAAACAGTTTTAGAAACTTCAGAGTGTTTTCTAATATGCATATATTAGCATCTGGGACAGAGTAGGAGGCAGTTCAATTTGGGCACGCTATTCATCCAAAGTGAAAATGCTGCCCCCTATCCCTAAAAAGTTAATGTCAAAATAACAAAAACATTAGGCAACCCACCCCCAAATTATTATTATTTTTAATTTATTGCTAAAAATGTGGGGCTCAAAGCAGGTGGAGGAGAGATGACGTGTCACCAACTGCC
This sequence comes from Salvelinus fontinalis, assembly GCF_029448725.1. Lineage (NCBI taxonomy): Eukaryota > Metazoa > Chordata > Actinopteri > Salmoniformes > Salmonidae > Salvelinus > Salvelinus fontinalis. Next base: position 66,605,075 of record NC_074670.1, read on the forward strand.
TAACGTCTAATATTTACAATCAAGTAGGCTGTCACGGCCGTCAAAAGAAGGAGACCAAGGTGCAGCGTGGTATGAGTACATTCTTCTTATTTAAAAGAATGAACACTGAACAAAACTAACAAAATAACAAGACGAACCGTGAAGCTATACAAATGAGTGCTGACAGGCAACTACACATAGACAAGAACCCACAAATACCCAAGGGAAAATGGCTATATAAATATGGTCCCCAGTCAGAGACAACGATAAACAGCTGCCTCTGATTGGGAACCATATCAGGCCACCATAGACATATATATATATATATATATACCTAGACCTACAAAAAAACCTAGATGTACAAAAACTCTAGACAAGACAAACCAGCATACACACCCTAGTCACACCCTGACCTAACCAAAATAATAAAGAAAACAAAGATAACTAAGGTCAGGGCGTGAGAGCACCCCCCCCCCCCCCCCCCAAAAGGTGCGGACTACCCACCGCAAACCTGAACCTTATAGGGGAGGGTTCGAGTGGTCATCTACCCTCGGTGGCGGCTCTGGTTCTGGACGCCGCCCACCCTCTTTACACTGATCCCTCCGCCTTTGTAGATCCGGACCGTGGATCATCGCCGGAGGCTCTGGACTGCAGATCATCGCCGGAGGCCCCGGACCGGGGACCATCGTTGGAGACCCCGGACTGGGGACCGTCGCTGGAGGCCCCGGAATGGGGATCGTTGCTGGAGGCTCCGAACTGGGAATCGTCGCTGGAGTTTCCGGAATGTGGCCCGTCATAGGAGGTTTTGAACTGTGGCCCGTCATAGGAGGTTTCGAACAGTGGCCCGTCGTTGGAAGTTCCGGACTGTGGCCCGTCGTTGGAAGTTCCGGACTGTGGCCCGTCGTTGGAAGTTCCGGACTGTGGCCCGTCGTTGGAAGTTCCGGACTGTGGCCCGTCGTTGGAAGTTCCGGACTGTGGCCCATCGTTGGTGGTTTCGAACTGTGGCCCATCGTTAGAGATTCCGGACTGTGGCCCGTCGTTGGAGTTTCCGGACTGTGGCCCGTCGTTGGAGGTTCCGGACTGTGGCCCGTCGTTGGAGGTTCCGGACTGTGGCCCGTTGTTTGAGGTTCCGGACTGTGGCCTGTCATTGGAGGTTCCGGACTGGGTACTGTCGCCGGAAGCTCTGGACTGGGTACTGTCGCCGGAAGCTCTGGACTATGGAAGCGCACTGGAAGCCTGATGCGTGGTGCCGGAACTGGTGGTACCGGGCTGAGGACACGCACCTCAGGGCGAGTGCGGGGAAGAGGCACAGGCCGTACTGGACTGTGGAAGCGCACTGGAGGCCTGATGCGTGGTGCCGGAACTGGTGGTACCGGGCTGAGGACACACACCTCAGGGCGAGTGCAGGGAAGAGGCACAGGCCGTACTGGACTGTGGAAGCGCACTGGAGGCCTGATGCGTGGTGCCGGAACTGGTGGTACCGGGCTGAGGACACGCACCTCAGGGCGAGGGTGGGGAAGAGGCACAGGTCGTTCTGGACTGTGGAAGTGCACTGGAGGCCTGATGCGTGGTGCCGGAACTGGTGGTACCGGGCTGAGGACACGAACCTCAGGGCGAGTGCGGGAAGGAGGCACAGGATAAAATGCGCCGTGGAGACGCATTGGAGATCTGGAACGTAGAGCTGGCTCAATGCGTCCTGGCTGGATGCCCATTCTAGCCCGGCAAATGCGAGGAGCTGGAATAGAGCGGGCTATGAATGCGACCTGGAGACACTGTGCGCATTTCTGAATAACACAGTGCCTGACCAGTCACATGCTCCCCACGGTAAGCACGAGGTGTTGGCTCATGTCTCCAACCTGACTCAGCCAATCTCCTCATGTGCCACCCCCCAAAAAAATATTGGGGCTGCCTCTCATGCTTGCCTTGTTTGTATTTCTCCTCGTAATATCGTTGTTCCGCTTTCGCTGCCTCTATTTCTTCCTTCGGACGGCGATACTCCCCCGCCTGCGTCCAGGGTCCTGCTCCATCCAGTATCTCCTCCCAGGTCCATTTCTCCATAAAACGCTGCTCCTCCTTTTCACGCTGCTTGGTCCTTTTGTGGTGGGTTCTTCTGTCACGGCCGTCAAAAGGAGGAGACCAAGGCGCAGTGTGGTATACGTACATTCTTCTTTATTATAAGAATGAACACTGAACAAAACTATCAAAATAACAAAACAAACCGTGAAGCTATACAAATGAGTGCTGACAGGCAACTACACATAGACAAGAACCCACAAATACCCAAGGGAAAATGGCTACCTAAATATGGTCCCCAATCAGAGACAACGATAAACAGCTGCCTCTGATTGGGAACCATATCAGGCCACCATAGACATATATATACCTAGACCTACAAAAACCCTAGATATACAAAAACCCTAGACAAGACAAAACTAGCATACCCACCCTAGTCACACCCTGACCTAACCAAAATAATAAAGAAAACAAAGATAACTAAGGTCAGGGCGTGACATAGGCTAAGTTAAGTTCAGGCATGCTTGCTTGTGAGTGGTTAAGGGTTAGGGTTTGTGTTAGGGTAATGTTGGAAAACAACATGTTAAAACCAAAAAGGGTGATTAGATTCTAACCACTGCCACTCATGTAATAGAAGTCCTGCTCGTTATAACTATCCGTCTCTAACCCCTCCTAGCAACACCATTTCCTCTTTTGACTCTTGCAGAAATTCGCCTCACCACCACTTGAGGGCACAGCATCATCAGGTCTACAGATTGGTCGACAATCACCAGAAAACATTCACTCTATTGTCATACCTCTGGTAAGAGAGACCAATATATTGACTTGACATTCTTGTCTTTTTAGTCATGGAAACGTTGATACGAGGTAGGCTAAGTCTATGGTGGATGGCAGTTCTCTTTTTTCCTCTTGAAATATCCATCATAGCAATCAACCACTCCTCCATAGAGACAACCAGTCCTCATAACACAAACACACAATTAACACATAACTTCAAACATACAAGTACACAACAACATGTATAGCCCTCCAATTACAATGCTCTAAATTCCATTAACATTGAACAAAACATAGTAAGTGGTTGTACAGTAAACGTGCAATACATTATATTAGAAGTACCATAGCAACAAGGTAATCAAAGTATACTCTAGAGACAGTGTAGAGATTTTAAAAAGTTTTTTACAGGCAAAGTCAGGAGTAACGACAGCCAATTCATATACACAGTGCCCCCCAATTTTTTTTCCACACTTTTCATTATTTCTCCTTTGTTCCTCCTCTGCTTAAATCACAATATTCTTGACACCTGACATTGTCCATGCAACAATTACACATGAGCCCCTTTCTCTGCATACAAAACAATGAACAAGGCAGACAGAATAAAATTATTTATTCCTTCCAGCACTGACAAACCCAAGAGAATTGTGCTTTTGCTATAGTAGGTTCTATAATGCACACACCACAATAAATAATGCAATTTAAATGTTTGTCAAAGGCGTGTTTAGTTCCAAAACACTGACACAGCTGGAGTAATTTGCAAATAAATTGACATTAAAATGCAATGCTCAGGGAGGGTTGGAACCACTTTCCAATTAAAGGTTTTATCCAAGACCAGTCTCTACCCCCACAGTCATTTTGACGTGCCTACAATATATGCAGTAAATCTAAAATAAAAAATGCACAGAGATAATACTGGGGTCAGAACCATATTTCTGTCACTCAGGATGCCTGCATGCTAATAAGATGTATAAAAGAGACATGCTTCTTTGCAGAGAATCCTAATTTCTAGAGTTTTGGGGTGTATTTTCTGTGGACAGAGCACACTAGTCTTAAGGACAATCATGACGGACAGTTAGAAGCTAATTTACACTTACAGCAGTTTCTAAAGGATTGACTTCCACTTCAAACAGGATTAAAAACATTCTAAAATGTCTGCAAAGCAAGATGACCTTTCAACATACAGTAGTAACTCCCAGTTCACCATCAAAGACATCCACATTGTGTCTGCCGTTTTTATGGCAGTTCTCTTTGTGACACAAGGTGGCAGTATAACGATGTAACTTTGGGTCTCTGAGGACACTGTCTAGCTCAAACACACTGTTCAGCATTATTCTGTGAATCCGTGTTGGGCAGCTATAGATAAAGAGAGTCTCAAAGCCCGAAGAGATGTTACTTCTTGTTTGGCTGTTCCTCGGCCAAGGCACCTAAAGTGGTGCATCTGTTTACAAGCAAGCCACTTTGCAGAGGAGCACAGATCCACTCCTTATTCATGAGCGATCTCTTTAGGGTCTCCAGCTGGAAAATGGGAGAAAAAAAATCTCTCCATTTGGGTCTTATTCACAGGATGTTTTAACATGGAGAGGAGAAACGTCCCCCACCGCCACCACCCAAACAAAAAATGATTTCCTTTTTAGATGCAAATTGAGTTCTATCTTGCTTATGACATCTGTTTCGTACCCTGTATACATTACAATCCTGATATTTCCGTGCTCTGAGATAATAGCTGATGTCTGAATGCTTTGCCCCCCCTCCTCATTTCAGAGAAGCCGCCTTAAGGCCAGATCATATTGCCTTTGAGCGCTTGGCAGGAAGGGCAGAAAAATGCCAAAGGGAAATGCCAGTCAGTTCTGCCATAGAGGTGAAACACTCGGGGATCCATGATAATGTGGTATTCTAAAACACCCAAAAGCAGAACTGTCTGTAGATGCAGTCTGGAGGAGGGGATGAACAGGGGAAGGAGGGGATGAACAGGGGAGGGATAGATAGAGAGAGAGAGAGAGAGAGAGAGAGAGAGAGAGAGAGAGAGAGAGAGAGAGAGAGAGAGAGAGAGAGAGAGAGAGAGAGAGAGAGAGAGAGAGAGAGAGAGAGAGAGAGAGAGAGAGAGAGAGAGAGAGAGAGAGAGAGAGAGAGAGAGAGAGAGACCAGTTTCACACACAACCCACAGCTATGGACTTAGGGACATGGAATGTCTTGATATTGTACGTTTCTACTTTCCAATAACACATTATTGAGTTTGGGAGATGGCTTTCAAGTAATCTTTAGTTAGCATTGGATCCTCCATTACCACCATCTTCGCATGTTTATGGAAACTGTAGTCTCCATTTTGTTTGTTTTATTCCTTCACATATAGATGTACACTCTCTCCACATATAAACACAGCCATTTGTAAATGTCCTAAATGAGAAATAAATGCTGTAATGCCAAACACACACATGTTGCAGATCAAATGCAGAGATGCTAAATGACTATCATTAAAACCGCTGAGGCTTCATGATGAAAAAGCAGGGGCGCACGATGGAGAACGCTCTCTCTGCTCTGTACGCTGTTGACATAAAGGGGGAAATGATGATTTACTAGGTGGGCCTTTATTCAATGGCTGTCCCAGATGAATAAAGATCAAATTATGGGTTTATGAGTTTCCTTGGCTATTTTGACATTTATATGAGACTGAGCTAGGCTCAAAGTGATTTATGCTTACAGCAGAAGGGGAAACAAATGAAGTAGACCGGAATTTTATTCTAATGTTACTCGCAATGTAGGGAAAGCGTTTGGGGACTGTTTGAATCCATTCCAACACCCCTTATGTTTTAAGGCTTACTGAGGGGATACCGTTTGGCTTAGGTTAGAGTTTGGGTCAATGTAGGGATAGGAGAAGTTGAGACGAAGGTCAGAAGTAAAATAGATGTATTGGACCAACAACACATCCCCGTCATCCTACATCTATTACTATCACAGTGTGAGAAAGGAATCCGGTGATTATGACAAGTGACATCCACATGGTGGCAGGCAAGCACAACATTTGGAGCAGAACATGGTAGAAAAGAAACAGACCCTGCAGCGTTTGTCATAAATATCTGACAAACACAGAGAGGAAGGAGAGGGTGAGGGACCATAATGTATGTGATCAGTCAGACATTTAGCATGCTCTCTGCTGAGATAACAGAGTAAAAAGGTACCTATTTGACACCTAAGTTATGATAGTAATAATGATGGGAGGAAAACACAAGGCCAAAGAGCTTTCTTCTTAAGGTACGAAGATTGTACTTGATATAACTGATCACAGTAGATATGTACAATACGGTAGTATCCATCTCCATTCGTTAGAAATTTACTATGGCCTCTTCTCTCCCAACTAATCCGAATTGTTTCAGGCATCTCGTTTACCTCCAAATGCTCTCTCTTAAGAGCAACAATGCCTGATCTGGTTTTGCATAATAGATTAATAGGTTTTTTTGTCCACCATTATTCTCTTATTTTCACATTGATGACGTAAAGAACCCTTTACTGTTTTTCCCCCTTCTTCTTTACACACTTTCCGCTACTCAGGACTTCAAAAAGACTGTGGCTTTCCACTACCCAGGAATTTGAAAAGACAGTGACTTTCCATTACCCAGGACTTTAAAAAAACAGTGGCTTTCCATTACCCAGGACTTCTAAAAGACAGTGGCTTTCCATTGCCCAGGACTTAAAAAAGACAGTGGGTTTTCACTAACCAGCTCTTCAAAAGACAGTGTGTTTCCATTACCCAGGACTTAAATAAGACAGTGGCTTTCCATTACCCAGGACTTAAAAAAGACAGTGGGTTTTCACTAACCAGGACTTCAAGAAGACAGTGTGTTTCCACTACCCAGGACTTCAAAAAGACAGTGGCTTTCCATTACCCAGGACTTAAAAAAGACAGTGGCTTTCCACTACCAAGGACTTTGAAAAGACAGTGGTATTCCATTACCCAGTACTTTAAAAAGACAGCGGCTTTCCATTACCCAGAACTTTAAAAAGACTGTAGGTTTTCACTACCCAGGACTTCGAAAAGACAGTGGCTTTCCACTACCCAGGACTTCAAAATGACAGTGGCTTTCCACTACCCATGACTTCAACAAGGCAATGGCTTTCCACTACTCAGGACTTCAAAAAGGCAGTAGCTTTCCACTACCCAGGACTTCAAAAAGACAGTGGCTTTCCACTACTCAGGACTTCAAAAAGGCAGTGGCTTTCCACTACCCAGGACTTCAAAAAGGCAGTAGCTTTCCACTACCCAGGACTTCAAAAAGGCATTAGCTTTCCAATACCCAGGACTTCAAAAAGACAGTGGCTTTCCACTACCCATGACTTCAACACGGCAATGGCTTTCCACTACTCAGGACTTCAAAAAGGCAGTGGCTTTCCACTACTCAGGACTTCAAAAATGCAATGGCTTTCCACTACTCAGGACTTAAAAAAGACAGTGGCTTTCCACTACCAAGGACTTTGAAAAGACAGTGGTATTCCATTACCCAGTACTTTAACCTGTTGGGGATGGGGGCGCTGTTTAGACTATTTATGCTAATGTGGCTAATTTTTTAAACGGCTTCCCACAAAATCCTTGATCGTACAATATGCATATTATTATTATTATTGGATAGAAAACAGTCTATAGTTTCTATAGGAGTTGAAATTTTGTCTCTAAGTGGAACAGAGCCCATTCTACAGCAATTTCCCTGACATGGAGTCAGATTTGAGAAACGTTGGCCACTTTTCTGAAGTCATTTAAAAGGGCTCTGTCGTTGCTATGACTATACGGACACTTCTTACGTCTTCCCCTGGATGCCTTTACGTGATGACGATTCCAACGGGCTCGATTGCTCGTTCACAGGCCCTACAAATGAAAAAAACCTTTAGCTAGCAAGTCTTTTCTTGCTGCGTAACGCGCGTGGAAGACACCGACCCTCTCCTGTTCCAAGCGTTAGTTTAGCCTGTTATATTTCTCCGGTCATCTTTTCACTCGTTATAGGAGTTACAAACATCACAAAGTAGTTAATTTAAAGCGTTTTATAGCAATTTATATCCGTTTAGTGCGATTTTGGGACATTTATTTTTGCAACGATGTGAAAAGTTGGTCACGCTTTTCAGTTCATCCCGAACGTAGTTGACATTTCCACATGGCAAGAGGACAGCTTTCCACCAAAAGACGATTTCTCCCAAGAAAGGATCCTTTGCCCAAGATACTGATGGAAGAACAGCTCAAGGTAGGACATTTTTATTATGATAAATCGTGTTTCTGTCGAAACATTTTAGTGGCTTAGGACGCCATGTTTTTTGACGTAGCTTCGCTTGGCGCAAACTGTATTGAAAAGTAAGGATAAATTAAAAAATGTAATAACGCAATTGTATTAAGAATTAAATTGTCTATCAATCCCTGTCCACCCTATATTTTTTAGTCACGTTTATGAGTATTTATGTATAAGAGTAGATCACTGTCTAAGTGGCGCAAGGACGTTTTCTTTACCAGCTTGTCTACATTTCACATTGTCTAACCATGATTTTGGTGGCTAAATATAAACATTTTCGATCAAACTGTATATGCATGTTGTAATGTGATGTTACAGGAGTGTCATCGGAAGAATTCTGAGAAGGTTAGTGAAAAAATTAATATCTTTTGGCGATGTTGACTTTTATCGCTCACTTTGGCTAGAATCAATGCTGGGCTGCTAATTGCTATGTGCTAAGCTAATATAACGATTTATTGTGTTTTCGCTGTAAGACACTTAGAAAATCTGAAATATTGTCTGTATTCACAGGATCTGTGTCTTTCGATTCGTGTATGCTGTGTATTTTTACGAAATGTTTGATGATTAGTAGTTAGGTAAACACGTTGCTCATTGTAATTATTCTAGTCCATTTGTGATGGTGGGTGCAATTGTAAACTATGCCATATACCTGAAATATGCACTTTTTTCTAACAAAACCTATCCCATACCATAAATATGTTATCAGACTGTCATCTAATGAGTTTTTTTGTTGGTTAGGGGCTATAAATATCTTAGTTTAGCCGAATTGGTGATGGCTACTGGTGTTGGTGGACAAATAAAAGATGGTGGAATATGCTAATGTGTTTTTTAGGTAATAGATGTACATCTTTACATATTGTGTCTTCCCTGTAAAACATTTTAAAAATCGGAAATGTTGACTGGATTCATAAGATCTGTGTCTTTCATTAGCTGTATTGGACTTTAATGTGTGAAAGTTAAATATTTAAAAAAAATATTTTTTTTGAATTTCGCGGCACTGGTTTTTCAGTGGGGGGGGGGGGGGGAGTGCCGCTAGCGCCACGCTGATCCTAGACAGGTTAAAAAGACAGCGGCTTTCCATTACCCAGAACTTTAAAAAGACTGTAGGTTTTCACTACCCAGGACTTCGAAAAGACAGTGGCTTTCCACTACCCAGGACTTCAAAATGACAGTGGCTTTCCACTACCCATGACTTCAACAAGGCAATGGCTTTCCACTACTCAGGACTTCAAAAAGGCAGTAGCTTTCCACTACCCAGGACTTCAAAAAGACAGTGGCTTTCCACTACTCAGGACTTCAAAAAGGCAGTGGCTTTCCACTACCCAGGACTTCAAAAAGGCAGTAGCTTTCCACTACCCAGGACTTCAAAAAGGCATTAGCTTTCCAATACCCAGGACTTCAAAAAGACAGTGGCTTTCCACTACCCATGACTTCAACACGGCAATGGCTTTCCACTACTCAGGACTTCAAAAAGGCAGTGGCTTTCCACTACTCAGGACTTCAAAAATGCAATGGCTTTCCACTACTCAGGACTTCAAAAAGGCAGTGGCTTTCCACTACCCAGGACTTCAAAAAGACAGTGGCGTTGCACTCATTTCAGAGAAAGATGAGCTTATCTTACAATGGAGCTTAGTGGGAATATGGATGGGAAGAGTTTAGCATATTTTCCCCTCTTTTTTTCATCACTCTGTTGAGCTGATTTGTAGCACGACGTCTACCTGCTACCCCCATGTCTACGGGAGATTTTCATCCCCTCACTTGGAAGCTGCTTGTAGTTTTACCTTTACCTCAGGGTTGGCATCCTTACACCACAACCCTTAAAGCCTTTACAACTGATTGCTCTCTCTTCTCTACAGCTAGACAAGGGAAACCTGAAATATAACTTACTGTTAAAGGAATCCTTCATTGTAAATCAGAAAAACTACTTCAGCTTGGTCAGTGTATAATATGATCTCATGCACTTCATCTATCCACAATTGTGTTATGTGTTATATTCACTGAGGTATAGTAAGAACTGGAGACTGCGCCCAAGATGTCTGAAGGTTGTTTTCAAGGTAATTTACTAATGTTCTCTTATTCATGGACCGTCAATATCTGTGTTGCATCCGGTTTATACAGACCAACATCACATGCGCACTATCACTCAGTGTGCACAGGGAGCGGATGGAGCAGTGACGACGTCATCACGTCTTCCAAAAACATGCAGACATTGGATGAATATAAATATCTGTGGGTGATGGGTGAAAAAACGACCTCAGCAACAAATATTTGAATACCTCAATGGATATTTAGTGCACAAAGGTTATGACTAAAGTGTCTTATTAGAAATGTTCTAATCTGACTTCTTTATGTGGCCATCTATGGAAATTTTATTTCTGGGCCTGGAAACTGCAGTACTGAAGCAAAACTTTAGGAGCAGTCAAAACCGTGCTCCTAGAACGGAACCCTGGCCCCTTAGTTGTAACTTATCTTCATCTATCCACAGTTGTGTTATGTATGCTGTATCTCATCTAATTCACCCACACTGGACTTTCTCTTATGTCTCCCTGCATACCCTCTCACTCTGTCCCTGGCCCTTGAATGAGGTTGTGTGCCCACCCTGTAGGATGGATCCAGTTCACGTAGACATCTTCCGCCGTGCAGAACCCTTCATCTTCTCATTATTCTTCCTTGGAAGTGAGGTCGATTTGGGGGACTGAGCGAAAGCTCTCCCGCATCTCTCGCATTGTCTCCCTGGCTCTCTGGTCACAATACTTTGCTGCGGTGGTGGTGGTGGAGAGTGCTACGGTCTCGACGGGAGACAATTGCGGGTGCGTAGGCTTCCAGAAAAAGCACCCAGGCATGGGCTGTGGGATGCTTTGGTTAATTTCACCTCCCTCCACAATCATAAAGAGCAGATAGCTAATTTTAACTGTGGGTATAGTAAATACCCAGCAAAGGATACCTTGGTTTTAACCTGGGCTTCTCTACATAATGTGCTCATATGAACTCAAGTAAAATGTGGGACTAAACAGCTAAATAAATGTGCAGCAAAGAAGTACTGATTAGAGTTCTACATGGATCCACCTGTACCGAATACCCGAGACACGACCCGGGACCCGAGCGGGAATGCTAAATAATGTTACAAGTCTGGGTCGGACATGATATGATTGTCATAGGTCTCGAGATGTTTACTTTTAACTGAATTGTTAATGGCCTCATCTGAAGCAGAGGAAAAAGGTGATGACTACAATGGCTTCCTTTGAAGCAGTGGCATGCCATGATGACTACAATGGACTATTCTGAAGCAGAGGCATTCCGTGATGACTACAGTGGCCTCTTCTGAAGCAGGAATGTCGTGATGACTACAATGGCCTTTTCTGAAGCAGAGCCATGACAGGGTGGCTACAATGGCCTCTTCTGAGCAGATGCATGACATAATGACTACAATGGCCTATTCTTAAGCAGAGGGATATCGTGATGACTACAATGGCCTTTTCTGAAGCAGAGCCATGACATAATGACTACAATGGCATTTTCTGAAGCAGAGGCATGCTGTGATGACTACAATGGCTTCTTCTGATGCAGAAGCACTCCCTGATGACTGCAATGGCCTCTTCTGAAGCGGAGGTATATCGCGATGACTACAATGGCCTCTTCTGAAGCAGAGGCATGACGTGATGACTGCAATGGCCTCTACTGAAGCAGAGGTACTGTAAACAGTGAGGACTACATTGGCCAATTCTGAAGCAGAGGTACATAGTGATGACTAAAATGGCATCTTCTGAGACAAAAACATGTTGTGAAGACTGCAATGTCCTCTTCTGAAGCAGAGCCATGCCGTGATGACTACAATGGCCTCTTCTGATGCAGAGGCATGATGTGATGACTACAATGTCCTCTTCTGAAGCAGAGGTATACAGTGATGACAACAATTGCCAATTCTGAAGCAGAGGTACATAGTGATGACTACAACGGCCTCTTCTGAAGAAGAGGAATGCTGTGATGACTACAATGGCCCCTTCTGAAGCAGAGGCATGCTGTGTTGACTACAATGGCCTCTTCTGAAGCAGAGGCATGCTGTGATGACTACAATGGCCTCTTCTGAAGAAGAGGAATGCTGTGATGACTACAATGGCCTCTTCTGAAGCAGAGGCATGCTGTGATGACTACAATGGCCTCTTCTGAAGCAGAGGCATGCTGTGATGACTACAATGGCCTCTTCTGAAGCAGAAGCACTCCCTGATGACTGCAATGGCCTCCTCTGAAGCAGAGGTATATACCGATGACTACAATGGCATCTTCTGTAGCAGAGGCATGCAGTGATGACTTTAATGGCCTTTTCTGAAGCAGAGGCATGCTGTGATTACTAAAACTGCCTCTTCTGAAACAGAGGTATGCTCTGATGACTACAATGGCATACCGTGATGACTACAATGGCCTCTTCTGATGCAAAGACATGAAGTGATGACTACAATGGCCTCTTCTAAAGCAAAAGCGTGCCGAGATGACTACTATGGCAATGAAGCCTAGGCATGCTGTGAAAACTACAATGGACTCTTCTGAAGCAGAGGTATGCCGCATTGACTGCAATGGCCACTTCTGAAGCAGAGGCATGCCGTGATGACTACAATAGCCTCTTCTGAAGCAGAGGCATTCCGTGATGACTACAATGGCTCCGTAGAACTCTGATGTTTGTGTTGGCTGGATAATATAAAACCATGAATATCAAACATTTCCTTTGAATATCTATTCATAACATTTGCAATGCATTTTAGTGTGGAAAATATGCGAAGACAACCTATAGATGCTACAAGGTAAAACTGTGTTTCCATATACCGTGTGAGGTGAATGTATTTATTGAGGTCAGTGCTATGTTGTATAGTGCTATGTTGTCTGATGCTGTCCTAATATGGACACCATACATTGAGATTATAAGCATGGAGTGTGGAAAGAGTTGTACTAGACTACCACAGAGTACAACGCACATGCCTAAGTTTGTCTCAGTCATTACCCACTGGGCACAGATGTCAGTTCAACGTGTAGTTTTGATTGACATTTGGTTGAAACATTTATTGGATTTAGGTTCAAAGTTAGCTGAAAAAGAGACTAAATGGCCTTAAATTGATGATTTGTCTGCAAATCCAATCAGTTTGCCACATTGATTCAATGTCATCACATAGATTTGTTGGTGTTGAAATGATGCAGAAACAGAATTGATTCAACCAGTTTTTGCCCAGTGGGTACTCTGCTTGAAGATTACAAGATGCTAGTAAGTGGTGCTTGCTACTTGTAAAGGATAGCTTACAATATCTGCAAAATGTTCTAATGCTTAATCTCATTCACTAAATCTCCCGTTTTAGAACGATCATCTTGGAAATGCATATTCATGTACTTATTTGCATAACGGACAGAGATGCAGTTTGGCACGACGCCAGTAAATAATGGTAGCAAAACGGTTCTATAAAAAGTCTCAGTGAATGTCTCAGCAAATACATGATTCATAACCAATTCATGAATGATAAATGTTGTGCAAATCCTTAGTCCAAGACAATTACATTGTAGTTTGCTACATGCTAATAGCATATTAAATGACACACTCTGCCTGCTTTCTGCAGGTATCACTCTGAGGCTGCCTGCTTTCTACAGGTATCACTCCTGAGGCTGCCTGCTTTCCTCGGGTATCACTCCTGAGGCTGCCTGCTTTCCTCGGGTATCACTCCTGAAGCTGCCTGCTTTCTACAGGTATCACTCCTGAGGCTGCCTGCTTTCCTCGGGTATCACTCCTGAAGCTGCCTGCTTTCTACAGGTATCACTCCTGAGGCTGCCTGCTTTCCTCGGGTATCACTCCTGAGGGTGAACCCTTTCTCAGAGATAAAACAAATTGCAGGGGAATTGTATGAAAGGGTGTTGTGGGGAGTGTGTTCCCAGAGCGCACTCTCTCTCTCTCTCTCTCTCTCTCTCTCTCTCTCTCTCTCTCTCTCTCTCTCTCTCATCTCTCTCTCTCTCTGAGTGACAGGGGCTGCCTCTTTTGTACAGTGTGTGAGTCTACCCGCCACTCACCTACTGATAACACCAAATAACCCAGTCCATTGTTATCTTTAATTCCTCACTCCTTGTCCAAAGCCATTCAATGCCATCCAGTAATCCTCACTTCTTATTTTCTTCTTCCTCCTAGCCCGTGTCTGATTCCATCCGCTCCTTCCCTCAGCCTCGACCGGGAGGTCAACAATTCTTCAGGACGAGAGGGATCAAAGCTTCCATCCTCAATGTACTGGTTCCAGATAAGCCTCTCGTCTTGTGAGAAGTGACAGTGGTCTTGTCGATATTATTCTTTCATCACTGGCTGAAAGCTAGGAAACATGTACTATATTTTGCTCATGTTCTTTATGATCTTAGGTTTAGAAATGCCCAACATGCTGCTTCTGTGCGCATGGAGTTTGTGGGAAAAAATGTTATATCCAACGCCATGAATATCTTACAGCCGTTATAATATGATTGGCATGGTGGCACGGCATTGAACATGAAAGATATGCACCGAGGACATATAGGTTACGTATGGGTGTTGTGCACATTTTTGCTTGGCTGCAACCGATTTCAGACTTTTATTTGAATGTTTTATTCTGCACTATTTCAGTCTATTCTTTACCTCTTGGATAAACATCATGTATATCATCCCAACATCACATATTCGTGACAAAGGACATACAAGACTAAACCAACGACCTATCACGCAAGTAAATGTTTGTTTACACCAGATACAGTTGGAGATTGCTCTTCTTTGAGATCACTGCGGAATAGGGTAAGGTTTAGGGAATAGGCAGAGAATGAGCTTTGAAGTGTTTTTCCAGTTGGATTGTCTCCCCAAGGAACCAAAATGAATCTGAAGGGAATTTCAACTCACACCTCGATCCCTTTCTCCTTTTCCGCATCGCATCCCCTGTCGCTCATACCTGGCTCACTGGACGACAGTTCACAAAGCTACTGAGTCCCCTGAATCTCCTAAATATTTCAGCGTCATTTTACTTATTTATCCCGCTCCAGATTTAACACTCATAGCTGGGGATTATGGACTGGCATCTTTAGGGACTGTGGCCCCAAATACAGCATGTCTTCAAAAGGAATGAAGGGCACATTTTAGGTAATCAAAATGACATTTGAAGTTGAAAAATATGAATGGCTCACAAACTATATCACAAACAGTGTATTAAAGTTATGTCACTGTATGCTCACCACAAACAATTGTTTGGAACCTGTTAAACACTGATACGTTCAGTAATAATATTCACAGAAAAAATATTTAATTTTATTAGAGAACAGTTAGCATGGTGCTTCGAAGAGAACAATCCCTACCACAAACACCAACCCTTAGATCCGAACCTGCTGATAACACTAAGTTATTGAATAAACACAAACGGCAGTTCTTAACACTCTGAATTCACAATAATTTAATGGAGATGTGAGCAAAGAACCGAAATGGTCAATTTTATTCAAGGAAGCACACAGAGAGATAACTAGCATATAGATTACTTCATTTTCGCTACTCCAGGATCATTTGTGTCCTTTGGAAGTTTAAACCAGTATTGGGCTAGCCAAAAGCAAGCAGAGGAGTGGTGAGGGCCTATATTATGTTTTTGGAGAGTGCACCAATTTTTGTTAATGAGGGGTGAAAAAGAACACACAAGCTCATTAAGTGGGTTATGGCATTGGGAAGTTGTTTCAAACTCACCCAAGGACACTGTGGCACTGTTTTCACTTTGTAGAAAAGTTCCAATTGCAATGCAGTGAGAATCAAACTAATGAGGCTACCATAATGGAACTTATACGTTTGGCATGTACTGTATATATGTTGCAGTGGAGGCTCCTCAAAGGAGGAAGGGGAGGACCTTGCTCCAAAGTGAATTTCATTCCACAAAAAATAGTTAAACATTGACTTCAATGTAAAACCTAGGAGGGTCATGGTTCTCACCCCCTTCCATAGACTTACACAGTAATTATGACAACTTCCGGTGGATGTCCTCCAACCTATCAGAGCTCTTGCAGCATGAACTGACATTTTTTCCACCCAATCAAAGGATCAGAGAATTCATCTAGTACTGAACTATAAGTTACAGATAGCTAGCAATGCACTGCATAACAAGTTGTTGACTCAGAGAGAGAAAGACAATAGTTGAGCAGTTTTGAACAAATACATTTCTTAAACTGCACTGCATGATTGTAGCTGATTTACTAACACATTAGTTCTAGTAGCTATGTTGACTATGACAGTAGCTAATATGGTGACAATGATGTAGGCTGTGTGTAGCAGTTAGCAGTAATGATATGAAGGTTTGGCTTGGAAAGGTTTTTTCGTCTGGTCACTGTCGTCTTTTGCATGCTTTTTACAAAATAATAAAATGCAATACGACAGGATATTTATAAAACGTAGCTTTCCATTAGCTAGCTATAACTGGCATGTTCATGTGTCTCCGGCCATGATCAACTGAAATGATCTCACAACCTGGGTGGTCTTAACCAATCATAGCGCAATATGATATGACGGTAGAATGCAACCAATTACAATTCGGTATGCTGACATATGAATATTACAGTTACAGACAGCCAGCTGATTGGTTGTGCATTGAAGTCAACAAGTGAAGGGAAAAGGTAAGAAGAGGAGAGAGAATAGATGTGAGAAGGAATTATACAACGAGCAAAGCGATTAAGCTGTTTGTATGTGGATGCTATGAAAATGAACTGTGTTTGTGTGTGATCAGGGGTGTATTCATTCTGCCGATTCTGTTGAAAAAAGTTTATTGAATGGAAGCAAACGGAACGAAACTGGGATAAATATACCTGAATTTGTCCAATAGAAACTCTCGTTTTCAACCATTGAACAAATAATTACAACCTAGATTAGCTAGATTCAGGCAAGAGTGTGCCAGGCAGTATTGAATGTGTCACTGTCTGTCACCTTGATTACTCAAATATTTATCTCGACAAGTGCACCTACGTTGTAAACTTTCATTCATAGGCTAGGTTATAGTAACCTCATGATGGCTATAGGGAAATGTTTAGTATCATGTAGTAGCCTAAACCAATCGATGTTACATTAAACTGGGTGAATGGAATATGAATGACAGCCATCCAATATGTTGTAATAGAAATAAGGCCATGCTCATAAAAAAATGAATCATCCTCCCTTATCTTAAACGGCACCGACTGCCACTGAGATGATGAGATGTGTTTATGTTTCACCAATGTACGAAATTGTGTGTGGAGATTCCTAAAAAAATTACGAATGACATTAATCTGCTAGGTGAGTAAAAGTGTGTTTGCTTGTCTAGCAGAAGATATGACATATACTTAGTTATTATTACTTCTGACCATTTAGCTACATTTCTTTATATCTTATTGCTTTTGTTTTCTTTATTAACATAAATAGGTTTTCTACCGCTTGAGGAGTAACTCAAGTTTAAGCCTCATTAAAAGTTACCCCTGTAAAGTTTAGAGCCTGGCTGCTGGTGGATGAATGTGGAATGTGTGGCTTTCAGTTGAAAGGCCTCTTAATGAGATTGTACACTTTCATAGATGGACAGTTATCTGGGAATGTATTAAAACATCACACCTCACAGCCTCCTTTTAAAACCTCTTTAATACCTTATTTTTTAATCTGTGTGGCACCAGCCATACGCATTCATCCGTCTCCAATGGAATTTCAAGTGTAAAATATTAAAAACCTGAACCAAGCAAGAAGACTAATGTATGTTTAAATCTTAAAACCATGGACTTTTTGTTATTATGTCAGCAGAAAATTTCTACCTGGTACAGTAGTGGTGGTTCTTACCTGCTATAGTGGATGTGGTTCTTACATGGCATTGTGGTGTTGGATCCTACCTGCTATAGTGGTGGTGGATCGTATCTCTTGTAGTGGTGGTGGATCCTACCTGGTATAGTGCATGTGGTTCTTACCTGGTATTGTAGTGGTGGTTCCTACCTGGTATAGTGGAGTTGGTTTCAATTAATTGCTAAGAAACCAAAATGACAACGCAACCTGTCATGGAAATTCCGTACTGAGAGAAACTTGGTCATTCATCTTTATTTAATATTGATTAATTATTGCAATAATGAAGCCGTCAATCCAACAGTCTTGACTGTCGGACCGAGTGCTTAACCTTTACAGAAATGCAGAGTTTTATATAAGGTAGACCTAAAAATGCTGTTATGGCTGGCTCCACCCATCCCATGCAGACTAAGGGCCATCATAAGCCACTCTGGGTTCATCTCCTGGTTTTCTGCCTCTGGTGTTATTTTTAACCCCACCTTGTTTTAGTTTTGCAGATTCCAGGATAATTAGGAATACTGAGGCCTTTGTTCTGCTCCTCCAGGCTATCTCTATCCCGGCTAAACATACACCATATCTTGTCTATGGAATGCAGGCTCAATCAGACGGGAGACATACAATTGAAGTCAGGAGGTTTACATACACCTTAGCAAAATAGATTTAAACTCAGTTTTTCACAATTCCTGACATTTAATCCTAGTAAAAATTCCCTGTTTTCGGTCCGTTAGGATCAACACTTTATTTTAAGAATGTGAAACGTCAGATTAATAGTAGAGAGAATGACTTGAACTAGATCTGACCCCACCCTGGTTGGTATGTCCTAGAATTTAGGTTTTCTATCATATAACCAAGGATGAACTAGACTGAAAAAGAGATGATCAAATCCGGTGAATATCGCTTTCCTAACAACTACACACTGAACAAACTAAACCAAAACAATGTTATAAATATGCCATCAATTGTTGCATGAAGCTGCACTGAGAAACTGTTGTTCCACATTACCATCTGAGTTCCTACACACTCATCCTGCACAATCCCACTCATACATAGAGAAAGCCTTATTGGAATTATTAATGCAGATTTTTGCACACAATCTTCAGGGCCTATTGTCAACATCCTGGTAGGATTCTATTTCATTTAGACAGATTAGATGGATCCAGGCAGCTGGTTCTATTGAAACACTGCACAAATGTTTAAGGGTTAAGGTGATTTCGAAAGATAATCTCGGACCAGGCTGATTTGATAAAGCAAAGGTTGTATTCGTGTCTTTTTGCATATGAATGAATTTCAGCACGGGTTATGACAACGTATTGTTTTCTGAATTCTGTGTCCATCTCAGAAGTGTGGAGTATGGACCATGAATAAAATGTCAGGTCTCCTGATATATAATCTCTATGGACATTGAAAAGTCCAGCATTGCTTAAGAATGAGGCTGAGGATGAGGCTGGGGTACAATACAATGACTACACCATCATCCATTTGTGTAAGGTCAAGTCACAGACATCCAGTCTTGTGAGGACTCAAATAACCACTTATCTTTTGGAAAGCCATAAACTAGGTAATCCTCTTATTTGACAGCCATACCAGACACTCATTACCTCTGCTCCTTCCTACATAATGAATCATGGTATAGGAACAGCATTTCGTGTCAAGATAACTTCATCCATATCATAAGACATTCAGTAGGAATTTCCCCAGTGAAAGCTTCAGCTACACAACAACCTACACCTGACCACCAATCCTAGATTATCTCTCCACCCTTCTTAAGGACATAAAGCCCAACAGATGACACCAGCGTGCCCTTATAGAGAGGAATGAAGCTTTCTTCAGAGGGATGGTGGTAACCAAAGAGAGGACAAGGGAGAGGGGTTGAGAGGACGAGAGAGAGGGGGAGACAGGGTGAGAGAGAGGGGAAGAGAGGACAAGAGAGAGGACGAGAGAGAGAGGAAGATTGAGAATGGGGTCTGATTAAAATGTCAGATGAGCAGTATATTTGCCTTAAAGATTGAAAAGATTGAAGACAGTTTATTGTACACTGCCACAACCCATAACCGCTGCTCGCAATCCAACATGTAAATGAGTTATTGGCATCAAGTATCAAAAGCTAAAAACATATAGCATCCACCACAATATTAATTCAAGTGTGCCTCTTACTTCCATATATTCAATACAGTATGAACATGCCTACACAAACACCTACATTCCGCTCTCTAGGCACAT
This sequence comes from Salvelinus fontinalis, assembly GCF_029448725.1. Classification (NCBI taxonomy): domain Eukaryota; kingdom Metazoa; phylum Chordata; class Actinopteri; order Salmoniformes; family Salmonidae; genus Salvelinus; species Salvelinus fontinalis. The sequence continues at coordinate 66,625,133 of NC_074670.1, forward strand.
TTAGACATTTTATTAAAGATCCATTTTCAGCTCTGATTTGTTTTGGAGGTACATGTGAAGTGAACCTCCGTTTTTTAAATGTGTCATTGTGTGTGTATGTGCGTGCGTGCGTAAACATTAAATATGTAAAGATGAAATTATGCGTTTTGCAGTATAGTAAGCAAATATTTGTTTACCATTAAAAGGATATTAGAAAGCTACTCTGAAGTTTATTGCCCGTAATGTAAGTTGATTTTCGAAAAATTCATTTAATAACTTTATCTTAGTGTAATGAGTTTTTATTTGTGAGCAAATGGATTGTATGTTGAAATCAAATTATGTTAAATGATCACAAAATTAGCAGCAGGAATAAAAATGTAACAGTTTTCGATGATGGCAACTTTTACCGAGACACAAATGTACAATGTCATCTGTCCTCAAATGGTCACATGTTCATCATTTTTGTTTACATTCATACACTTCCATTGCTACCTTACCATAACCTCCCTCTCCTCACAGTGTTTCTCTCCCTTTGCTCTCTCTATTAAATTCTAATAGGTTTGACAGGTTTATTTTCACTGCTGTAGATAAAAATCATTATTGCCATATTCCTCTGTCACAGCTGTCAGTGTCCCCACTATGCCCCGTTATTTGTGAAGGGCCCTTAAGTGTCATTTTGGGGATTGATGGTCACTCTGCGGCAGCGTGGTTACACTTCTCCTTCAAGCCAAAGTATGACAGCAGATGCACATCCCTTCCTATGAGCTAGCAGGAAGGTCCATGCCAAAGTGGAATGGAGACAAATTTACAGCCTCTGAAGAGGTGGTGGGGTTTTATGCTACCTTAGGGTATAGATGGCTGATAGATCTACACATGATCAGTTACTGTTCATTCTTCTCCATATCGCTGTATGTGTTTTATCTTAACTTGATCTCACAACAAATGCTCACATTGGCAAACAATCCAACAGACTGAGATATGCTCATATTTTCTGAATCGCAAAATGGCTGATACATGTATCAAAAGCAGAGTTCTAAAATCACATGGCAAACAACCACAGAGGCAGGCCAAAGTACAATCAAAGGTTCTTTATTATCAACTCAGCTTTTACAAAAATGACAATACACAGTACCACTACGGCCCGATTAGAAACATATTAAAAGCCTGGGATTTAGGGCTATAGTCTAACTATGATCACCGGGGCAAAGTAAATATTTTATTTTATTATGTTTATTTGTCCTTTATTTAACTTGGCAACAGTTAATTCCCTCATGGAGCTGTGGTCAATGTAAGTTTGTTCGGCTCTTTCCGAGCAGCGTTCGTTTATTTGTCTCTTCCTGATAAGGGTTCAGATCTTCCTCCCGAGCAGGGGTCTTTAGTCGATGGCTGGTCCGGTAGTCAATCGCTAGTTTGGTTGTCAATGGCAGGTAGTGCTATAGAGAGTGTTGTATTTGTGTCTTTTTCCCACAGCAGGCGAACAGCGAGCAGCAGCAACGAGGTAGACGTCCATCGGTTGAGAGGTCCCCGATCCGAATGGCGTCTGAATTTTCAGTTCCTTTTAACTCTAGTCCTGGGGAGTGTTTAGCAATTAGTTTGGGGAGGGAGGAGGTGATACGGAATTGGCAACAGCTGTCTCAATGTCACTTTATCCATGCCAATCTGTGGAACCACAGCACACCATGAAAGCAAGCTAAATAGTCCATGCGATTAAATTTGATTTCACACGTGAGAATGTAAGGAAATAAGTGGAAGACAATCAATGTAAACACAGAGCACACATGATTAAAAGATACATATATTCATGATATCAGACAATAAGATACTGATATGTAATATAAAGAGAATGTCAGTCTGTAGTTTAGTAGGAGTAATTGTCACTTGTGACATTAGTACTTGATCATGACTCTCAGTTGGGCGAAGGCATTGGACGAATGCATCTTCTGTACAAGGACGTTTTGTTTAAGAGCGCTCAATCTGAACATTAACACGTGTCGCTTGCAGTATGTTTGTGGAAGTATAAAGACCTTATCTTTCATAAAATAATAATTTTATAAATGACAACACACCTTTATATGGTTAGGGTTAGTGTTCCCCTGGGGCCATATCTCCATGTTACACCGCTTGTTTACAGAAGACAAGACGTGGGGCCACCTGTAGTAATTAGTTATCTAGCGTGCTCCTAACACCTGTGTGTAAGCGTAACTCAGGAAGTGTAGCGGAAGTGTAGTTTCGTCAAATGGAGGCACCAATAGCTGTACAAAACTGCTACAGTAAGTGTATATTGTTATTTTAAAGATTCTTTCTCATTGACGAAAGATAAGGGTCATACTGTATGTTTTGAAAGCTGTATCGCAAGCGATGATTGACGTTTCTAAACGTTAAAACACAGCGTTGGGATTGTAGTTCACATGAGGTAGTTGTGGGCAAAGTGAATGGTTGAAAACGTTAGGGAGAAGGCAGAATGTGACACGTTTGCAGGTCGTCAGGGTTAGAGTAAGGTTTAAGCATGCACATGAGATTTAAGGTTATTAAGTCAAATGATTCGTTATTTAACCCTTATTTTACCAGGTAAGTTGACTGAGAACACATTCTCATTTACAGCAACGACCTAGGGAATACTTACAGGGGAGAGGAGGGGGCAGAATGAGCCAATTGTAAACTGGGGATGATTAGGTGACTGTGATGGTATGAGGGCCAGATTGTGAATTTAGCCAGGACACCGGGGTTAGCACCCCTACTCTTACGATAAGTGCCATGGGATCTTTAGTGACCACAGAGAATCAGGACACCTGTTTAACATCTCATCCGAAAGACGACACCCTAGACAGGGCGAAAGACGACACCCTACACAGGGCAATGTCCCCAATCACTGCCCTCGTGCATTGGGATATTTGTTTTAGACCAGAGAAAACGGTGCATCCTACTGGCCCTCCAACCCTGCTTAACTTCAGAAGCAAGCCAGTAGTGGGATGCAGGGTGGTATGCTGCTAATGTAGGGTAGGGTTAAGGTTAAGGTTAAGTCTAAAGAAGGGGAAGGTTAAGGTTAAGTCTAATGTAGGGTAGGGTTAAGGCTAAATCTAACGTAGGGTAAGATTAAGGTTAAGATTAAGTCTAATGTAGGGTAAAGTTAAGGTTAAGGTTAAGTCTAATGTAGGGTAAGGTTAAGGTTAAGTCTAATGTAGGGTAAGGTTAAGGTTTTATTTTATTTTTTATTTTTTATTTCACCTTTATTTAACCAGGTAGGCTAGTTGAGAACAAGTTCTCATTTGCAACTGCGACCTGGCCAAGATAAAGCATAGCAGTGTGAACAGACAACAACACAGAGTTACACATGGAGTAAACAATAGACGAGTCAATAACATGGTAGAAAAAAGAGAATCTATATACAATGTGTGCAAAAGGCATGAGGTAGGCAATAAATCGAATAATTACAATTAAGTCTAATGTAGGGCAAGGTTAAAGTTAAAGGGGAATGGAAACACTAGGATTTAGAACGCCATCTAAGTGAAACTGTAAATCGCCGTATTGGAATTCTTGAGTCACTGGCAGGAGAGAAATATTTGGAACTCCCCAAAAAAGCTGAATTTACTATATAGTTCCGAGTCTGAGAGTGAGTTTCTTTCCGAGACTGTTAGTTAGGAAGCCAATAAACCCACTGAACCCGTTCATGTTTGAGCTGATCGTTTGAGCCGATCGTTGCCCCGATCAAGGAGTTCATTCTCATAGCAGTAACAACACAGACATGCCGCCTGAAACACCTAAACTAGAGGGTCGGCGTAGACAAACACAAACTGGTGTGAGTGTGGATGCTGCTAGATAATGGCTAGAGTATGACTGTGTGTGTTGTAGAGAGATGGTGGTGATAGAGCACAAAATCCTGGCGGATGGTGGGTGTATTACATCCAGTCAGAGGTTCCTGTCAATCTGTCTGGATGGCGATGTATTTATTGGACGTGTCACTAATCCTTATGAAGGACATCCTGGCAGAAGAGGTTACTCTACCAGTCAACAGCCGATATGCAAGTTAAATAATTGATTAAATGTTGCATGATTATGAATTGTTTAATATCAGTAGTGGGTAGATGCTCAATAAATATAATCAGTATCCTACAACGATGTTTATGGATCATGGTGCCGGAGGAGATGGCTGCCGTTTAACGGGCTCCGAACCAATTGTGCTATTGTGTGTGTTTGTTTGCGTTATTTGTAATTCATTTTGTACGTAATGTTTTTGCACCGTCTCTTATGACCGAAAATAGCTTCTGGATATCAGGACAGTGATTACTCACCTCGTACTGGATGAAGACTTTTTTCTTTAACCAGTCGGACGTGAAGGATTTACTTCAGACACCAGACAAGACCCAAATCCCTGTCATTAGCATGAAGAAGAGACAGAGATATCAGGGACGTAGGTCGGGGTACCTTGTAAGGATCCAACGGCGAGTGGCTAATCTGCCACTACCATCAGGCCTATTAGCCAACGTACAATCTGCCGTGTCTTTACTATGGATAAATTATATATGACATGCTATTTTATCAAATCAATTCTGTGTAATTAATATTTCCTGATTAAACTAATCATGTAAATGTAATTAACTAGAAAGTCGGGGCACCACGGAAGAATGTTTATAGAGCTGTTGTCTTCCAAGTAAACTCTTAAAGATCTGGTAATCTTTTATATCAATAGCAGTCCATTTTTTATCGTCACCTTATTCAGTGTAACGATTCTCGTCTGGTGAAGGAGAAGAGGACCAAAATGCAGCGTGGAAAGTGTTCGTCATAATTTATTTGAAAACTGAACACTACACAAAATAACAACGAGGAGAAAACGAAATGGTTCTGCTAGGTGAACAGACACTACACAGAAAACAGGCTACCTAAGTATGATTCTCAATCAGAGACAACGATCGACAGCTGCCTCTGATTGAGAACCATACCAGGCCAAACACAGAAATTTAACAACATAGAAAAAAGAACATAGACTACCCACCCCAACTCACACCCTGACCAACCTAACACAAAGACATAAAAAAGGAACTAAGGTCAGAACGTGACATTCAGTCTCATCTGAACATTGTAAAATTCTTCGTTATCTTCACGAACCCTGGCTAACAAGTTGAATCAGCAATACAAAATTTGGTTGAATTTTCTATTGACTAAATACCTAAATAATCACACAGAATTACATATACACAGGATGGATCATACATTGATTCCTAATTATGTCCGTAAAAAAATGTCCCCAGCAGACAAAACCGATATGACGGCTGGTTACACAAAGAAAGGGGGTTGGCTTTGAATGAAAGAGCGGGAAGACAGAGGAACAAAAGGATTGGGTCTCTATCGGACCTCATGAAGCTATGCTATCATAAAAATAGAATCTTATGCATTCTAAATAACCACACATTTGGAAAAGGAAAATGCAAGAAATATATTTAGTCTGAGCTGCGCTTCGATAGATTGGTCGAAGATGGGTGGCTGGATTGCCCAGCAGAGATCTCCCTTGTCCTTTGAAGAATATTTCCGGGCGGATACTTTGTAGTCTGTCGTCGTGTGGTAGAACAGATACGTTGTAGTACCATGTCGCTCTGAAGAGATTGTCCGTCCTTACCTAGGCCACGCACGTTTACAGCTGCTGCTGATAACTCGACGTCTAGGATGTACCACTTCTTTAGTGAAAAAAAGTTCAAAGTTTATACCAAGTTTTCATACTCAGCTCGTGCTATTTTCTGGCTGGTGTAGTCGAAATTCATCCTTCCAGCGTGGCGATCGTCACATCCACATTGAAATGAGCTCTTTTAAACGTATGGACATCAGTCCTCACGTCATCCGGAACACAAGGTTGACTTTCGTCAACAGGCTTAAGTAGTGGGGGAGAGGAGGGCGTGTTTCATATTTCTCAACCAATGTCTGTTCACGTGGGCGTGGCCACTGAGTGAACATAGTTTATGAAAACAATTCTCTCATTTAGAAGCTAAAATTACATTTAATATTTTCACAAATAGTTTCATATTTAAACATTTACTTCTCACAACCATTCCATGTGAATTTGATAACTAGAATGTGTAGACTTTCCAAGATACAATATATGTCGTCCTATCATCAGATATAATGTCCTAGACAACAACTGATCTGACATCATATTCTTTAAGCACCAACGGACATTTTCAACTGGTTTGATTACAGAAAGATTGTTCTTTTCCCCAACCTTTTGATGTCACCATACTCTCTCTATTTTAGCAACGGGATTTCCAAGAGTCCATTCTGTAGAGTGGAGAGAAAAAAGGGGGAAAGGTTTTTATGGGGGTCATAAACCTCCCCCAACAGGGAAACGTTATGACAAATCATTGGATAACAAAATGGACGGGCTACGATCATGAATATCCTACCAACCGGACATTAAAAACTGTAATATCTGATTTTTCATCAGGTCGTGGCTGAACAAGGACATGAATAACATACAGCTGTAGTTTTTGTCCGCTGCATCAGCAAGATAGAACAGCTGCCTCCGGTAAGACAAGGTGTGGCGGTCTGCGTATATTTGTAAATAACAGCTGGTGCATGAAATCTAATTTGAACAAAGTCTCAAGGTTTTGCTCACCTGATTTAGATTATCTCATGATAAGCTGTAGACCACACTATTTACCAAGAAAGTTTTCATCTATATTTTTCGTAGCTGTATATTTACCACCACAAACCAATGCTGCACTAAGACCAAACTCAATGATAGGGGCATAAACAAACTGGAAAATGCTCATCCAGAGGCGTGGCCGGCAACTTTTATGCAGGGAAACTTAAATCCGTTTTACCTAATTTCTACCAACATGTTACATGTGCAACCAGAAGAAAAATAACTCTAGACCACCTTTACACCCCATACAGAGACACGTACAAAGCTCTTCCTCGCCATCCATTTGGCAAATCTGAGCATAATTATATCCTCCTGATTCCTACTTACAAGCAAAATCTAAAACAGGAAGCACCAGTGACTCGCTCAATACAGAAGTGGTCAGATAACGCAGATGCTAAGCTACAGGACTGTTTTGCTAGCACAGACTGGAATAGGTTCCGGGATTCTTCCGATGGAATTGAGGAGTACACCACATCAGTCACTGGCTTCCTCAATAAGTGCATCAATGACATCGTCCCCACAGTGACCGTACATATATACCCCAACCAGAAGCCATGGATTACAGGCAACATCCGCACTAAGCTAAAGGGTAGAGCTGCCGCTTTCAACGAGCATGGACGCTAATAAGAAATCCCACTATGCCCTCCGACAAACCATCAAACAGACAAAGCATCAATATAGGACTAAGATTGAATCGCACTACACCGGATCAGACGCTCCTCGGATGTGGCAGGGCTTGCAAACTATTACAGACTACAAAGGGAAGCACAGCCGCAAGCTGCCCAGTGACACAAGCCTACCAGTCGAGCTCAATTACTTCTATGCTCGCTTTGAGACAAGCAACACTAAAGCATGCATGAGAGCACCAGCTGTTCTGGACGACTGTTTGATCACACTCTCCATAGCCAATGTGAGTAAGACCTATAAACAGGTCAACATTCACAAGGCCGCAGTGCCAGACCGATAACTAGGACGTGTACTCCGAGCATGTGCTGACCAACTGGCAAGTGTCTTCACTGACATTTTCAACCTGTCACTAACTGAGTCTAAAATACCAACATGCTTCAAGCAGACCACCATAATCCCTGTGCCCAAGAACACTAAGGTAACCTGCCAAAATGACTACCGACCTGTAGCACTCACATCTGTAGTCGTGAAGTGCTTTGAAAGGCTGGTCATGGCTCACATCAAAACCATTATCCCAGATACCCTAGACCCACCTTAATTTGCATATCACCCCAACAGCTCCACAGATGATACGTGAGAATGTTATTAATTGACTACAGCTTAGCGTTCAACACCATCTTGCACTCAAAGCTCATCACTAAGCTAAGGACCCTGGGACTAAACACCTCCCTATGCAACTGGATCCTGGACTTCCTGACGGGCTGCCCACAGGTGGTAAGGGTAGGAAACAACATATCTGCCACACTGATTGTCAACACAGGGGCCCGTCAGGGGTGCGTGCTCACTCCCCTCCTGTACTCCCTGTTCACCAATTACTGCATGGACAGGAACAACTCCAATACCATCATTATGTTTGCCAATGACACAACAGTGGTAGGCCTGATCACCGACAACGAGACAGCCTATAGGGAGGAGGTCAGAGACCTGGCCATGTGGTGCCAGGATAACAGCCTCTCCCTCAACGAGATCGAGACAAAGGAGATAATTGTGGACTACAGGAAAAGGAGGACTGAGCACGCCCCCATTCTCATCGACGAGGCTGTAGTGGAGCAGGTTGAGCGCTTCAAGTTCTTTGGTGTCCACATCACCAACAAACTATCATGGTCCAAATACACCAAGACAGTCGTGAAGAGGGCATGGCTGCTGCTACTCTCTGTTTATTATCTCTCTGTTTATTATCTATGCGTAGGTACTTTACTTCTACCTACATGTACACATTACCTGTAACGGGGTGATTGACTGTTTGCCGGGAAGTCAGGCGCAGGAGAGCAGAGATGGGTGATAACAGGAGAACTTTAATATACACCCTGGCCCAAAGGCACAGGCAAGGCAGCACAAAGCACCACGGTAACATGAACCGGATTAAACAAAACAAACAAACCTAGGTTTGAAACAAACCTAGCGCAAGCCAGCCTGTAGCGTAACACCCTACACAAAGAACAATTCCACATACAGACATGGGGGAAACAGAGGGTAATATACATTTAGTCTGATGAGGGAATGTGAACCAGGTGTGTGGGAAAACAAGACAAACCAAATGAAAAATGAAAGGTGGAGCGGCGATGACTAGAAGACCGGTGACGTCGACCGCCGAACGCCGCCCGAACAAGGAAAGGGACCGACTTCGGCGGAAGTCGTGACATTACCTCAATTACCTTGACTAACCTGTGCCCCCACACATTGACTCTGTACCGGTACCCCCTGTATATAGCCTCGCTACTGTTATTTTACTGCTGCTCTTTAATTATTTGTTATTTTTCCATTATCATTTTTTTTTTTTTTTTTTGCATGTGACAAATAACATTTGATTTGATCACGAGTGCTGGTAACACATTTACCTTTTGATTAGACAACCTGAGTTCAAATCGCAGACAGCATCATGATTCATGAAATCTCATTCTAATCAGTAATGGGGTGTGCTCATCATAAATGCATTGTGATTTAGTTTCGGTGTCAGACTAACTTTTGTTATGATTTTGTTTGCAGAGCATACAGGCTGTCAGCTTATCGCCAGTTCACCCTATGGGCACAAGCAAGAATTGGACGAGGTGTACAGTGTCTCTTCCCTGCGTGTGTAGTTTCTTCCATAAAGTGTGCAAATCCATATGCAAAGGCATTTACATAGGTTTGAATAAAACCAGTTCATTTAGAAAATATAACCTGCTGTATTTTTTTTTAAGACATAGACTTAATGCCTGCACCTTATGTAAAAATTGTATTAATTAGCTTGTCCACTATAACAACAGGTTCAAGCGTAACCAGATAAACTTGCTTTGAAGATAAAACTACTTTCAACGTGCACTAATCCCGTGTCCCTGTCGCTAGAGTAGTGACTTCAACTATCTTTGGCTGCAATCTATTGGAAAGGAATGGTACCTACACTGGGCAGCTAGCTGGCAGAGTCAAAGTAGACTTGAATAATAAATGCCATTTAGCAGACACCTTTATCCAAAGTGAACTGGGTGCATGGTTGTGGAAACAGGTCATAGAAACAGTATTACAATGTTAATATCATGGATGATCAGTCCTTCCATCTATAGCTCTGTCTATGAATTTGAGAGTGGTTACATTTCCCTAGCCCCATCCCTTAGCTTTTTACCGAAAGAGGAGCAGGGAGGCATTTTGTTATTGTTTCTACTGCTGATTACCACTTTAATAAGTTAAGATGCAGATTAAATACACACCAAAATATGTTACAGATACTATAAAAATGTCCCATCACTCAGACAGTAAGTGATTACACAGTATCCAGCACAGCAAACAATCAATCCATCAAATATATTTTACAAAAGCCCATTTTACATCAAAATAATAATCACAGTGGTTATAGAGGATGCAACACCTCAGGAGCAAATGTCAGTTGGCTTTTCATAGCTGAGCATTCATAGGTTGAGAGAGAGAGGCGAAACAGCAGGACCAGGACAAGGTAGGGCATCCGTTGAAACGGGTAAACAAATCTGTGTAAAAACAATTCCACTCCGATTCCCTTTGTGGATGGGTGTATCTTTGAATTGGCTGTTGAATGGCCTGCTCCTCCCCATATTTGGAACACCAGCCCGCTCCCCCAAATTGATCGATAGTACATCTTGGTTCGCACTGTGATGATTGTGATTCTGAGCTCTCAGGTTCACACAGTGAGTTATGGTCTTCACTGATCTCACTCTCTGTCAATTCCATCTGTGGTGTATAGGGCCAGGACTCGGTTGTATACTGATGGTCGTGAGCGCAATCTATCTGGGCCCCGAGGTCTTTAGTGATGGTCCCGGTGGACCTCTCCTCTACTGCAGCACAGGAACACTCTGGCACCCAGGAGTCAGTTTAGCATGCTGTACTAACCGTTCTTTCCTGTTGGTGGAAAACAATTATGTCATCTATTAGGCTATACTTATATTCAAGAATCACCTGCATGTACTTGAAATAAACAATAGCCTTAGAAATAACTTGGATTTGCATGTACCTCCTCTGCCCCCTGCACAGTCTCCTCCAGGATGAAAACATGTTCAGGGATGACTGCATGTACCTCCTCTGCCCCCTGCACAGTCTCCTCCAGGATGAAAACCTTTTCAGGGATGAAGATATCAACCTGAAAACAAACAAATGTTTTGTTAAGACAACTGAGCCCAAATATATCAGTTGGCATAAACAGGTTACCTGTCTTGTATCCTTTGTCAACACACACACACACACACACACACACACACACACACACACACACACACACACACACACACACACACACACACACACACACACACACACACACACACACACACACACACACACACACACACACACACACACACACACACACACACACACACACACACACAGCAGATACAGGGACATTTATTTTTCAGCAAACATTAGCTATGTCAAATTCAGTCAACTTCAGCTAAATTAGGTGGAGCTAACAAAACATTACAAAAACAAATCTGTTAACCAGATACATTACAGTACTTGACTATCTGAGGTGGAAGCTTGCTACAGTAACTATCTAATAACAGGGGTACATGGAGAAACTGTGTTGTAATTTTAGTTGCAGTTGAGATGCTTGCTAATGTTACTTGCTGGGGGGGTGTTACACAAAACACTTCAGAGGCAATTAGCTAGTTACCTTCAACTAGAGTTGCAACAAAGTTGTGTCTAAGGCTAGCCTAGTCAACAACAGTCATGACCGGTTAACGTTACCTCAGGCTCCATTGCATTGACTCACGTCGCCTCCTCCATTCAGTCGCTTTTGTTTGACTGCGAAGTCAGCGATGTTGATGATGGTTGGTTGGTAACCCCCACACCATAACCCTCGAAATTTAAAATGCATGTGCAAGCTGAGGGCTTCATTGTAGGCCTATGAATCCTTTTCATTCGGAAAACTCCCGGTTGTCGCATCGAAAGTGCACCTTCATCGTGAAGTCTGCAGACCCTGCTGGCTCGAGCTGGCACGTCCTTCCTCTTCAGGACATAAAGCCACTTCTTCAAAAGTTGTGCGTCCTTGGGCAGCCGATGGTAGTTTACCGAGGGATTTTTTTGGAGCCAATTCATTCAGCCTGGCGCCATACAGTTCATGTTGAATTACTACTTGTTGCCATCTTCAAAAAACTCACTTTTTTCGATTCTCCGCAAGAAAGCTCTATCCCATAGACAATTTGCTGCTTCCTGTCAGTGATGCAGTGGTGTCAGTCATTACTAATTCAATTTAAAATGGCACTGACCATAGCTCTAACAAACCTTGTCGATGATCAAAATACTAAATATAGAGCTGTTTTTATGTTAAATGCACATGTTTAGTATTAGTAGATTGAATACTGAATATTGAATCTCTTTATTTAGATTGAATTCCTAAAGTCTTTCCATTCACCTTTAAGGTTAAGTCTAATGTAGGGTAAGGTTAACGTTAAGTCTCATCTAGGGTAAGGTTAAGTCTAATCTAGGGTAAGGTTAAGGTTAAGTCTAAAGTAGGGTAAGGTTTGAAAACAAAATTGGATTCCAACCTGCACATTAAGCCCAACCAGCTATCAAGCACAAATCAAATCAAATCAAGTTTACTTTATATAGCCCTTCGTACATCAGCTAATATCTCGAAGTGCTGTACAGAAACCCAGCCTAAAACCCCAAACAGCAAGCAATGCAGGTGTAGAAGCACGGTGGCTAGGAAAAACTCCCTAGAAATGCCAAAACCTAGGAAGAAACCTTGAGAGGAACCAGGCTATGAGGGGTGGCCAGTCCTCTTCTGGCTGTGCCGGGTGGAGACTATAACAGAACATGGCCAAGATGTTCAAAATGTTCATAAGTGACAAGCATGGTCAAATAATAATCAGGTATAAATGTCAGTTGGTTTTCATAGCCGATCATTAAGAGTTGAAAACAGCAGGTCTGGGATAGGTAGGGGTTCCATAACCGCAGGCAGAACAGTTGAAACTGGAATAGCAGCAAGGCCAGGTGGACTGGGGACAGCAAGGAGTCATCATGCCCGGTTGTCCTGACGTATGGTCCAAGGGCTCAGGTTCTCAGAGAGAGAGAAATAGTAGTAATAGTAGTAATTATAGTAATAATAATATGCATATTGTACGAGCAAGAATAGAGTACGAGGCCGTTTAAATTGGGCACGTTTTTCCCCCAAAGTGTAAATAGCGCCCTCTATCCTCATCAGGTTAACCTGTTTGGGCTGCAGGGGCAGTATTGAGTAGCCAGATAAAAGGTGCCCATTTCAAACGGCCTCGTACTCAATTCTTGCTCGTACAATATGCATATTATTATTACTATTGGATAGAAAACACTCTCTAGTTTCTAAAACCGTTTGAATTATATCTGTGAGTAAAACAGAACTCATTTGGCACAAACTTCCTGACCAGGAAGTGGAAAGTCTGAAAACTATGCTCTGTTCTAGGTCCTGCCTATAAATGGGCATGATACGTATTAGTATACATGCACGTCATACACCTTCCCCTAGATGTCAAGAGGCAGTGAGATAAGAAATGGAGAGTTTATCTTGGTATCTTGAGATGGAATAAATCCTCTTGGAATGACGTGTCACCCATTTCCTCTTTTCAGGAAGGCGCGAGAAGGAACCGGGGGATTGCCTTCTGTACAGCTGTCGTTATAGGCGACTACTATCTCCGGCTTTGATTTTATTTGATACATGTGACAATATCATCGTAAAGTATGTTTTTTCAATATAGTTTAATCAGATTATTGAAAATTTTCGGGAGTTTTGCCGTGTTCCGTTCTCTTCCGTTTGTTGACATGGAGAGATTCGCGCCACTTGGCAAGTGTGCTTGCTAAATCGAGAGGGAAAAAGGCCGTTCTAAATCCAAACAACGATTGTTCTGGACAAAGGACCCCTTGTACAACATTCTGATGGAAGATCAGCAAAAGTAGGACCCATTTTATGATGCTATTTCATATATCTGTCGAACATGTTGTGCTAGTGGTTTGCGCCTAGCTTTTGGGTACTCTGTTGCTATACCTAAGCTGTATGTCGTAATGAAGTTATTTTTAGAATTCTAACACGGCGATTGCATTAAGAACTAGTGTATCTATCATTTCCTATACAACATGTATTTTTTAGTTATGTTTATGAATAGCTATTTGGTCAGAATATGTGTGTCTGAAAAAGTTTACATACTTTACGATGTCAGAAAAATATCCGGACGTTGTGGAAAAAATATGCTACATTAGCACAATGTATAACCACTGATTTCAGCTCTAAATATGCACATTTTCGAACAAAACATATGTGTATGTATAACCTGATGTTATAGGACTGTCATCTGATGAAGCTTATCAAGGTTAGTCAAAAATTATATATATTTTTCTGGTTTGTCACGATCGCTAACTTTTGCTGCTGGGAAATGGCTTGTATTTCTGGCTATTGTGGTAAGCTAATATAACGCTATATTGTGTTTTCGCTGTAAAACACTTAATAAATCGGAAATATTGGCTGGAATCACAAAATTCCTGTCTTTCATTTGCTGTACACTATGTATTTTTCAGAAATGTTTTATGATGAGTATTTAGGTATTTGACCTTGGTGTCTGTAATTATTATGGCTGCTTTCGGTGCAATTTCTGAGTGTAGCTGCAATGTAAACTATGATTTATACCTGAAATATGCAAATTTTTCGAACAAAACATTGTCATCTGATGAAGTTGTTTGTTGGTTAGTTTGGTTGGTTCTTGGTTAGTTAGGTTGGCTTTGTGCATGCTACCTGTGCTGTGAAAAATGTCTGTTCTTTTTTGTATTTGGTGGTGATCTAACATAAATATACGTGCTGTTTTCGCTGTAAAACATTTTAAAAATCGGACATGTTGCCTGGATTCACAAGATGTGTACCTTTCATTTGCTGTATTGGACTTGTTAATGTGTGAAAGTTAAATATTTCTAAAAGATATATTTTGAATTTCGCGCCCTGCACTTGAAGTGGCTGTTGTCATATTGTGGCTGGCCTCGGGCTTGCAGCCAGAAGAAGTTAAAAGGTCATTTACCACCTTCACAAGTGCAGTCTCAGTGCTATTATGGGGTCTAAAACCAGACTGAAGCATTTCGTATACATTGTTTGTCTACAGGAAGGCAGTGAGTTGCTGCGCAACAGCTTTTTCTAAACTTTTTGAGAGGAATGGAAGATTCGATATAGGCCAAATGTTTTTAACTTTTCCGGGTCAAGGTTTGGCTTTTTGAAGAGAGGCTTTATTACTGCCACTTTTAGTGAGTTTGGTACACATCTGGTGGATAGAGAGCCGTTTATTATGTTCAACATAGGAGGGCCAAGCACATGAAGCAGCTCTTTCAGTAGTTTAGTTGGAATAGGATCCAGTATGCAGCTTGAAGGTTTAGAGGCCATGATTATTTTCATCATTGTGTCAAGAGATATAGTACTAAAACACTTATGTGTTTCTCCCGATCCCAGGCCCTGGCAGAGCTGTGCAGATCCAGGACAGCTAAGCCCTGGAGGAATACGCAGATTTAAAGAGGAGTCCGTAATTTGCTTTCTAATGATCATGATCTTTTCCTCAAAGAAGTTCATGAATTTATTACTGCTGAAGTGAAAGCCATCCTCTCTTGGGGAACGCTGCTTTTAGTTAGCTTTGCAACAGTATCAAAAATACATTTTGGATTGTTCTTATTTTCCTCAATTAAGTTGGAAAAGTAGGATGATCGAGCAGCAGTGAGGGCTCTTCGATACTGCACAGTACTATCTTTCCAAGCTAGTCGGAAGACTTCCAGTTTGGTATGGCGCCATTTCCGTTCCAATTTTCTGGAAGCTTGCTTCAAAGCTCAGGTATTTTCTGTATACCAGGGAGCTAGTTTCTTATGACAAATGTTTTTCATTTTTAGGGGTGCAACTGCATCTAGGGTATTGCGCAAGGTTAAATTGAGTTCCTCAGTTAGGTGGTTAACTGATTTTTGTCCTCTGACGTCCTTGGGTAGGCAGAAGGAGTCTGGAAGGGCATCAAGGAATTTTGTGTTGTCTGAGAATTTATAGCACGACTTTTGATGCTCCTTGGTTGGGGTCTGAGCAGATTATTTGTTGCGATTGCAAACGTAATAAAATGGTGGTCCGATAGTCCAGGATTATGAGGAAAAACATTAAGATCCACAACATTTATTCCATGGGACAAAACTAGGTCCAGAGTATGACTGTGGCAGTGAGTAGGTCCAGAGACATGTTGGACAAAACCCACTGAGTCGATGATGGCTCCGAAAGCCTTTTGGAGTGGGTCTGTGGACTTCTCCATATGAATATTAAAATCACCAAAAATTAGAATATGATCTGCTATGACTACAAGGTCCGATAGGAATTCGGAGAACTCAGAGAGGAACGCTGTATATGGCCCAGGAGGCCTGTAAACAGTAGCTATAAAAAGTATTTGAGTAGGCTGCATAGATTTCATGACTAGAAGCTCAAAAGACGGAAACGTCATTTTTTTTTTGTAAATTGAAATTTGCTATCGTAAATGTTAGCAACACCGCCGCCTTTGCGGGATGCACGGGGGATATGGTCATTAGTGTAACCAGGAGGTTAGGCCTCATTTAACACAGTAAATTCATCAGGCTTAAGCCATGTTTCAGTCAGGCCAATCACATCAAGATTATGATCAGTGATTAGTTCATTGACTATAACTGCCTTTGAAGTGAGGGATCTAACATTAAGTAACCCTATTTTGAGATGTGAGGTATCACGATCTCTTTCAATAATGGCAGGAATGGGGGAGGTCTTTATCCTAATGAGATTGCTAAGGCGAACACCGCCATGTTTAGTTTTGCCCAACCTAGGTCGAGGCACAGACACGGTCTCAATGGGGATAGCTGAGCTGACTACACTGACTATGCTAGTGGCAGACTCCACTAAGCTGGCAGGTTGGCTAACAGCCTGCTGCCTGGCCTGCACCCTATTTCATTGTAGAGCTAGAGGAGTTAGAGCCCTGTCTATGTTGGTAGATAAGATGAGAGCACCCCTCCAGCTAGGATGGAGTCCGTCACTCCTCAGCAGGTCAGGCTTGGTCCTGTTTGTGGGTGAGTCCCAGAAAGAGGGCCAAATATCTACAAATTCTATCTTTTGGGAGGGGCAGAAAACAGTTTTCAACCAGCGATTGAGTTGTGAGACTCTGCTGTAGAGCTCGTCACTCCCCCTAACTGGGAGGGGGCCAGAGACAATTACTCGATGCCGACACATCTTTCTTGCTGATTTACACGCTGAAGCTATGTTGTGCTTGGTGACCTCTGACTGTTTCATCCTAACATCGTTGGTGCCGACGTGGATAACAATATCTCTATACTCTCTACACTCGCCAGTTTTAGCTTTAGCCAGCACCATCTTCAGATTAGCCTTAACGTCGGTAGCCCTGCCCCCAGGTAAACAGTGTATGATCGCTGGGTGATTAGTTTTAAGTCTAATACTGCGGGTAATGGAGTCGCCAATGACTAGGGTTTTCAATTTGTCAGAGCTAATGGTGGGAGCCTTCGGCGTCTCAGACCCCATAACGGGAGGAGTAGAGACAAGAGAAGACTCGGCCTCAGACTCCGACTCGCTACTTAAACCTGTTTGGGCTGCAAGCTGAATATTGAAAAAACTGGAAAATGTGTGCACATTTTCAAACGGCCTCCTAAGAAACTTTTTATTTTCCAATATGCATATATTTACTACTGTTGGATAGATAACAGTCTATAGTTTCTAAAAAGGTTTGAATTGTTTCTCTAAGTCGAACAGAAATATTTTTACAGCCATTTTCCCAGCCGAATTGAGATTTCCAAAATGCAATGTGTCTCTTTAAGACCTTCTCTATAAAAGGCCCTTTGACTTGGGACCATAGGGACACGTCACACGCATTCGTCAGGCTGTAATGCGGAAGTGAGAATTGAAAGGAGTCGAATATCTCGTCCATGGACTGAATAACACACCTTCTTGTGAGACCTGCGCAGTTAAAAAAAAATTCCGGGCGCGAAGCATAATTTGGTCTCGGCTTCTGGAACAAGGTAGATAATGGTGAATATGATGTCTGACTACGATATTATTTGATACATGTCACAAAATCATCCTAAAGTATGTTTTTTCAATATACTTTAATTATATTATTGCAATTTATTCTGGACTTTAGATGTGATACGACAGAAGAATTTTTTGAAGAAACGCTGTGTAGCGCCGCAATGCTATTGTGCTAGCTAACCAAAGAGGGAAATAATTCGTTCTGGAACCCAACTAAAGACTCTACTGGACATTGGACCCCGTTACAACATTCTGATGGAATATCAACAAAGATAAGACCCAATTTGGGATGCTTTTTCATATATCTGTTGAGCTGTGCTGTGCAAAGTGGGCTAACTGTGCTAGGCTAGCGCTTGACCAATGCTAGTGCTGACTTATGCTAGCTTATGTTGTTAGCTAATATAACGATATATTGTGTTTTCGCTGTAAAACACTTCAAAAATCGGAAATGTTGGCTTTATTCACACGATATCTGTCTTTCATTAGTTATCCACCATATGTTTTTCTGAAATGTTTTATGAGGTGTAATTAGTAGCCGACGTTGGTGTATGTATTTTCTCTGGCTACTCCCGTCTGGATTCAGACTCTAGCTATGTGTTAGCATTTTTGGGTAGCATCAATGTAAAACTGATTTATAGCTAAAATATGCACTTTTTATGAACAAAACATAGATTTATTGTGTAACATGTTATATGACTGTCATCTGAGGTAGTTTTTTCTGGGCTCTTTAGGTTGGTTTTAGTTTATTTCGGTTGGCTTGTGCATGCTACTTGAATCATAATTCATACTTCATAATCATATCCATACGTGTCTGTCCACTTTTGTATTTGGTGGTGAGCTAACATAAATATATGTGGTGTTTTCTCTGTAAAACATTTAAAAAATCGGACATGTTGGCTGGATTGACAAGATGTTTATCTTTCAAATGCTGTATTGGACTTGTTAATGTGTAAAAGTTAAATATTTTTAAAAAATAGATTTTGAATTTCGCGCCCTGCAGCTGTTGTCATTTTCGTCCGATTTCGGGCTTGCAGCCCAAACAGGTTAATGGGGAAAACCGGTTGAAAGTTTCTGTCGGCTGAATGAGCGACACCAGTTGAGCATTCCTACAGCATTTCCCGCAAGAAGCCATGAGAAAGTTGTCCGGCTGCGGGGACTGTGCGGGGGGATTTATACTAACGTTACTATCTATACTTACTGGTGGAACAGACGCTGTTTCATCCTTTCCTACACTGAAATTACCCTTGCCTAACGATTGCGTCTGAATCTGGGCTTGCAGCACAGCTATCCTCGCCATAAGGCGATCATTCTCCTGTATATTATGAGTACAGCGACTGCAATTAGAAGACATCATGTTAATGTTACTACTTAGCTTCGGCTGTTGAAAGTGCTGACGAAACATGTCCAGATAAAGCGTCCGGAGTGAAAAAGTTGAATGAGGGAAAAAAGTTGTGATGGAAAAACTTGTTGTGCTGTGCTCACTTGAACAGGAAGGTGGCGCGGCAGTACAACACAACATTTCCATAATCTTCTGCTTTGGAGCAAATCTTCACAAGACGTACATATTGGTTGAACATTACACCTTTAGTGTTTGGGAATGACTCCAATAATGGAATGTAACAGAAAGGATTCCAATAATGGAATGTAACAGACTAAACTCCAATAATGGAATGTAACAGAAAGGATTCCAATAATGGAATGTAACAGACTAGACTCTAGTAATGGAATGTAACAGACAAGACTCCAGTAATGTAATGTAACAGAAAGGATTCCAATAATGAAATGTAACAGACAAGACTCCAGTAATGGAATGTAACAGACTAGACTCCAGTAATGGAATGTAACAGACAAGACTCCAATAATGGAATGTAACAGACAAGACTCCAGTAATGGAATGTAACAGACAAGACTCCAGTAATGGAATGTAACAGAAAGGATTCCAATAATGGAATGTAACAGACAAGACTCCAGTAATGGAATGTAACAGACAATACTCCAGTAATGGAATGTAACAGACAAGACTCCAGTAATGGAATGTTTATTTTTTTATTTTATTTCACCTTTATTTAACCAGGTAGGCTAGTTGAGAACAAGTTCTCATTTGCAACTGCGACCTGGCCAAGATAAAGCATAGCAGTGTGAACAGACAACAACACAGAGTTACACATGGAGTAAACAATAAACAAGTCAATAACATGGTAGAAAAAAGAGAATCTATATACAATGTGTGCAAAAGGCATGAGGTAGGCAATAAATCGAGTAATTACAATTTAGCAGTGGAGTGATAAATCATCAGATGATCATGTGCAAGAAGAAGAGATACTGGTGTGCAAAAGAGCAGAAAAGTAAATAAATAAAAGCAGTATGGGGGTGAGGTAGGTATATTGGGTGGGTAGTTTACAGATGGACTATGTACAGCTGCAGCGATCGGTTAGCTGCTCGGATAGCAGATTTTTAAAGTTGTTGAGGGAGTTAAAAGTCTCCAACTTCAGAGATTTTTGCAATTCGTTCCAGTCGCAGGCAGCAGAGAACTGGAAGGAAAGGCGTCCAAATGAGGTTTTGGCTTTAGGGATGATCAGTGAGATACACCTGCTGGAGCGCGTGCTACGGGTGGGTGTAGCCATCGTGACCAGTGAACTGAGATAAGGCGGCACTTTACCTAGCATAGCCTTGTGGATGACCTGGAGCCAGTGGGTCTGACGACGAACATGTAGCGAGGGCCAGCCGACTAGGGCATACAGGTCGCAGTGGTGGGTCGTATAAGGTGCTTTAGTAACAAAACGAATGGCACTGTGGTAAACTGCATCCAGTTTGCTGAGTAGAGTATTGGAAGCTATTTTGTAGATGACATCGCCGAAGTCGAGGATCGGTAGGATAGTCAGTTTTACTAGGGTAAGTTTGGCGGCGTGAGTGAAGGAGGCTTTGTTCCGGAATAGAAAGCCAACTCTTGATTTGATTTTGGATTGGAGATGTTTGATATGAGTCTGGAAGGAGAGTTTGCAGTCTAGCCAGACACCTAGGTACTTATAGATGTCCACATATTCTAGGTCGGAACAGTCCAGGGTGGTGATGCTAGTCGGGCATGCGGGTGCAGGCAGCGAACGGTTGAAAAGCATGCATTTGGTTTTACTAGCATTTAAGAGCAGTTGGAGGCCACGGAAGGAGTGTTGTATGGCATTGAAGCTCATTTGGAGGTTAGATAGTACAGTGTCCAGGGAAGGGCCGGAAGTATACAGAATGGTGTCGTCTGCGTAGAGGTGGATCAGGGAATCGCCCGCAGCAAGAGCAACATCATTGATGTATACAGAGAAAAGAGTCGGCCCGAGAATTGAACCCTGTGGTACCCCCATAGAGACTGCAAGAGGACCGGACAACATGCCCTCCGATTTGACACACTGAACTCTGTCTGCAAAGTAGTTGGTGAACCAGGCAAGGCAGTCATTAGAAAAACCGAGGCTATTGAGTCTGCCGATAAGAATATGGTGATTGACAGAGTCGAAAGCCTTGGCCAGGTCGATGAAGACGGCTGCACAGTAATGTCTTTTATCGATGGCGGTTATGATATCGTTTAGTACCTTGAGCGTGGCTGAGGTGCACCCGTGACCGGCTCGGAAACCGGATTGCACAGCGGAGAAGGTACGGTGGGATTCGAGATGGTCAGTGATCTGTTTGTTGACTTGGCTTTCGAAGACCTTAGATAGGCAGGGCAGGATGGATAAAGGTCTGTAACAGTTTGGGTCCAGGGTGTCTCCCCCTTTGAAGAGGGGAATGACAGCGGCAGCTTTCCAATCCTTGGGGATCTCAGATGATACGAAGGAGAGGTTGAACAGGCTGGTAATAGGGGGTGCGACAATGGCGGCGGACAGTTTCAGAAATAGGGGGTCCAGATTGTCAAGCCCAGCTGATTTGTATGGGTCCAGGTTTTCCAGCTCTTTCAGAACATCTGCTATCTGGATATGGGTAAAGGAGAAGCTGGGGAGGCTTGGGCGAGTAGCAGCGGGCCGGGCGGGGCTGCTGGCCAAGGTTGGAGTCGCCAGGTGGAAGGCATGGCCAGCCATTGAGAAATGTTTGTTGAAGTTTTCGATTATCACGGACTTATCAGTGGTGACCGTGTTATCTAGCCTCAGTGCAGTGGGCAGCTGGGAGGAGGTGCTCTTGTTTTCCATGGACTTTACAGTATCCCAGAACTTTTTGGAGTTAGAGCTACAGGATGCAAATTTCTGCTTGAAAAAGCTGGCCTTTGCTTTCCTGACTGACTGCGTGTATTGGTTCCTGACTTCCCTGAACAGTTGCATATCACGGGGGCTCTTCGATGCTATCGCAGTTCGCCACAGGATGTTTTTGTGCTGGTCGAGGGCAGTCAGGTCTGGAGTGAATGTAACAGATTAGACTCCAATAATGGAATGTAACAGACTAAACTCCAGTAATGGAATGTAACAGACTAGACTCCAGTAATGGAATGTAACAGACAAGGTTCCAGTAATGGAATGTAACAGACTAAACTCCAGTAATGGAATGTAACAGACAAGACTCCAGTAATGGAATGTAACAGATTAGACTCCAATAATGGAACGTAACAGACTAGACTCCAGTAATGGAATGTAACAGACTAGACTCCAGTAATGGAATGTAACAGACAAGGTTCCAGTAATGGAATGTAACAGACTAAACTCCAGTAATGGAATGTAACAGACAAGACTCCAGTAATGGAATGTAACAGACAAGACTCCAGTAATGGAATGTAACAGACTAGACTCCAGTAATGGAATGTAACAGACTAGACTCCAGTAATGGAATGTAACAGACTAGACTCCAGTAATGGAATGTAACAGACTAGACTCCAGTAATGGAATGTAACAGACTAGACTCCAGTAATGGAATGTAACAGACTAGACTCCAGTAATGGAATGTAACAGACGAGACTCCAGTAATGGAATGTAACAAACTAGACTCCAGTAATGGAATGTAACAGACTAGACTCCAGTAATGGAATGTAACAGACTAGACTCCAGTAATGGAATGTAACAGGTTAGACTCCAGTAATGGAATGTAACAGACGAGACTCCAGTAATGGAATGTAACAGACTAGACTCCAGTAATGGAATGTAACAGACTAGACTCCAGTAATGGAATGTAACAGGTTAGACTCCAGTAATGGAATGTAACAGACGAGACTCCAGTAATGGAATGTAACAGACAAGACTCCAGTAAGGGAATGTAACAGGTTAGACTCCAGTAATGGAATGTAACAGGTTAGACTCCAGTAATGGAATGTAACAGGTTAGACTTCAGTAATGGAATGTAACAGGTTAGACTCCAGTAATGGAATGTAACAGGTTAGACTCCAGTAATGGAATGTAACAGGTTAGACTCCAGTAATGGAATGTAACAGGTTAGACTCCAGTAATGGAATGTAACAGGTTAGACTCCAGTAATGGAATGTAACAGACGAAACTCCAGTAATGGAATGTAACAGACAAGACTCCAGTAATGGAATGTAACAGACTAAACTCCAGTAATGGAATGTAACAGACTAGACTCCAGTAATGGATTGTAACAGACTAGACTCCAGTAATGGAATGTAACAGACTAGACTCCAGTAATGGAATGTAACAGGTTAGACTCCAGTAATGGAATGTAACAGACAAGACTCTAGTAATGGAATGTAACAGACAAGACTCCAGTAATGGAATGTAACAGGTTAGACTCCAGTAATGGAATGTAACAGACAAGACTCTAGTAATGGAATGTAACAGACAAGACTCCAGTAATGGAATGTAACAGAAAGGATTCCAGTAATGGAATGTAACAGACAAGACTCCAGTAATGGAATGTAACAGACAAGACTCCAGTAATGGAATATAACAGACAAGACTCCAATAATGGAATGTAACAGAAAGGATTCCAGTAATGGAATGTAACAGACAAGACTCCAATAATGGAATGGAACAGACTAAACTCCAATAATGGAATGTAACAGACTAGACTCCAGTAATGGAATGTAACAGGTTAGACTCCAGTAATGGAATGTTACAGGTTAGACTCCAGTAATGGAATGTAACAGACAAGACTCCAATAATGGAATGGAACAGACTAAACTCCAATAATGGAATGTAACAGACTAGACTCCAGTAATGGAATGTAACAGGTTAGACTCCAGTAATGGAATGTAACAGGTTAGACTCCAGTAATGGAATGTAACAGACAAGACTCCAATAATGGAATGGAACAGACTAAACTCCAATAATGGAATGTAACAGACTAGACTCCAGTAATGGAATGTAACAGGTTAGACTCCAGTAATGGAATGTAACAGACGAGACACCTGTAATGGAATGTAACAGGCTAGACTCCAGTAATGGAATGTAACAGACTAAACTCCAATAATGGAATGTAACAGACTAAACTCCAATAATGGAATGTAACAGACTAGACTCCAGTAATGGAATATAACAGACGAGACTCCAGTAATGGAATGTAACAGAAAAGACTCCAGTAATGGAATGTAACAGACAAGACTCCAGTAATGAAATGTAACAGACAAGACTCCAGTAATGGAATGTAACAGACAAGACTCCAATAATGGAATGTAACAGACTAGACTCCAATAATGGAATGTAACAGAAAGGATTCCAATAATGGAATGTAACAGACAAGACTCCAGTAATGGAATATAACAGAAAAGACTCCAGTAATGGAATGTAACAGACAAGACTCCAGTAATGGAATGTAACAGACAAGACTCCAGTAATGGAATGTAACAGACAAGACTCCAGTAATGGAATGTAACAGACTAAACTCCAGTAATGGAATGTAACAGACTAGACTCCAGTAATGGAATGTAACAGACTAAACTCCAGTAATGGATTGTAACAGACGAGACTCCAGTAATGGATTGTAACAGACTAGACTCCAGTAATGGATTGTAACAGACGAGACTCCAGTAATGGAATGTAACAGACTAAACTCCAGTAATGGAATGTAACAGACAAGACTCCAGTAAGGGAATGTAACAGGTTAGACTCCAGTAATGGATTGTAACAGACTAGACTCCAGTAATGGATTGTAACAGACGAGACTCCAGTAATGGATTGTAACAGACGAGACTCCAGTAATGGATTGTAACAGACGAGACTCCAGTAATGGATTGTAACAGACTAGACTCCAGTAATGGATTGTAACAGACTAGACTCCAGTAATGGATTGTAACAGACTAGACTCCAGTAATGGATTGTAACAGACTAGACTCCAGTAATGGATTGTAACAGACGAGACTCCAGTAATGGATTGTAACAGACGAGACTCCAGTAATGGATTGTAACAGACGAGACTCCAGTAATGGATTGTAACAGACGAGACTCCAGTAATGGATTGTAACAGACGAGACTCCAGTAATGGAATGTAACAGACTAAACTCCAATAATGGATTGTAACAGACTAGACTCCAGTAATGGATTGTAACAGACGAGACTCCAGTAATGGATTGTAACAGACTAGACTCCAGTAATGGATTGTAACAGACGAGACTCCAGTAATCCATATGAATCTGAGGGATGGTTAAATACTGCACCAAGCAGAGCAGAGCACATTTTGCTCAAATGATGGTGATATGTTATATGTAATTAGAATTCCTTAATTGTATCATACTTAAGTATAAACAAAATAAACATATGGTGGTTTAAAGAGGAATCCTTTCTGCAGTACACAGATTGGCAATGGTTCATGTTAATGGAGTCTTAATGTACTCTGGAAGGCTCTCATGTGGGCTCTCATGCAGCCTGTATGTGTTATCCCTTGAATTAGTCAGTAAGTAAAGGGACAAGATCTGCACATCTATTCTCCAGGCCCCCGACGGTGTTGATCTACACCCCTAACACATTGCCACACACTGCCCTGCGTTAAGGGTTCCTGAAAGTTTGATTTAATAGGCCAAGCAGGGAATTTCAAGGAGCATTGTGTAAGCCTTTATTCTCAATTATGCATATGGAATGATTCTTATTTAGTACAGCCAGAGATAATAAATTAGAATTACATCCCTCTCCCTTTTCTTTAAGGTCCTTTTATAGATCTCTATCCCGCCTGGACCCTGAGTTGTGTTTAATCAGATTCATAAATAAAACATGCTGATGCCCCTGGGCTATGGGGTCACTGTATCCTCCTCAACCAATAAGGAGTCAGTAAGACAAAACTAGGATGTGGAGAGAGTAAATTCCATATTTAACAATAACAATATAACCCCCAGTGGATTAATTCACGCACCCTCCCACCTGAGGAAGCCACATCGCACCATTCTGACCTTTGACCTTATTAATATATGCACGCTAAACTGCAGCTCTCTCAGCTCGCAAAATCCAGGGAGTGGGAAGGAGGTCACAACATCCCACTAAGTAGCAAATTAGCATGAGCATAATCTCTCTGCAGATGCAGCTAATTCTGTGTGTTTTTAAAGATAACTGTGAGGATGAGCAGACCAAATGTATCTGCAGTTCCAGTGAGGGCTGGGACCTATGTTAAAAACACAGAGTCTACTAAACATTTAGAACACCTGTTCTTTCCATGACAGGTGACTGACCAGGTGAAACCAGGTGAAAGCTATGATCCTTTATTGATATCACTTTTTAAATCCACTTCAATCAATGTAGATGAAGGGGAGGAGACAGATTAACATTTATAAGTCTTGAGAAAGTTGAGACATGGAATGTGTATGTGTGCCATTCAGAGGGTGAATTGGCAAGATAAAAGACGGTAGTTGGTGCCAGGTGCACCGGTTTGAGTGTGTCAAAAACTGCAACACTGCTGGGATTTTCATGCTCAACAGTTTCCCATGTGTATCAAGAATGGTCCACCACCCAAAGGACATCCGGCCAAGGACATCCAGCCAAGCTTTGGAGTTATTTTGGTATTGTCCGCATGTAGCTCGTTTTTGGTCACAGGTCCAGGAATGGTTGAAGAATTGCAACATTTGCGTAGAACTAACGCTACAGATAGCAATACTGGGGGATCTGAAAAGCCATAGTCAATCAATCAATAATATAATAATTATTTTAGCAAAAATGTTTATTTTTAATTTACAATCCGTGGAAACTATGAGAATAGGAAGATTCAAATCTTTTGTGAAGCATCACAGCACAGTTGAAAAATATATGGCAAATAAAAATCCAAAATGGATGATGTTGGAAGATAGATAGGAAAGGTTGAGTGGAGCTGAAGGGTGGGATTAATAACAAGATAAACAATGTAGGGCATACGGGATCTGTGAAATGTGTATAGGTGCGGAGCTATTGTGAAATAGCACAGTTACAAGTGGAAATCAAACTGGATGGACAACAGAAATAGAGGAAGGACTAAGAACAAACAAGAGAGAACTATTATAAAGTAGACTGTGTCTGTAAAATGTGTATAAGATGTATAAATTGAAGGTAAAAACAGAAATGTTTATCAGTTTACTCCAATTGGGGGATCGGTGGTAGGGTTTGCGGGGAATAATAATAAAGGTATACTCTTTAAAAAAAGTATGTATGTCTATGTAGGTATGTGTATGTATATATGTGTATATGTATGCATACGTGAATGGATATATATATTTACCCCAAAAAATATGGGGGATTGGAAATGATGCAGACAATTACATTGGAAGCAACATTCTTTCCGCAATATTAAGCTGATCCACCCCCCCCCAAAAAATAAATAAATAAATAAAATAAATAAATAAATAAATAAAAAAAAGCTTTGGAGTTAACATGGGCCAGCATCCCTGTGGAATGCTTTAAACACCTTGTAGAGTCCATACCCCGACAAATTGAGGCTGTTCTGAGGACAAAAGGGGTGGGGGTGCAACTCAAAATTAGGAAGTGGTTCTTAATGTTTTGTACACTCAGTGCAATGCAGCTGGATTTTTGATGGTAGATGCTTGATGTACTACATTTCAGTTTAGATACAATTAAGCGCTTTTTGTCATTAGGATCACAATGGGATAATGCCAATAAAATGCAATAAAGATAATGTCACTGTTACAGTATATTTAGACATCAATATTTAGAGGAGTTCAAATATCACAAGGTAAACGAGCCAAATAATAGCCCAAACAGCCATTCTTCAATATAGGAAGAATGGCTGTTTTATGGAAATGAAAAGTGCACTCTCCTCACCTTGTGCACGTCTGTGCTAATCCTCCCTCCCTCACCTTACATTACACAATTGAATTTTACTCCCCAGGAAACCTGCAATTAGGAGCCTCTCTTGCTCAGACAACCATACATTATATAAAAAGGCACCTACGATGACAATGGTAGGCCTGGTGATTTTGATAACAATGTGTCTAGGTACATATATTATTTTCTGACCTGGCATTAACTTGCCTTCGACTAATGTGACCTTATGCTTAAAGGGATAGTTCACACAAATTACAAAATTACATATTGGTATCCTTACCTTTTAAGCAGTCTATGGACAAGGTAAGACAGTAATCCATGCTTTGGCTTTGTTTACCTGGCCACTCTATCTGGCCCTCAAACCATCATGGTCACCTAATAATCCCCAGTTTACAATTGGCTCATTCATCCCCCTCCTCTTCCCTGTAACTATTCCCCAGGTCGTTGCTGCAAATGAGAACGTGTTCTCAGTCAACTTACCTGGTAAAATAACGGTTAAATAAATAAAATAAAATAAAATAAAAAAAATCCAAATGCTAACTAATAGTAATTTTGTAATTTGTGTGAACTATCCCTTTAATTCCATGTAGAGCCTGGTATTTACAGTTGAAGTCAGAAGTTTACATACACTTATGTTGGAGTCATTAACTTCTTATGGCTGCAAGCCCGACGTCGGTACACTTATGACAACAGCCAGCTCAAGTGCAGGGCGCGAAATTCAAAATATATATTTTTTAAATATTTAACTTTCACACATTAACAAGTCCAATACAGCAAATGAAAGGTACACATCTTGTGAATCCAGCCAACATGTCCGATTTTTAAAATGTTTTACAGCGAAAACAGCACGTATATTTATGTTAGCTCACCACCAAATACAAAAAAAGGACAGACATTTTTCACAGCACAGGTAGCATGCATAAAGCCAACCTAACTAACCAAGAACCAACCAAACTAACCAACAAACAACTTCATCAGATGACAGTCTTATAACATGTTATACAATAAATCTATGTCTTGTTCGAAAAATGTGCATATTTCAAGTATAAATCATAGTTTACATTGCAGCTACAATCAGAAATTGCACCGAAAGCAAACAGAATAATTACAGACACCAACGTCAAATACCTAATTACTCATCATAAAACATTTCTGAAAAATACATAGTGTACAGCAAATGAAAGACAGGCATCTTGTGATTCCAGCCAATATTTCCGATTTATTAAGTGTTTTACAGCGAAAACACAATATAGCGTTATATTAGCTTACCACAATAACCAGAAAGACAACACCATTTCCCAGCAGTAAAAGTTAGCGATCGTAACAAACCAGCAAAGGATATATAATTTTTGACTAACCTTGATATTCTTTATCAGATCACAGTCCTATAACATCAGGTTATACATACACTTATGTTTTGTTCGAAAATGTGCATATTTAGAGCTGAAATCAGTGGTTATACATGTTGCTATCTTAGCTACTTTTTCCACAATGTCTAAACAGCAACGATATTTTTCTGACACACATATTCTGACCAAATAGCAATTCATAAACATAACTAAAAAATACATGTTGTATAGGAAATGATAGATCCATTAGTTCTTAATGAAATCGCAGTGTTAGAATTGTAAAAAATAACTTCATTACGACATCCAGCTTCGGTATAGCTGAGTACCCCAAAGTTGGGCGCCGGCGACTAGTTCACATGTACGACAGATATATGAAATAGCATCATAAAATGTTTCTTACTTTTGGTGATCTTCCATCAGAATGTTGGACAAGGTGTCCTTTGTCAAGAACAATCGTTGTATGGATTTAGAACGTCAATTTTCCCTCTCGATTTAGCAAGCGCACTAGCCAAGTGGCTCGATGCTCTCCTTGTCAACAAACGGAAGAGAACAGAACACGGCAAAACTCCCGAAAAATGTTCAATAATCTGATGAAACTATATTGAAAAAACATACTTTACGATGATATGGTCACATGTATCAAATAAAATCAAAGCCGGAGATATTAGTCGCCTATAACGGCAGCTAAACAGAAGGCAAATCCAAGTCCCCTTTCGCGCTCTCCAGAAAACAGGAAATGGGGGGACACGTCATACAAAGAGCTTGTATTCCACTTCAGACCAAGATAAACACGAAATGTCTTCTCTCACCGCCTCTTGACATCCAGGGGAAGGTGTATGAAGTGCACGTATACTAATACGTATCATGCCCATGTATAGGCAGGAAGTAGAACAGAGCATCGATTTCAGACTTTCCACTTCCTGGTCAGGAAGTTTGTGCCAAATGAGTTCTGTTTGACTCACAGATATAATTCAAACGGTTTTAGAAACGAGAGTGTTTTCTATCCAATAGTTATAATAATATGCATATTGTACGAGCAAGAATTGAGTACGAGGCCGTTTGAAATGGGCACCTTTAATCGGAGCTACTCAATACTGCCCCTGCAGCCATAAAAAGTTAAAACTCATTTTTCAACCACTCCACAAATGTATTGTTAATAAACTATTGTTTTGGCAAGTTGGTTCGGACATCTACTTTGTGCATGTGCAAAAATTGTTCAAAAATTGTTTACAGACAGATTATTTAACTTATAATTCACTATATCACAATTCCAGTGGGTCAGAAGTTTACATACACTAAGTTGACTGTGACTTTAAACAGCTTGGAAGGGAAGCACAGCCGCGAGCTGCCCAGTGACACGAGCCTACCAGACGAGCTAAATCACTTCTATGCTCGATTCAAGGCAAGCAACACTGAGGCATGCATGAGAGCATCAGCTGTTCCAGACCACTGTGTGATGATGTTCTCTGTAGCCGACGTGAGTAAGACCTTTGACAAAGTCAACATTCACAAGGCTGCGGGGACAGACAGATAACAAGGACGTGTGATCCGGGCATATGCTGACCAACTGGCAGGTGTCTTCAGAGACATTTTCAACATGTCCCTGATTGAGTCTGTAATACCAACATGTTTCAAGGAGACCACCATAGTCCCTGTGCCCAAGAACACAAAAAAGGTAACCTGCCTAAATGACTACAGACCCGTAGCACTCCATTAACCCAGAAACCCTAGACCCACTCCAATTTGCATACCGCAGAAACAGATCCACAGATGATGCAATCTCTATTGCACTCCACACCGCCCTTTCCCACCTGGACAAAAGAAACAGTTTTGTGAGAATGCTATTCATTGACTACAGCTCAGCGTTCAACACCATAGTACCCTCAAAGCTCATCACTAAGCTAAGGATCCTGGGAGTAAACACCTCTGTCTGCAACTGGATCTTGGACTTCCTGACGGGCTGCCCCCAGGTGGTGAGGGTAGGTAGCAACACATCTGCCACACTGATCCTCAACACTGGAGCTCCCCAGGGGTGCGTGCTCAGTCCCCTCCTGTACTCCCTTTTCACCCACGACTGCATGGCAAAGGCATGACTCCACACCATCATTAAGTTTGCAGACAACACAACAGTGGTAGGCCTGATCATCGACAATGATGAGACAGCCTATAGGGAGGAGGTCAGAAACCTGGCCGGGTGGTGCCAGAATAACAACCTATCCCTCAACGTAACCAAGACTAAGGAGATGATTGTGGACTAAAGGAAAAGGAGGACCGAGCACGCCCCATTCTCATTGACGGGACTATAGTGGAACAGGTTGAAAGCTTCAAGTTCCTTGGTGTCCACATCAACAACAAACTAGAATGGTCCAAACACACCAAGACAGTCGTGAAGAGGGCACGACAAAGCCTATTCCCCCTCAGGAAACAAAAAAGATTTGGCATTGGTCCTGAGATCCTCAAAAGGTTCTACAGTTGCAACATCGACAGCATCCTGACTGGTTGCATCACTGCCTGGTACGGCAATTGCTCGGCCTCTGACCGCAAAGCACTACAGAGGGTAGTGCGTACGGCCCAGTATATCACTGGGGCTAAGCTGCCTGCCATCCAGGACCTCTACACCAGGCGGTGTCAGAGGAAGGCCCTAAAAATTATAAATGACCCCAGCCACCCCAGTCATAGACTGTTCTCTCTACTACCGCATGGCAAGCGGTACCGGAGTGCCAAGTCTAGGAAAAAAAGGCTTCTCAACAGTTTTTACCCCCAAGCCATAAGACTCCTGAACAGGTAATCAAATGGCTCCCCGGACACTATGCATTGTGTTCCCCCCCAACCTCTCTTTTTAAGCTGCTGCTACTCTCTGTTTATCATATATGCATAGTCACTTTAACTATACATATATGTACATACTACCTCAATTGTGCCGACCAACCAGTGCTCCCGCACATTGGCTAACCAGGCTATCTGCATTGTGTCCCACACACCACCCGCCAACCCCTCTTTTACGCTACTGCTACTCTCTGTTCATCATATATGCTAGTAACTTTAACCATATCTACATGTACACACTAACTCAATCAGCCTGACTAACCGGTGTCTGTATGTATCCTCGCTACTTTTAAAGCCTCGCTACTGTATATAGCCTGTCTTTTTACTGTCGTTTTATTTCTTTACCTACCTATTGTTCACCTAATACCTTTTTTGCACTATTGGTTAGAGCCTGTAAGTAAGCATTTCACTGTAAGCTCTACACATGTTTTATTCGGCGCACGTGACAAATAAACTTTGATTTGATTTGGTTTGAACAAGTCCTATATTGACATAAACTGAAAGGCCGCTCAGCAAGGAAGAAGCCACTGTAAAAAACCAAAACCACCATAAAAAACTGCAACTGCAAATGGGGACAAAGATCATACTTTTGGGAGAAATGTCCTCTGGTCTGATGAAACAAAAATAGAACTGTTTGGCCATAATGACCATTGTTATGTTTGGAGGAGGAAGGGGGAGGCTTGCAAACCGAAGAACACCATCCCAACCGTGAAGCACGGGGGTGGCAGCATCATGTTGTGGGGGTGCTTTGCTGCAGGAGGGACTGGTGCCCTTCACAAAATCGATGGCATCATGAGGTAGGAAAATTATGTGGCTATATTGAAGCAACATCTCAAGACATCAGTCAGGAAGATAACGCTTGGTCGCAAATGGGTCTTCCAAATGGACAATGACCCCAAGCATACTTCCAAAGTTGAGGCAAAATGGCTTAAGGACAGCAAAGTCAAGGTATTGGAGTGGACATCACAAAGCCCTGACCTCAATCCTATAAAACATTTTTGGGCAGAACTGAAAAAGCGTGTGTAAGCAAAGAGGCCTATAAACCTGACTCAGTTACACCAGCTCTGTCAGGAGGAATGGGCCAAAATTCACCCAACTTATTGTGGGAAGCTTGTGGAAGGCTACCCGAAAAGATTGACCAAAGTTAAACTATTTAAAAGCAATGCTAACAAATACTAATTGAGTGTATGTAAACTTCTGACCCAAAGGGAATTTGATGAAAGAAATAAAAGCTGAAATAAATCATTCCCTCTACTATTATTCTGACATGTCACATTCTTAAAATATAGTGGTGATCCTAACTGACCTAAGACGGGGATTTTTTACTCAGATTAAATGTCAGGAATTGTGAAAACTGAGTTTAAATGTGTTTGGCTAAGGTGTATGTAAACTTCCGACTTCAAATCTATATATACAGTGGGGCAAAAAAGTATTTAGTCAGCCACCAATTGTGCAAGTTCTCCCACTTAAAAAGATGAGAGAGGCCTGTAATTTTCATCATAGGTACACTTCAACTATGACAGACAAAATGAGAAAAAAAAATCCTGAAAATCACATTGTAGGATTTTTAATGAATTTATTTGCAAATGATGGTGGATAATAAGTATTTGGTCAATAACAAAAGTTTATCTCAATACTTTGTTATATACCCTTTGTTGGCAATGACAGAGGTCAAACATTTTCTGTAAGTCTTCACAAGGTTTTCACACACTGTTGCTGGTATTTTGGCCCATTTCTCCATGCAGATCTCCTCTAGAGCAGTGATGTTTTGGGGCTGTTGCTGGGCAACACGGACTTTCAACTCCCTCCAAAGATTTTCTATGGGGTTGAGATCTGGAGACTGGCAAGGCCACTCCAGGACCTTGAAATGCTTCTTACGAAGCCACTCCTTCGTTGCCCGGGCGGTGTGTTTGGGATCATTGTCATGCTGAAAGACCCAGCCACATTTCATCTTCAATGCCCTTGCTGATGGAAGGAGGTTTTCACTCAAAATCTCACGATACATGGCCCCATTCATTCTTTCCTTTACACGGATCAGTCGTCCTGGTCCCTTTGCAGAAAAACAGCCCAAAAGCATGATGTTTCCACCCCCATGCTTCACAGTAGGTATGGTGTTCTTTGGATGCAACTCAGCATTCTTTGTCTTCCAAACACGACGAGTTGAGTTTTTACCAAAAAGTTATATTTTGGTTTCATCTGACATTCTCCCAATCTTCTTCTGGATAATCCAAATGCTCTCTTGCAAACTTCAGATGGGCCTGGACATGTACTGGCTTAAGCAGGGGGACACGTCTGGAACTGCAGGATTTGAGTCCCTGGCGGCGTAGTGTGTTACTGATGGTAGGCTTTGTTACTTTGGTCCCAGCTCTCTGCAGGTCATTCACTAGGTCCCCCCGTGTGGTTCTGAGATTTTTGCTCACCGTTCTTGTGATCATTTTGACCCCACGGGGTGAGATCTTGCGTGGAGCCCCAGATCGAGGGAGATTATCAGTGGTCTTGTATGTCTTCCATTTCCATATACACACATAATACAAAAAAATACAAAAAATTAAGTGTTTAAGTAATATCAGAACAAGCAATGTCAGAAACCAAAGTTTGGGGTCACTTAGAAATGTCCTTGCTTTTTAAAGAACAACAGTTTTCAGCTGTGCTAACGTAATTGCAAAAGGTTTTCCAAATGATCAATTAGCCTTTTAAAATGATAAACTTGGATTAGCTAACATACTGTGTCATTGGAACACAGGAGTGATGGTTGCTGATAATGGGCATCTGTATGCCTATGTAGATATTCCATAAGAAATCTTCCTTTTCCAGCTACAATAGTCATTTACAACATTTACAATGTCTACACTGTTTTTCTGATCAACTTGATGTTATTTTAATGGACAAAAAATTTGCTTTTCTTTCAAAAACAAGGACATTTCTAAGTGGCCCCAAACTTTGAGCGGTGGTGTATATATGTAAATATACATAAAAGTATGTGTAAAGACAGTATGGATAATATATTAATAGAAAAGGTGTACAGCAGTAGTTATATAGCATGAATCTTGACTAGAATACAGTATATACATACAGTATATAGTCTGTGAAACAGTATGTAAACATTATTAAAGTGACCAGTGTTCAATGACTATGTACATAGGACAGCAGTCTGTAAGGTGCAGGGTAGAGTACCGAGTGGTACCGGGTAGTAACACTGACTAAGGTTCAGGGCATGGTCCTAGGCGGAGGCCAGCTAGTGGTGACTGTCTAACAGTCTGATGGTCTGGAAATGTTTCTCAGTCTCTCGGTCCCAGCTTTGATGCACATGTACTGTCTCTACCTTAGATGGTAGCAGGGTGAACAGGCCGTGGCTCGGGGGGCCAAGCCAAATTTCTTAAGCCGCCTAAAAACCCACTAATGAAATAGTTATGCTTTATTATTAAATACTTTAGCAAACCTTAACACCGTTGGACTCAAAAGCGGGTTTTCCAGCCCACATTCGGCTGTTCCCATAGGAGAACCATTTGGAGAACCATTTTTTGTTTCCAGATAGAACCCTTTTGGGGTTCATGTATAACCCTTTTCACAGAGGGTTCTGCATAGAACACAAAAGGGTTCTAACCAAATTGGTGTAAACTAATGCTTCAGCAGCCCAAAGCCCCTCCCTGGCCCTCCCAGCCCCTCTATAATTCATCATTCATCCATTGTAATATATCAACATATTTTCCTGAAGATTATTTGAGACACAAAAGTAAATGAAAGGGCTCTCCCCATGAGAGGTTCTCAAATTCTTTGTTTGTGGTGTGTAATTCTAAATCTGTTTGTCACTTGACTGACTAGCATTGGAACGATTTTCCCTTTTCATTTAGAGATTTAGAGATTTAGAACATTTAATTAATGACTGACCAGTGATACATTATATAACCTTAGCAGCTGAATCCCAAAAAGCTCAATGGGCAAAGGCAAAATAGTAAAGCTCTATTCAATCTGTAACGCTGAAGCATTACAGATTACGCAATAGAAATGTTAAGTTAATTTCCGATTGAGCTGACATATGCAGCGTTTACTGTGAATGCAGTCACTACTAAAGAGGGAACACTGCCTTTAAATTTCAATCACGGTGTAAAGCTGAACCTCCACGATGTGGATTGAACAGAGCCCTAAATCTGCTTATACTAGAATCTGCAGAGAATTAAACCATCCACCTCATATCTGGGACCAAGTCATTTCCCCCGCTGCTCTGCTTCATTTCCTTGATTTCTCATCCGTTAATGAGGCCTCTGTCTGTTTGTTCAGGTTACTTCTGACTGACTGGCCAATCCGGGCTTCATTTACATGGGGCGCTATGCTCGACCAACAGTAATACAAATTCCCTAAATGTCTTTTACATCGGCAAATATTCAAATCGCAAAATGGCTTTCATTATAGAACGGTGCAATGTGCTCAGGTGCAGCCCCTCTGTGTTTTGAAAGACACGATTTGTCATGTGTACATGCCTGAAGAAAACACACACAAAGATGATGTTGTTTAGATACGTGTTGCTCCCGTTAAGCGATCATTCCTTTGAGACGTGACGACCACATAGAATTAAAGGCGTGAAATAATTGTGTGTGATGCTGGAATGTGCAGTCATGTGAATTGAATTAATGTTTGGTGATATGATGCACTTTGTGTGTTAATGTGGGAGTATTAGCTGGAACATATGCTAAGGACGTGTTCATTTGGAACACAGAGATGAAAGTGTAAGGGAAAACAATATATTTGCGAAAAATAGATTTCCAGTACCTCACTTCTTCTCGACCCAGTCTCCATACAGAATTAATAATATGGTTCCTATTCCCTGACCCTTTCCCTCTTTCCTGGGTCCCCGTGCATTTAGTCTACCTGGCATTCTCCCTCACTCTCTTTGCTCTTTTGTTTAATTTCTTCTGTAAGCACATGAAGATTAATTGGACCCCTCTTTCAACGTTCAGAGCTCCTTTTCCTTTCTGTCTTTCCCTCTCGCAGGAATGCCTCTCATCATCTTTTCATTAAAGGTACCTCTGCCCTTATGCATTATTCAGCTTAAGAGTCTCTGAACAGAGCTCGTCCTTTATTAGATTGTCGCCAGAGTGCATTCCACAAACTCATTAAAAAACTATTAAAGCCAGATGATTTTGCAGATAACCCAGCACACCTTGGAGCAGGCCTATCTTTCTCTGTATTACCTTGACATAGGGATGGGTCTAGTGCGAGTGCAAGGCTAGCCAGCTTGTGTGGTAAATGTTGTCCCTTGAGTTTTGTGTCCCGGTTGTTGTGTCCTGCATTCTCTCGTTTACTGGTGCGTGGGTGTGCGAGTGTATGTGCACGTGATCCCGTGTGTGTGTGTGTGTGTGTGTGCCCCCGATCGTGTATGTGTTATCGTTATGTGTGTGTATCTGCGCCCTTGCCCCCAGTCCCAGGTCCCAGCTGTGGTTCCCCCACCGCGACTGTGTTGCCACCAGAAATCTCTTTCTGCAAAAGCTGCAGAAATGTGAAAGCAATAAAGCACTGGGCTGCGCCAGGCAGAGCTGCAAATACATCAAGGGTTCATTCTTCTCTATTTGCTATTATTCATGCATGGCATCCACGGAATGTCACACCTGAGCTATGTGCCTCCCACTCCCAGGATATATGGCCAGAGTATTTCATATTTGAAGTTATTTACCTCGTCGTTTGTTTTCATTTTTACTGATGTGGGTCATTTGACAGTTTGGAGTAGTTTCAAATCTCCCCCAAACAAACAGCCATACATTATTGTGACAGGGGTATTTCAACTCAGAGACAGATGGAGACCTTTTGCTTTCTCCTTAAAGGCTGCCTCTGGATTTTTTTTAAATGATAGAATATGTTTTTCTTCACATACTGATTTATTTTTTCTGTGTTCTTTCTTACATGTTTGCTATGGAGCTTTTCACAAACATTCAGATGACTGTGTTACAAGATTGTATCAAAGTACAGTAGTTATAATGTTGAAAACACAATGTGAAATAATACACCTTTGTTATTTTGTGGAAGGGCAACTCTCCAAAAAGTGGTTATAAAACTGTGCAGAAGTAATTGCATCAATTGTAATGTCATATTTTATCATTATTTTATTATACAAAAATAATGGAGTCGGTTGACACATCCGTGCATCACACAGTGACATAATTTTGAATATTGAATCGCTCCCTGTGTGTTTATTCTAGAGACGTACCTTTTCTTATAGCGGCGGCTGATCAATCCACTCTTTCCGCAGATATAAAACATGCGCCTATTCCATAACATGGGGCTTGTGAAAGTGGCTATTTTCTACACATGAGAGGATCCGGACAAGAAAATCGTCACACAATCGTCTGTAAAACCAGAACCGTGTGAGCAACAAACGATTATGTCACCAATATCAAAAGGGGAGACTTGTTCTGCACACAGGTGTCAGGTGTTCCTCACACAAGCTTCAGGGGAGTCATCTAAAAGGTAACCCAATACCAGGCTGTAAAAATGGCAAAACGTGACCAAACAAGGGTCTACAAAATGATGTTTTTCCTACAATTTCTTACTGTATATCTCTCTTGTAGGACAGATACTTTAAAACCTTGTCAATGATAAAAAAAATTGTCTTTTTGTTTTGTAATTTATGAATGTGTTATTCAATGCGTTTCTATGGGCTATAGCAGTAAAAGCCAATTACATATTTTTTTTATATATCTACAAGGGTCCTAAAATTCTAAATAAAATGGCTAAATTATACATTATAGGACCATCTTAAAATAATTCCATTTGTTAGCTTAGTAGACATTGCAATCTAAGGGCTTAAAAAATATAATTTGCAGACCACCTACAGTACATTCTCCGAACAATTTGGAACCATGACTGCTGTTGAGTGAACTAAATTCTTGGCTAGCATTATTGCCTCCCCCCAACACTACAAGAAAGATCTCTCACCTGAGAGACGTTGCTATATCACCAGCCCAATTAAATGGACATTAAAGATTACATCATACTTTTGACACTGGCCATAGCTCTTTATTAATGAAACACATAGTGGTGCACTGTGAAGACCTGCATGCCATAATGATTTAATCCCTATCTTGCCCGGTGGTCGACTGTGATCCTACATGTATAACACGTTAGGGGGCATTCTCTCTATAGCCACTGACCCCTCACGGCCACACAGTAGCATTAAATGTTAGTAGTACAAAACATGTATTTTGATGGAAGGGCATAGACACATCTCAAGGGCATCTCTCTCATGCCAATTATGTTTTAAAGAGGGAAACATTATGGTATGTGAATTACAGTAATTTAATGTCAGATCTATATGAAGGTAAATGTAATCTTCCCTCCCATGCACACATGGATTTCCTTTCTTCATGGCTATACTTTGATATACCTTAGGTAACTATTTGACAAGCATTGGATGACGACCGTTAAATACAGTATGGATAGACTTGTTTGAAAATGTTTAAAATATTTTGAGGTTAAATTCCAACTCGCCCAAGGACTTAATAAACATATATAATCTCTCTCTCTATATATATATATATATATTTTGTTGATGAAATTATATTAGAAATATAATTTCTAAATAAATATAAATATTAGAAATGTTCTTCATTATACTGAAAATGTCTGTATAATTTGTCAAGAGTGTTACGTCCGTTGTCGGAATGAGACCGAAGCGCAGCGTGGAAAGTGTTCATCATACTTTATTAGAATGAACACCAAAAACAACAAAGGAAAAAAAACTAACGTAAAGTTCTGCAGGGCTATACAGCTACTGTGCAAAAACAACATCCCACAAACTAGGGTGGAAAAACAGGCTGCCTAAGTATGATTCCCAATCAGAGATAACGATAGACAGCTGCCTCTGATTGGGAACCATACCCGGCCAACAAAGAAATAGAAAACTAGAATGCCCATCCAAATCACACCCTGACCTAACCAAATAGAGAAATAAAAAAGGCTCTCTAAGGTCAGGGCGTGACAAAGAGCCAGGTCATTAACCTTTCATTGCATGCTACCGGAGTATATACACTGCTCAAAAAAATAAAAGGAACACTTAAACAACACAATGTAACTCCAAGTCAATCACACTTCTGTGAAATCAAACTGTCCACTTAGGAAGCAACACTGATTGACAATAAATTTCACATGCTGTTGTGCAAATGGAATAGACATAAGGTGGAAATTATAGGCAATTAGCAAGACACCCCCCAAAACAGGAGTGATTCTGCAGGTGGTGACCACAGACCACTTCTCAGTTCCTATG
Organism: Salvelinus fontinalis; assembly: GCF_029448725.1. Classification (NCBI taxonomy): domain Eukaryota; kingdom Metazoa; phylum Chordata; class Actinopteri; order Salmoniformes; family Salmonidae; genus Salvelinus; species Salvelinus fontinalis. The sequence goes on from NC_074670.1 coordinate 66,665,490, forward strand.
CTTCCTGGCTGATGTTTTGGTCACTTTGAATGCTGGCGGTGCTCTCACTCTAGTGGTAGCGTGAGACGGAGTCTACAACCCACACAAGTGGCTCAGGTAGTGCAGTTCATCCAGGATGGCACATCAATGCGAACTGTGGCAAAAAGGTTTGCTGTGTCTGTCAGCGTAGTGTCCAGAGCATGGAGGCCCTACCAGGAGACAGGCCAGTACATCAGGAGACGTGGAGGAGGCCGTAGGAGGGCAACAACCCAGCAGCAGGACCGCTACCTTCGCCTTAGTGCAAGGAGGTGCACTGCCAGAGCCCTGCAAAATGACCTCCAGCAGGCCACAAATGTGCATGTGTCAGCATATGGTCTCACAAGGGGTCTGAGGATCTCATCTCGGTACCTAATGGCAGTCAGGCTACCTCTGGCGAGCACATGGAGGGCTGTGCGGCCCCACAAAGAAATGCCACCCCACACCATGACTGACCCATCGCCAAACCGGTCATGCTGGAGGATGTTGCAGGCAGCAGAACGTTCTCCACGGCGTCTCCAGACTCTGTCACGTCTGTCACATGTGCTCATGTGCTCAGTGTGAACCTGCTTTCATCTGTAAAGAGCACAGGGCGCCAGTGGCGAATTTGCCAATCTTGGTGTTCTCTGGCAAATGCCAAACGTCCTGCACGGTGTTGGGCTGTAAGCACAACCCCCAACTGTGGACGTCGGGCCCTCATACCACCCTCATGGAGTCTGTTTCTGACCGTTTGAGCAGACACATGCACACTTGTGGCCTGCTGGAGGTCATTTTGCAGGGCTCTGGCAGTGTACCTCCTTGCACTAAGGCGGAGGTACCGGTCCTGCTGCTGGGTTGTTGCCCTCCTACGTTCTCCACCACGTCTCCTGATGTACTGGCCTGTCTCCTGGTAGCGCCTGCATGCTCTGGACACTACGCTGACAGACACAGCAAACCTTTTTGCCACAGTTCGCATTGATGTGCCATCCTGGATGAACTGCACTACCTGAGCCACTTGTGTGGGTTGTAGACTCCGTCTCATGCTACCACTAGAGTGAGAGCACCGCCAGCATTCAAAAGTGACCAAAACATCAGCCAGGAAGCATAGGAACTGAGAAGTGGTCTGTGGTCACCACCTGCAGAATCACTCCTGTTTTGGGGGGTGTCTTGCTAATTGCCTATAATTTTCACCTTTTGTCTATTCCATTTGCACAACAGCATGTGAAATTTATTGTCAATTAGTGTTGCTTCCTAAGTGGACAGTTTGATTTCACAGAAGTGTGATTGACTTGGAGTTACATTGTGTTATTTAAGTGTTCCCTTTATTTTTTTGAGCAGTGTATATTTTTAAATCAATGAATTTCAATGAGTCTGCCACATAAAATAAACAGGCCTACACAAATGATGTGTAATTTTGTTTATGTGTGCGAGAGAAAGACAATATGATATATAATGGTGCATAACATATTTTTGATGTCCTTCCATGAGAACTTTTTTGATCCTACAAGATCATTGTTACGAATCCCGCCAAGGATGGTGCCTCTTCCCGTTCGGGCGGCGCTCGGCGGTCATCGTCTCCGGTCTACTAGCTGCCACCGATCCCCTTTTCTGTTTTCCTTTCAGTTTGTCTAATTTGTTTCACCTGTTGTGTGTTTAGGTTACGGGTTATTTAAACCCAGTTTGCCCGCTGTCTTTTGTGCGGGCTTGTTTTTCTGTTACGTGTTGGTGGTGCTCAGGAGTGGATTTCTATGTACATTTTCCCTTGGACAATATTCTTTACGCGCCCTGTGTTTTGTGTGGTGTCGCCGTATTATATGTTATTTCTAGAAGGAAATAAACATCCACTTGTTAAGGATATTCCTGCTCTCTGCACCTGACTCTTTTATTCCACCACTGGAGTTGTTACAATCATATGGAACTTAAAAAGAAATGTGTTTTTTTATTGATCAACCATTCTGTCTGAAATAAATATTGCTGTTTGTAATAGCTTACAAACTATTAGAATCTGACTACAGCACAAAAAGGTACTCATGGAGGGGCATAAAAAATGTTCTTTATACAATGACCCTCGATTTAAGCAAAGCTGTGCTATTTGATCTTCTGTGTGAGGCTTCCTTCTCAAACTCTTGAAAGAGCAAACTCATCATGCTGTATTCTAAAGCACAGTGATGCGAATGGTACCATCTTGTATGTCAACGACAGATGGGTGTTCCTGGCTCTCACAAAAAAAAGACCCAAGATACAGTGCCTTCAAAACGTATTCATACCCCTTGACCTTGTTGTGTTACAGTCTGAATTCAAAATGGATTAAATGGATTACATTGATTACATGCAATACCACCTAAATGACAAGTGGTTTGGAAGTGGTTTGGATGAATCAGTGGCAAACTGCAAGCATTGCAAAGCAATCACTAGCCTGCTATTCAGTGAAGTGGGTGTGTGGTCCAAGTCTGGGTTTAAGGGTCTCTTTTCTAAGCTTAAAATGATAAACATGCAACATTGGCCATGCTGTCAATCCAGCATAACTACTGCCACATTCAAAACATCTAGAAACTCAGAACTGGGAAATCTCAGACTTCAGTGAGTTCAAGACAACCCGTAACTTGGAAAAAAACAAGCTCCGACTGGGAAAATATGTTTTGAACGGTCATCCAACTTGGAATTCCAAGTCGGGAACTCGAGCCTCTTTCTAGAGCTCCGACCTGAAGCTCACTGACTTCATGATTCAACCTTGTTTTTTTCCGAGTTCCCAGTTGTCTTGAAAGCACCATAAATCCAGAGAATACCAGACTTTGATGACAAAGTTTGCCCACGATGAACCGGCGCGCCACCTTCCTGTTCAAATGAGCACAGCACAACAAGATGAGTCCAAAAATGTATTGTATGCTGTTACATAAATTATGTAATATGCCAGGGACATATGTATACTGTAGCTAAGAAAGTAATAGTAAGTGTATGTTGTGTAGTAAGCTGTTAGTAACCCATGTTTTTCACCTTAAAAATTTGGTCCCTTTTCCCCTCATAACATAGCCTACTGTTCTGACTTGGTGGTGCACATGTAGCCTATAGCCTGTTTAACCTTTCTAGGACACACGTTCCGCTAGCGGAACCCCTCGACAACATTCCGCTGAAAAGGCAGCGCGGGAAATTCAAAACTATTTTTTAGAAATATGTAACTTTCACACATTAACAAGTCCAATAAAGCAAACGAAAGATAAACATCTTGTTAATCTACGCATTGTGTCCGATTTAAAAAATGCTTTACAGCGAAAACACAACATATGATTATGTTAGATCACCGCCAAATCCAAAAAACACACAGCCATTTTCCCAGCCAAAGAAAGGAGTCACAACGGCCTCCCGGGTGGCGCAGTGGTCTAGGGCACTGCATCGCAGTCTCATCGCGTTCTAGCGGCTCCTGTGGCGGGCCGGGCGCAGTGCACGCTAACCAGGTCGCCAGGTGCACGGTGTTTCCTCCGACACATTGGTGCGGCTGGCTTCTGGGTTGGATGCGCGCTGTGTTAAGAAGCAGTGCGGCTTGGTTGGGTTGTGTTTCTGAGGACGCATGGCTTTCGACCTTCGTCTCTCCCGAGCCCGTACAGGAGTTGTAGCGATGAGACAAGATAGTACCTCCTAACAATTGGATACCATGAAATTGGGGAGAAAAAGGGAAAAAAATAAATAAAAAATAAATAAATAAAAGACAGGAGTCAAAAAAGCAGAAATAGAGATACAATTAACCTTTTGTCAATAGGGGGGCGCTATTTTCACTTTGTAAAAAATCCTCGTACTCAATTCTTGCTCGTACAATATGCATATTATTATTACTATTGGATAGAAAACACTCTCTAGTTTCTAAAACCGTTTGAATTATATCTGTGAGTAAAACAGAACTCATTTTGCAGCAAACCTCCTGCCAGGAAGTGAAAAATCTGAAATCGGGGCTTTGTTCCAGGGCCATCCTATTAATTTGCCTGAAATCTATGGATCTACATGCACTGCATACGCCTTCCACTAGATGTCAATAGGCAGTGAGAGGTGGAATGGGGTGTATTGCTTGATCTGAGGTCAAATGAGAGCTCTTGGAATGACATGACCCCAAGTTTCCTTTGTTCAGCAAGGCGCGGGAAGGACCCCTGGATTGCGTTCTGAAAAGCTTTCGGTAAAGACGTTAGATATCTCCGGCTCTGATTTTATTTGATATATGTGTTAACCTCTTGGAACTATAGGGGGTGCTGTTCCGCATTAGCATATTTGTGTCTCCAAATTAAACTGCCTCGTGCTAAATTCTTGATCGTACAATATGCATATTATTGTTATTATTGGATAGAAAACACCTTCTAGTTTCTATAGAAGTTGAAATTTTGTCTCTGAGTTGTACAGAACAATTTCTACAGCACTTTTCATGACAGGGTTCAGATTTCAATTTTTTTTACCTCTGATCTGGGGTCTGTTTTTAAGGCGACAGTGAATGCTATGAAGAAACCGACACTGCCTACGTCTTCCTCTGGGTGTCTGTACGTCATCACGCTTTCAATGGAATCGATGGGATATTCACAGCCAGTATAAAAGACCAAAATGTATAGAGACCGCCCTTTCTCGTCGTGCGCCTGAAGCGTGAAGGGCATCGGACCTGCCTCGTTCCAAATCGTTTTCTAACCAGCAATATTTCTCCGGTCATGTTTTTACTCGTTTTAGGTGTTAAAAACATCATAATGTAGTTAATTTGAACCGTTTTATAGCAATTTATATCCGTTTAGTGCGATTTTAGAGGAATTTATTTGTTGTGCACTCTGAAACTTTGGACACGTTTTGGGGTGTCGGTCGTTGGTGGTGGACATTTCGAAGGACAGAGGACATCTATCGACCAAAAGACGTTTATAACATAGAAAGGATACATTGCCCAAGAATCTGATGGAAGAACATCTCAAAGTAAGCAATATTTAATATGATAAATCGTGTTTCTGTCGAAATATTTTAAACGCATATTTCGCCATTTTGTTTGGTATAGCTTCACTTGGCGAACCCTGTATTGAAAAGTAAGGATAATTTTAAAAATGTAAATCAGCGGTTGCATTAAGAACTAATTTGTCTTTCGATTCCTGTAAACCCTGTATTTTTTAGTCAAGTATATGATTAGCTATTAATTAAACTAGATCACTCTGAAAGATGGCGACCGACATTTTCAGGCTTGTTTTGCTACTATTTTCATTGTGTAACCACGGTTTTGTATGGCTAAATATGCACCTTTTCGAACAAACTGTATATGTATATTGTAAAATGATGTTACAGGAGTGTCATCGGAAGAATTCTGAGAAGGTTAGTGAAAAAATTAATATCTTTTGGCGATGTTGACTTTTATCGCTCACTTTGGCTAGAATCAATGCTGGGCTGCTATGTGCTATGTGCTACGCTAATATAACGATTTATTGTGTTTTCGCTGTAAGACACTTAGAAAATCTGAAATATTGTCTGTATTCACAGGATCTGTGTCTTTCGATTAGTGTATGCTGTGTATTTTTACGAAATGTTTGATGATTAGTAGTTAGGTAAACACGTTGCTCATTGTAATTATTCTAGTCCATTTGTGACGGTGGGTGCAATTGTAACCTATGGCAGCTACCTGAAATATGCACATTTTTCTAACAAAACCTATCCCATACCATAAATATGTTATCAGACTGTCATCTAATGAGTTTTTTTGTTGGTTAGGGGCTATAAATATCTTAGTTTAGCCGAATTGGTGATGGCTACTGGTGTTGGTGGACAAATAAAAGATGGTGGATTATGCTAATGTGTTTTTAGGTAATAGATGTACATCTTTACATATTGTGTCTTCCCTGTAAAACATTTTAAAAATCGGAAATGGTGGCTTTATTCACAAGATCTGTATCTTTCATCTGGTGTCTTGGACTTGTGATTTAATGATATTTAGATGCTACTATCTACTTGTGAAGCTATGCTAGCTATGCTAAACAGTGTGTGGGGGGTGGGGGGTGCTCCCGGATCCGGGTTTCTGAGGCAGTAGAAGTTAAAAACATCATAAAGTAGTTATTTTAAACCGAGTTATATCAGTTTATATCAGTTTATTGCGATTTTTGGCATTTTCTTATCTTTGCGTTATGGTGAAGTTGGACACTCCTGCGCCACATGGCTAGCTTTGGTTGCTAATTCGACAGGTGAAGAGGACATTCTACAACCAAACAACAATTTTCTGGACAAAGGACAACTTGTACAATATTATGATGGAAGCCCATCAAAAGTAGGAACCATTTATGATGTTATTTCGTATTTCTGTCGAAAATGTATAGTCGTATTTTCCGCCCTGATTTTGGGCGCTGTCTCGCTATAACGTAAGCTGTATGTCGTACTAAAGTTATTTTTTAAAATCTAACACAGGGGTTGCATTAAGAACTAGTGTATCTTTCATTTGCTGTCCAACATGTTTTTTTTAGTAAAGTTTATGATTAGTTATTTGATTAGATTAGGTGTCTCTCCAAGATTTCTCAGGACAATTTTTTTTCATTTTGACAACGTATTCACATTGTAAAACCATGATTTGTACCGCTAAATATGCACATTTTCGAACAAACCATATATGTATTGTGTAATATGATGTTATAAGACTGTCATCTGATGAAGATTGTGAAGGTTAGTGAATAAATTTATATCTTTTGCTGTTTTTTTCGCTATCGCTACCGTCGCGTTGAATGAATGCGGATGTGTGGTTGGCTATTGTAGTCAGCTAATATAATGCTATATTGTGGTTTCGCTGTAAAACACTTAAAAAATCAGAAATATTGGCTGGATTCACAAGATGTTTGTCTTTCATTTGCTGTACACCATGTATTTTTCATAAATGTTTTATGATGAGTATTTAGGTATTTCACGTTGGTCTCTGTAGTTATTCTAGCTGCTTTCGTGAGATTTGTGATGGTGGCTGCAATGTAAAACTATGATTTATACCTGAAATATGCACATTTTTCTAACAAAACATATGCTATACAATAAATCTGTTATAAGACTGTCATCTGATGAAGTTGTTTCTTGGTTAGTGACTATTTATATCTTTATTTGGTCGAATTTGTGATAGCTACCTATGCGGTAAAAAAATTGTGAAAATATGCGGTTGAGTCTTTTGCTAACGTGGTTAGCTAATAGAAATACATATTGTGTTTTCGCTGTAAAACATTTTAAAAATCGGAAATGAGGGCTGGATTCAAAAGATGTGTATCTTTCATCTGGTGTCTTGGACTTGTAATTTCATGATATTTAGATGCTAGTATTTACTTGTGGAGCTATGCTAGGCTATGCTAGTCAGCTTTTTTACTGATGAGGGTGCTCCCGGATCCGGGATGATGACTCGTGAGAAGTTAATCACTAACCTTTGATGATCTTCATCAGATGACACTCATAGGACATCATGTTACACAATACATGTATGTTTTGTTCGATGATGTGCATATTTATATCCAAAAATCTTAGTTTACATTGGCGCCATGTTCAGAAATGCCTCCAAAATATCAGAAGAAATTGCAGAGAGCCACATTAAATAACAGAAATACTCATCATAAACTTTGATGAAAGATACATGTTTAACATAGAATTAAAGATACACTTGTTCTTAATGCAACCGCTGTATCAGATTTCAAAAAAACTTTACGGAAAAAGCAAACCTTGCAATATTCTGAGACGGCGGTCAGATAGAAACAACATTTCTCCGCCATGTTGGAGTCAACAGAAATTACATTATAAATATTTCCTTACCTTTGATGATCTTCATCAGAATGCACTCCCAGGAATCCTAGTTCCACAATAAATTGTTGTTTTGTTCGATAATGTCCATTATTTATGTCCACTTATGTCCACATGCTACTTTTGTTAGCATGTTTAGTACACATATCCAAACGCTCGTGCAGGTCCAGGCGAACTTTCGGACGAAAACTTCAAAAATTATATTACAGGTCGAATAAACTTGTCAAACTAAGTATAGAATCAGTCTTTAGGATGTTGTTAACATAAATATTCAATAACGTTCCAACCGGAGAATTCCTTTTTGTCTATAGAAGTAATGGAACGCAAGTCGATATCATGTGGAATGCGCGTGACCAGGACCTGGCTCTCTGCAAGACCACTGACTCAAACAGCTCCCATCCGGCTCAACATCTCAGTAGAAGCTTCATTCAACGTTCTACAGACTGTTGACATCTAGTGGAAGCCGTAGGAAGTGCAAACAGATCCATATCCCACTGGGATTTCAATAGGCGATGAGTTGAAAATCGACCAGCCTCAGAATTCCCACTTCCTGTTTGGATTTTTTCTCAGGTTTTTGCCTGCCATATGAGTTCTGTTATACTCACAGACATCATTCAAACAGTTTTAGAAACTTCAGAGTGTTTTCTATCCAACAGTAATAATAATATGCATATATTCACACCTGGGACAGATTTACATGCTAAAATATTCACTGAATAGGATTCAAGTTTCTGACTTATTTTATTGTGTACATGCTTCCTTATTTTCATTCTATCATTTCGGTTAGTATTGTGGTGTAACTTCAATATTGTTGATCCATCCTCAGTTTTCTCCTATCCCAGTCATTAAACTCTGCATGTAACGATTGTCTATTTCGTCCTCCTCACCGGACGAGGAGAGGCGAGAAGGATCGGACCAATATGCAGAGTGGTAGGACCATGCGTCGGGACTGCCGCCCGTGGTGACTCCTTGCTGTCCCCAGTCCGCCTGGCCTTGCTGCTATTCCAGTTTCAGCTGTTCTGCCTGCGGTTATGGATCCGCCACCTGTCCCAGACCTGTTGTTTTTCAACTCTTAATGATCAGCTATGAAAAGCCAACTGAAAATTATTCATGATTATTATTTGACCATGCTTGTCACTTATGAACATTTTTGAACATCTTGGCATAGTTCTGTTATAATCTCCACCCGGCACAGCCAGAAGAGGACTGGCCACCCCTCATAGCCTGGTTCCTCTCTAGGTTTCTTCCTAGGTTTTGGCCTTTCTAGGGAGTTTTTCCTAGCCACCGTGCTTCTACACCTGCATTCTAGCTGTTGGGGTTTTAGGCTGGGTTTCTGTACAGCACTTCGAGATATTATCTGATGTACGAAGGGCTATATAAAATAAAATTGATTGATTGATTGATTGGTAAGTGTTCATGATGATTTATTAAAAACGAACTGAACACTGAAATACAAAAACAATAAACAATGTGCAGAAAACCGAAACAGTACCGTGTGGTGAAAAAACACTAACACGGCAACAAACACCCACAAACCACACGTGAAACCCTGGCTGCCTAAGTATGATTCTCAATCAGGGACAACGATTGACAGCTGCCTCTGATTGAGAATCATACCAGGCCGAACACAAAAACCCCAACATAGAAAACACACATAGACAACCCACCCCAACTCACGACCTGACCATACCAAATAAATACAAAATAATGGAAAATAAGGTCAGGAACGTGACACTGCAACTGTTTTAAAGTCACCATTTGCCTCATGGTGAAATATCGGAGGGGTTTCCATCCTCCAGCAACTGAGTTAAGAAGGACACCTGTATCTTTGTAGTGATTGATACACCATCCAAAGTGTAATTCATAACTTCACCATGTTTAAATGGATATTCAATGTCCACTTTGAATAATTATTGACTCAAGACATTTTCAATGAATTTGTAAACATGTCTAAAAACATAATGTCACTCTGGCATTATAGGGTATTGTGTGTAGGCCAGTGACACAAAATCTATATTTAATCAATTTTAAAATCAGGCTGTAACAACAAAATGTGGAAAAAGTCAAGGGCTTGGAGTACTTTCTGAAAAAAATGGCATGGGACTATATTTAACTTTTTATACAATTCTTTCAAATACTTGTATTACTTATAACACAGACATGGATTACCCATCCACATTCTGTCTACATCTCAGCCCATCGAATAATTTCTGTATGTCATTTCTACTGTATGCTGTTGGATAGGTTTTCTGGTCAGGGTTTTTCATGCAGTGGTTACAATGTATGACTGATCAAACATTGTCAAAAAAGGTCTGTGGCAAAGCCGCAAGAGCAACCGTGTTTAAAAACAGGGTGAGACATTTTGTGTTACATGCAAATCTGATTGGGTACAGTTTTTGATTACTGAAATATCAGCCTTAATTTAACTTTCGTTGCTTTTTTCTTTCTGAGGGCTAATCTCGGCCGGAACAAAACAAGCATATATTTTTTTTGTTCTGATGGGGTACGACAATCTAATTAACTTATGTGGTATTTATTAGTTATATTTTTACGTCCAAAAATGGATGTAGCAGCTGAGGATTCCAGCTTTAGGTAATCATCCATATCGAAAAAGTGTAACCAAGAAACATAGTTGAAAGTGGTACTGCACCATAAAGCCAAGTGGCAGTTCCTTTAATTATAAAGTATTTCTCATTTTCTCAGCTGAAGGCAACAAAACAGTCACCCTACAAGGCTTCATATCTGCAACCATCTGGTCTCAAGTCCAGCTCCCAACAGCCTATTCCCTCCAGATACTTAATATTAAAGTTTAATTAATCCGCAAACTGTTTAAGCGAGGAGCCTCTGAAACAGTGGCCTCGGCTGTATGGCCTTCCTGACAACAACCTTCCAGTGGAACCTGACAGAGAGAAACTGAAGAGGGGAACTAATTACATTCCACTCGCAGCTTGCTGTATGTCACAACAAAAAGTTGGGAGGTGAGGAGATAAGGAGGCAGGGGGAGAATTCAACACATGCCGTCGCCACCACTTTGCCCGCCATGCCTTAAATATCATGCTCTGGTTAATTTCTGAAATGCATAGCCCTATTTTACATATGGTTCCTTTAATTACACATGCAAGTTGATTTTAATAATGTCATGACATCGGGAAAAGCAATTGCATGGATCCTTTTTCCATGCTGTTCAACCCTTAGTTTGAGTTTACATGATCTCAGGTGGCGTGCGTTCACACTTGGATGTAGTGTAAATATAGACTTTCTTAGCTTAGCGACAGCACCTGTTTTTCAGGTGTTTTTTTATAGTGTAGCATTAGAGGTAAATATGCTGAGACATTGTGTTGTGGTTTTTATAATAAAGCTACCACAGTGTTGTAAAATGACCATGGCCTACATTTAACTAATCACACAGACAACGGCATGTCAAGTCGACATAACATGTTGTTCTCAAACTGATACACAACCTATGGGAACGAGTAATCAACAGCTGTGTTTTTCAAACGGTTAGGAAATTCTTGTGAGAGATGCCAAGTAAATAAATGGCAGAGAAAAAGGTATCGCCTGATCATGGGTTCCCCTACTCCCCTCTACTCTCGGTGAAGTGAAGCGCAAACAATGGAGTTCCTACCCATATCACACACACGACTGCTCTCCTCATATGGGACCCCCCACTTCAGGGTTCAAACAGAGAAAGAAACGTGTGTGTCTTTCATTGTGTGCTTGTTTGTGTGTGCATAGGGGGGTTCATCCCAAGAGATGTCATCAGTGTTAGTAGTTGTGTATGTGACATGAAAGCTTGAAGTGAGCCGCTCTGCTGACTAGCCAGACTCTGTTAGAAAGGCCCATTCCAGAAGCAGTCAGCTGGTATAGGCCTAAATCTCCTGAAATCAGCAGATCTGACAAAATCATGCGTTCCAAGGCCAAAACACATGTGAAATACATATTTATTTATATCCACTAACCAACCGTGGAGCACGTCTTGGATTGGGTCTGAGATTAATGTGTAACTAAACAAACAATTAATCCAGAAAATAAAGAGAGTATAATGTGTCCTACATGGCACCCAATTACCTACATAGTGCACTACTTTTGACCAGGGCCCGCAAGAAATAGGCTGCATCGCAAATAGCACCCTATGTGTGCATTGTGCACCTTGGTTGGCGTGGGGATTCTCCATACGAAGGTTACAGATTTATTTCTCCTGCAACAACCCTTACGAGAATATTCCTGGAATCAATGGGATGGGAGGTGATGAGATGAGAGTAAAGACTTTTGTCTTTGATCGATGTGGACAGAGATCCCATCCCTCTAGTCATTACTGAGCCTTTGTTGGTGTCCTACATGTACAACAAACATACATTGCTTTACGAGGACTACTGTTAACCTGACAGTAATGATCAAACCTAATCAAATTGTATTTATCACATGAGCCGAATAGAACAGGTGTAGACCTTTCGGTGAAATGCTTACTTTACAAGCCCTTAACCGACAATGCAGTTCAAGACATAGAGTTAAGAAAATATTTAGTAAATTGACTAAGGTAAAAATAAAATAAAAAGTAAGACAATAAAATAACAATTCCGAAGCTATATACAGGGGGTACCGGTACCGAGTCAATATGCGTGGGTACAGGTAAGTCAAGATCAGTTGTACATGGAGGAAGGGTAAAGTGACTATGCATAGATAATAAACATTGAGTATCAGCAGTGGGGGGTCAATGTAAATAGTCCGAGTGGCCATTTGATTAATAGTAGTGGTAATGGTAGTGATAGTGGTAATAACAACAATTCCATGGTTGCATCCCTAATGGCTATTCTTTATATAGTGCACTACTTTTGACAAGAGCCCATAGAGCTCTGGTGAAAAGTGGTGCACTTTATATTGAATAGGGTGCTATTTGGGATGCATGCCAGATCCAACAAATGCATTGCTGCGCCAGAAAATAGTCCCTCTCTCTTATAACCAAATGATGCATGTTGGAAAGAGGAGGTAAGTCATCATGGCTGCCATACAAAGTTGGTTCCCAAACTATGTTTATTGCTGTGTCTGCTTCCTAAGTTGATAACACTTTAAAAGGATATTACAAAGGACTGGGTAATTGGTTGGTAAGTGGACATTTACCAATGACACATTTCTCTCAGTCAACCAGATGAGGTAATATCATAAACGCTGCAAAGTAAGTATTTACATTTAAATGAACTGAAACATTTAGCTAATAACTAGAACAAACATTATAAAATAATAATAATATTCATCATTTTGTTGTACAAAAATGTATCTTTTGCACATCCCAACACTCCCTGAGACACCCCTAGATTCAAATAGGATTGAAACAAGTCCAGCAGGATAAGGTCCATGTAAATTAATATTGTTAATAATATCGCTGCTGTCAACAGAACGCAGAAATATGCAAAAAGGCCCCAACAGAGAGGGAGGGGGAGAGAAAACATAAATTGATCCAAATGAATGGAGGCATGTTTAGAGCTGTGTTCATGACAACCCAGGACTATCAAAGCAATTACACTGCAAGCTGTTCATAAATATATTAAACATGTAGCTAAGTATACTATTATTGCACATTTATATTTTATGAGGTCTTGACGACTGAAAAAAACTATATTTTCCCATATGCTCATAAGGGTTTGTGTTTTGGAACATGAGGGAGGCTTTTTATGTTGTGCTGTAGCTAGCACAAGTTTAAGGTAGATAACTGAATATTTTCTCCGCAAATTTGGTTGGAAAATCATGATAAAATCATAGTCAACACAGGCTCTCTTCAATATGAACATTATTCAGCCAATGGCAGAATTTGGTGATGATTGACTTCAAATGACAGAGGTGCAATTTTTTCCTCATTACTAAAATTACCCTCTATTTTAAGTACAGGTGGGAGGAAACTTTGAACATGAACCCTTTAATGTTAGTGCAGTTGACCTAGGGAGAGTAGGAACAACTGTAACAACAACAATGCTAAAGTTAGCATTTGGTGGCCAAGTCAAGTAAACAAAACCGAAGCATGGATTGACCTTTGGATCTGTCCTTGTCCAAAGAATGCTTAACAGAGCTCTTCATCTCTGGTCATGGAGGGCCAAAACACTTTCTGGTATTTAATTTTACTCACCTGGTGTCCCAAGTTTGAATTTGTCCTTATTAGAAGCAGAGGTTGAAAACCTGGAGTTTTTTGGCTCTCCAGGACCGACATTGAACAGCCAGGAGGGTCAGGAAACGAACATGCAATTGTATCACTATTCAAGTTATGGTAAATAATTATTTCGTTAACGTCCTCTTGAACTACAGTTGCCGTTTCTAAAAGTTGAACATGACCCTGGCCTATCATTAGGCCCCACCTATCCAAGAGCTCAAAGCTAACAAATAAGAGAACATGCCAACTGTTACAAATGTAGCTCATTACTATCAGCAGCACTTGACACCTTCACCAGACACATTCAATGTTCTAAAATGTGATGTAATTTTTTCTAATATATATTATTTTCAGCATGAAAGTCATTTCATTGAGTGTATGCTACCAGTAAGAAAGTGAAAATGTACTGTGTCATATGGCACCAAGGGCAGAACATTCAAAACAAAATGGCACACAAAAGATTGTTTTTGTTTAGTTAGCTCAGGCTCAGATAGAAGGCACTGCTATTGTGCTAAAACAAGTTGAGATTTTCCAAGTAGTTGCTCAGCTGACATTTCCAAGTGCTCAGTGAGAACAGAGACAAGCATCTCTCAGAGACCTAAGGCAAAATTGAGAGCTAAATTGAGAGCTTAGCTACACATTTGTATCTGTAGATTTAGAGCGGGCAAAACTAAAAAAGTATGGAGAGTAATTATCTAAATAGTAATCTTATGTCTTTATTAATTAATGTTATGTCTGTGTATTGTTGTGTTCTTCTTATGAGTCTATTAACATGAAACAGACAAACTGGATAGGCCTGGAGGTTGGGTTATTGTTTCTAGCATAGATGCTCAAAAGTGATTGTTGTTATTTGATGTTGTGAGAATGCTATGGAGCCATTTCATGGAATTACATCATGTTTTTTATAAAATAAGTATGCATTGTCTTTTCTTTGTGTCTTCATTTTGAATGTGCCTCGAATTGCCCTAGTTCCACAATTAGGTCATCCTGGCATTTCCTTGGTCTGAGTACTGTACCAAGGCTTATTCCTATTGTTATTTCAGAGGCATTCCATTTGCATTGGAATCAAGCTATTACACACTTTAGCTGGTTTAAAATAAAATGGCAGTAACCTGTTTGTCGGAAATGCAAGTTTGTTTACACTGCAAGAGCAAGAAATTATTTGCTAACTTACCTCCAAACACTTTTGAATGTGCACCGACACTGAAAAACAGAAGTGGAGATTATTCCAACCCTGTGACCTTCAAGCAAAACAGACCTTTGAAGCAAGTGATTCAACATTTTCAGAGAATTTTAATTTAATTTTCACTTCATGTTGTCTCTAGTGTTATTTTGCCTTGAGAATAAAACATGCTCACAGTCATGTTCGAAAGGGAGAAGTGGAGAAAGCTGAGAATCTCACAAGATCAAGCCTGAACCCTTTTTCATACAGAGCCATACCAGAAACATTGTCATTGGTGCACAAATTGGACTTTCTGAGATTCTTGCGTCAATTTATATTAGGGGTATGACTTAAATGACTGGTTTGCAGGAAAGTGAGTATCATAGTAGTTAACCTCTCTTGGGTAAGTGAAACGTTAGCGTCCCACCTCTTCAACAGCCAGTGAAACTGCTGGGCGCCAAATTCAAATACAGAAATACTCATTATAAAAATTCAGAAAACATTACATATTTTACATAGGTTTAAAGATGAACTTCTTGTGAATCCAACCACGGTGTCAGATTTAAAAAATGCTTTACGGCGAAAGCATACCTTACGATTATTTGAGAACATAGCCCAGCAGACAAATCATTACAAACAGTAACCAGCCAAGTAGAAGAGTTACACAAGTCAGAAATAGAGATAAAATGAATCCCTTACCTTTGATGATCTTCATATGGTTGCACTCAGCAAACATTAATTTACTCAATAAATGTTCTTTTTTTTCGATAAAGTCTCTTTATATCCAAAAACCTCAGTTTTGTTTGCGCGTTTTCTTCAGTAATCCACAGGCTCAAACACAGTCAAAACAGGTAGACAAAAAATCTAAATTGTATCCGTAAAGTTCATATAAACATGTCAAACGATGTTTATATTCAACCCTCAGGTTGTTTTTAGCCTAAATAATCGATAATATTTCAACCGGACAATAACGTCGTCAATAGAAAAGGTAAACAAGAAAGGCACTCTCTCTGGTCGCGCGCATGAAAAAGCTCTGTGACACTTTAGGATCCACTCATTCAGACTGCTCTTACTTCCTAATTTTTCAGAATACAAGCCTGAAACAATTTCAAAAGACTGTTGACATCTAGTGGAAGGCATAGGAACTGCAATTTGAGTCCTAAGTCAAAAGTCAATGGATACTGTAATGGCATTGTCACGACTTCAACCGAGGCAGGCTCTCCTTCCCGTTCGGGTGGCGCTCGGCGGTCGTCGTCACCGGCCTACTAGCTGCTACTGACTCTTTTTCCACCCCCTCCTTATGTGTTTATGGTTATCACCTGGTTTGAGGGAATTGGCAATCAGGGTGGCTTTATTAGTCAGCCAGCCTGTCTGCTTCTTTGTGCGGGATTGTTCGTCTGTTTCTTTGGATTTCGGGAGTGGTTCGTGTGTGTGTACTGGTTTTGTCTTCATGTTTGAAGACAGGTGTTTATTTGACACCCAGTAGTACGGTTTGGACATTGTTTGTTTACGAGTTGGGAATTAACTTCTTGAGAATACAGGGGGTGCTGTTTTCACATTAGCATAATTGCCTCTACAGATAAAACTGCCTCTTATTCAATTATTGCTGTTACTATATGCATATAACCATATCCCATTGGATAGAAAACAAGCTATGGTTTCTAAAACCGTTCCAATTTTGTCTCTGAGTCAAACACAGGTCATTTCACAGCACTTTCCCTGAGCCAGAAGAAGATTGCAAGATGTGTATGCTCGCTTCAAAGCTCTGCCTATATATGGTCACGCGACCTATGACCCGAAACACACTTCCTTCTTCTTCCTCTGGGTGTCTGGAAGACGTCAGAGGAGAAATTTTTTGTTTATCTTGTACTGACGTGAAATAAGACCTATTTCTTTAGCGTAACCGACAACTTCCGGTTTCTGAGATGCGCGTTTTCAGAGGTGCCATTGTCTTTTGTTATGCTGACGTTACGGATGAAAACTATCTCCGTCTCGAAGTTTGTTTGATACATGTGACCATATCACCGTAATGTATGTTTTTTCAATATAGTTTAATCAGATTATTAGAATTTTTTCGGGAGTTTTGCCGTGTTCCGTTCTTTGAGTTTTTTAACTTTGGACAGGGGCCGTGCCAGTCGACCAGTACCCAGGCTAAATGAAGAGGGGAAGTTGCCATTGTGAATGGATTGAACGACTCATCAGGACTAAGGACACCTTGATCAACATTCTGATGAAAGACCAGCAATAGTAAGACCCAATTTACGATGTTATTTCATATATCTGTCGTGCATGTGAACTGGTCGCGCGCGTCCAGCTGGTTCTGGCTGGCCTGGTTATGCTAATTTAGCGCTACATTTTGTTTTCGCTATAAAACATTTAAAAAATCTGAAATATTGTTTGGATTCACCAGATGTTGGGCTTTCAATGTCTGTACGCTGTGTATTTTTTCTGAAATGTTTTAAGACAAGTAATTAGTTATATAACGTTGGTCTCTGTAATTGTTCTAGCTGCATCAGCACTATATCAGATTGCAGCTGCAATGTAGAACTGTAATTTATACCTGAAAATGCACATTTAAAAAAAAAAAACTATGCTATACCATAAATATGTTATCAGACTGTCATCTTAAGAATTTGTTTGTTGGTTAGTGGCTATCAATATCTTAGTTTAGCCGAATTGGTGATAGCACCTGATGGAGTAAGAAACTGTTGGAGTAAGAAAATGGTGTCATTTTGCTAACGTGTTTAGCTAATAGATTTACATATTGTGTCTTCCCTGTAAAACATTTAAAAAATCTGAAATGGTGGTTTTATTCACAAGATCTGTGTCTTTCATTTGGTGTCTTGGACTTGTGATTTAATGATATTTAGATGCTACTATTTAATTGTGACGCTATGCTAGCGATGCTAATCAGTGTGGGGGGTGTGGGGGGTGCTCCCGGATCCGGGTTAGGTACTCTGTAGAGGTTAAACTCAACCTATTGAAGCTCTGCTCTTCCTGCGTCTGATTCCACAAACACCCCGACACCTAGAGCGTCACAGGCATTGAATAGAAAAAAAAAAAAAAAAGAAAAAAACGACTTCCCAAATGGATTATTCTCAGGTTTTCGCCTGCCAAATCCGTTCTGTTATACTCTCAGACACTATTTTAACAGTTTTGGAAACTTTAGAGTGTTTTCTATCCAAATCTACCAGTTATATGCATATCATATCTTCTGGGCCCGAGAAGCAGGCAGTTTAATTTGGGCATGCTTTTCATCTAAAATTCCGAATGCTGCCCCCTACCCTAGAGAAAAATAATCTGTATAAATGTGAGTGTGCTTGCTGTGAGGTGTAGCCTACAACCTACAGTTAAAGTTGGAAGTTTACATACACCTTAGCCAAATACATTTAAACTCAGTTTTTCACAATTCCTGACATTTATTCGAAGTAAAAATTCCCTGTTTTAGGTCAGTTTATTTTAAGAATGTGAAATGCCAGAATAATAGTAGAGGGAATTATTTATTTCAGCTTTTATTTCTTTCATCACATTCCCTGTGGGTCAGAAGTTGTCACATCCTGACCATAGAAAGCCTATATTTTCTATGGTAGAGTAGGTCAGGGCGTGACTTGGGTTTTTTAGTCTAGTTTATTATTTCTATGTGGGGTTCTAGGTTTTATTTTCTATGTTGGTGTTTGTTTATGATTCCCAATTAGAGGCAGCTGGTAATCGTTGTCTCAAATTGGGGATAATACTTAAGTTGCATTTTTTCCACCTGTGGGTTATGGTATATTGTTTTTGTGTAGTGCCTGTGAGCACTCCATTACTTCACGTTTCGTTTGTTTCTGTATTGTTTTGGTGAGTTTCAATAATTAAACATGTGGAACTCTACACACGCTGCGCCTTGGTCCGACCATTATTACGAACAACGTGACAGAAATGTGCATACACTCAATTAGTATTTGGTAGCATTGCCTTTAAATTGTTTAACTTGGGTCAAACATTTCGGGTACCCTTCCACAAGCTTCCCACAATAAGTTGGGTGAATTTTGGCCCATTCCTCCTTACAGAGCTTCTGTAACTGAGTCAGGTTTGTAGGCCTCCTTGCTCGCACACGCTTTTTCAGTTCTGCCCACACATTTTCTATAGGATTGAGGTCATTGAGGTCAGGCCACTCCAATACCTTGATTTTGTTGTCCTTAAGACATTTTGCCATAACTTTGGAAGTATGCTTGGGGTCATTGTCCATTTGGAAGACCCATTTGCGACCAAGCTTTAACCTGTTTGGGCTGCAGGGGCAGTATTGAGTAGCCGGATAAAAGGTGCCCATTTCAAACGGCCTCGTACTCAATTCTTGCTCGTACAATAAGCATATTATTATTACTATTGGATAGAAAACTCTCTAGTTTCTAAAACCGTTTGAATTATATCTGTGAGTAAAACAGAACTCCTCTTGCAGCAAACTTCCTGACAGGAAGTGGAAAATCTGAAATCGATGCTCTGTTCTAGGGCCTGCCTATTAATGTCCTTGATATTTATTAGTATAGATGCACTTCATACGTCTTCCACTAGATGTCGACAGGCAGTGAGAGAAGAAATGGAGTGAATAACTTGATCTGGGGTCGAACAAAAGCTCTTTGTATGACGTGTCACCAGTTTCCTGTTTTCTGGAGAGTGCCTGAAGAGACCTGGTTTTGCCTCCTGTACAGCTGTCGTTATAGACGAATAATATCTCCGGCTTTGATTTTATTTGATACATGTGACAATATCATCGTAAAGTATGTATATTCAATATAGTTTTATTAGATTATTGAAATTTTTTCGGGACGTTAGGCGTGTTGTGTTGTGTGCCTTTGTTCAGGAAGGAGAGCTTCGAGCCACTTTGCTAGCTTTCCGTGCTAATTGACTGGAGAAGAGGACATTCTAAATCCAAACAACGATTGTTCCCGACAAAGGACCCCTTGTACAACATTCTGATGAAAGATCGTCAAAAGTAGGACCCATTTTATGATGCTATTTCATATATCTGTCGAACATGTTGTGCTAGTCGTTTGCGCCCAGCTTTTGGGTACTCTCTCGCTATACCTAAGCTGGATGTCGTAATGAAGTTATTTTTAGAATTCTAACACGGCGATTGCATTAACTTCTTATGGCTGCAAGCCCGACGTCGGTACACTTATGACAACAGCCAGCTCAAGTGCAGGGCGCCAAATTCAAAATATATATTTTTAAAATATTTAACTTTCACACATTAACAAGTCCAATGCAGCAAATGAAAGGTACACATCTTGTGAATCCAGCGAACATGTCCGATTTTTTTAATGTTTTACAGCGAAAACAGCACGTATATTTATGTTAGCTCACCACCAAATACAAAAAAAGGACAGACATTTTTCACAGCACAGGTAGCATGCACAAAGCCAACCTAACTAACCAGAACCAACCAAACTAACCAACAAACAACTTCATCAGATGACAGTCTTATAACATGTTATACAATAAATCTATGTTTTGCTCGAAAAATGTGCATATTTCAGGTATAAATCGTAGTTTACATTGCAGCTACAATCAGAAATTGCACCGGAAGCAGACAGAATAATTACAGACACCAACGTCAAATACCTAATTACTCCTCATAAAACATTTCTGAAAAATACATAGTGTACAGCACATGAAAGACAGGCATCTTGTGATTCCAGCCAATATTTCCGATTTATTAAGTGTTTTACAGCGAAAACACAATATAGCGTTATATTAGCTTACCACAATAGCCAGAAAGACAAGCCATTTCCCAGCAGTAAAAGTTAGCGATCGTAACAAACCAGTGAAAGATATATGATTTTTGACTAACCTTGATATTCTTCATCAGATGACAGTCCTATAACATCAGGTTATACATACACTTATGTTTTGTTCGAAAATGTGCATATTTAGAGCTGAAATCAGTGGTTATACATGTTGCTATCTTAGCTACTTTTTCCACAACGTCTAAACAGCAACGATATTTTTCAGACACTTTTTCTGACACACATATTCTGACCAAAAGCTATTCATAAACATAACTAAAAATACATGTTGTATAGGAAATTATAGATCCATTAGTTCTTAATGAAATCGCAGTGTTAGAATTCTAAAAAATAACTTCATTACGACATCCAGCTTCGGTATATCTAGAGTACCCCAAGTTGGGCGCCGGCGACTAGTTCACATGCACGACAGATATATGAAATAGCATCATAAAATGTTTCTTACTTTTGGTGATCTTCCATCAGAATGTTAGACAAGGTGTCCTTTGTCAAGGACAATCGTTGTTTGGATTTAGAGCGTTCATTTTCCCTCTCGATTTAGCAAGCACACTAGCCAAGTGGCTCGAAGCTCTCCATGTCAACAAACGGAAGAGAACGGAACACGGCAAAACTCCCGAAAAATTTTCAATAATCTGATGATACTATATTGAAAAAACATACTTTACGATGATATGGTCACATGTATCAAATAAAATCAAAGCCGGAGATATTAGTCGCCTATATCGGCAGCTAAACAGAAGCCAAATCCAAGTACCCCTTCGCGCTCTCCAGAAAACAGGAAATGGGCGGACACGTCATACAAAGAGCTTGTATTCCACTTCAGACCAAGATAAACACTAAATTTCTTCTCTCACCGCCTCTTGACATCCAGGGGAAGGTGTATGAAGTGCACGTATACTAATACGTATCATGCCCATGTATAGGCAGGAAGTAGAACAGTCTCGATTTCAGACTTTCCACTTCCTGGTCAGGAAGTTTGTGCCAAATGAGTTCTGTTTGACTCACAGATATAATTCAAACGGTTTTAGAAACTAGAGAGTGTTTTCTATCCAATAGTAATAATAATATGCATATTGTACGAGCAAGAATTGAGTTCGAGGCAGTTTGAAATGGGCACCTTTTATCAGAGCTACTCAAAACTGCCCCTGCAGCCATAAAAAGTCAAGAACTAGTTTATCTATCATTTCCTATACAACATGTATTTTTTAGTAACGTTTATGTATAATTATTTGGTCAGAATAGTTTGAGTGTCATAAAAATATCCGCACATTCTGGGAAAAAGATGCTACGTTAGCACAATGTATAACCACTGATTTCAGCTCTAAATATGCACATTTTCGAACAAAACATAAGTGTATGTATAACCTGATGTTATAGGACTATCATCTGATGAAGCTTGTCAAGGTTAGTCAAAAATTATATATCTTTTGCTGGTTTATTCGCTATCGCTAACGTGCCTATTGCTATCGCTAACGTGCCTTGATGAATGAATGCGGTAGTGTGGTAGGCTATTTTAGTAAGCTAATATAATGCTATATTGTGTTTTCGCTGTAAAACACTTAAAAAATCTGAAATATTGGCTGGATTCACAAGATGTTTGTCTTTAATTTGCTGTACACCATCGATTTTTCAGAAATGTTTTATGATGAGTATTTAGTATTTGACGTTGGTGTCTGTAATTACTCTGGCTGCTTTGGTCCTATTTGTGACGGTAGCTGCAATGTAAAACTGATTTATACCTCAAATATGCACATTTTTCGAACAAAACATAGATTTATTGCATAACATGTTATAAGACTGTCATCTGATGAAGTTGTTTCTTGGTTAGTTTGGTTGGTTCTTGGCTAGTTAGGTTGGCTTTGTGCATGCTACCTGTGCTGTGAAAAATGTCTGTCCTTTTTTGTATTTGGTGGTGAGCAAACATAAATATATGTGGTGTTTTCGCTGTTAAACATTTTAAAAATCGGACTTGTTGGCTGGATTCACAAGATGTTTATCTTTCATATGCTGTATTGGACTTGTTAATGTGTGAAAGTTAAATATTTCTAAAAAATATATTTTGAATTTCGCGCCCTGCACTTGAAGTGGCTGTTGTCATATTGTGCAGGGCTTCGGGCTTGCAGCCCAAAGAAGTTAACTTCCTGACTGAGGTCTTGAGATGTTGCTTCAATATATCTACAAAATTTTCCTGCCTCATGATGCAATCTATTTTGTGAAGCGCACCAATCCCTCCTGCAGCAAAGCACCCCTCAACATGATGCTGCCAATCCCGTGCTTCACGGTTGGGATGGTGTTCTTCGGCTTGCAAGCCTCCCCCTTTTTCCTCCAAACATAACGATGGTCACCATGGCCAAACAGTTCTATTTTTGTTTCATCAGATCAGAGGACCTTTCTCCAAAAAGTACGATCTTTGTCCCCATGTGCATTTGCAAACCGTAGTCAGTTTTTTTATGTAGGTTTTGAAGCAGTGGCTTCTTTCTTGCTGAGTGGCCTTTCAGGTTATGTCAATACAGGACTCATTTTACTGCGTATATAGATACTTTTGTACCTGTTTCCTCCAGCATCTTCACAAGGTCCTTTGCTGTTGTTCTGGGATTGATTTGTACTTTTCGCACCAAAGTATGTTCATCTCTAGGAGACAGAACGCGTCTCCTTCCTGAGCGGTATGACTGCAGTGTGGTCCCATGGTGTTTATAATTGCATACTTTTGATTGTACAGATGAATGTGGTACCTACAGGCGTTTGGAAATTTCTCCCAAGGATGAACCAGGCTTGTGGAGGTCTCCAATTTTTATTCTGAGGTCTTGGGTGATTTATTTAGATTTTCCCATGATGTCAAGCAAAGAGGCACAGACTTTGAAGGTAGGTCTTGAAATATATCCACAGATACACCTCCAATTGACTCAAATTATGTCATTTAGCCTAACAGAAGCTACTAAAGCCATGACATAATTTTCTGGAATTTTCCAAGCTGTTTAAAGGCACAGTCAACTTAGTGTATGTAAAACTCTAACCCACTGGAATTGTAATGCGGGGAATTATAAGTGAAATAAACTGTCTGTAAACAATTGTTGGAAAAATGTCTTGTGTCACGCACAAAGTAGATGTCCTGACCGACTTGCCAACAGTATAGCTTGTTAACTTCTTGCCGCACGGATCCCTTTAGCGGGATAATTTTCGTAAACAACCGCTGAATAGCAGAGCGCAAAATAAAAAATTAAAAAATAAAATATTTATAATCATGAAATCACAAGCGAAATATACCAAAACACAGCTTAGCTTGTTGTTAATCCACCTATCGTGTCCGATTTTGAAAGTATGCTTTGCAGAGAATGCAATCCAAGCTTTTGTGAGTGTATCAATCAATGCTACACCAGCTAGCCCCAAATTAGCATGGTCACGAAAGTATCAGTTTACTTTTGATAATCTTCGGATGTTTGCACTCACGAGACTCCCAGTTACACAACAAATGTTATTTTTGTTCGATAAATATTACTTTTATAACAAGAAAAACGCCATTTGGGTTGCGCGTTATGTTCAGAAAACCAAAGCCTCGTTCCGTTCGACGAAAATTCCAAAAAGTATCCGTAATGTTCGTAGAAACATGTCAAATCTTTCTTATAATCAATCCTCAGGTTGTTTTTAACAAACATAATCGATAATATTTCAACGGACCGCAACCTATTCAATAAAAGAGAGAAAGAAAATGGAGAGCTACCCCTCTCGAGCGCAGGAACTAATCAGAGGACACCTGACTAGTTTTGAAAAATCTCGCTCATTTTTCAAAATAAAAGCCTGAAACTATGTCTAAAGCCTGGTCACAGCCTGAGGACGCCATTGGAAAAGGAATCTGGTTGTCACCCCTTTAAATGGAAGAAAGACGGGCCAGGAAACACAGATAAAAAAATTCAAAAATCACTTCCGGGTTAGATTTCCTCAGGTTTTTGCCTGCAGAATCAGTTTAGTTAATACTCACAGACAATATTTTGACAGTTTTGGAAACTTTGGAGTGTTCTCTATCCTAATCTGTAAATTATATGCATATTCTATGATCTGGACATGAGAAATTGTCTGTTTACCTTGGGAACATAATCTATTTATCTATCTGACCCTGTCACGTTCCTGACCTTATTTCCTTTGTTCAGTCTTTGTTTAGTTGGTCAGGACGTGAGCTGGGTGGGCATTCTATGTTATGTGTTTCTATGTTTGGTTTAGGGTTGTCTAACTAGCCTGATATGGTTCTCAATCAGAGGCAGGTGTTTTACGTTGTCTCTGATTGGGAACCATATTTAGGTAGGCTGTTCTCACTGTTTGTTTGTGGGTGATTGTTCCTGTTCGTGCGTTCATGTTTTTATGTTCTCAAGTTCAGGACTGTAGCGTCGTTGGTTTCTTTCTGTTTATTGTTTTTGTTCGTGTTTAAAAGTATTCAAATAAATATGGATACATACCACGCTGCGTTTTGGTCCGATACTTGCTCCTCCTCAGACGAGGAGGATTAAGACGTTCGTTACAGACCCCT
This sequence comes from Salvelinus fontinalis, assembly GCF_029448725.1. Lineage (NCBI taxonomy): Eukaryota > Metazoa > Chordata > Actinopteri > Salmoniformes > Salmonidae > Salvelinus > Salvelinus fontinalis. Next base: position 66,690,845 of record NC_074670.1, read on the forward strand.
AGCGTCAAGAGGTTTAACATACATAATCGATAATATTTCAACCGGACAGTAACCTATTCAATACTACAGAGAAAGAAAATGTCGAGCTACATCTCTCGCGCGCAGGAACTAATCAAAGAACACCTGACGCGTTTTGAAATATCTCGCTCATTTTTCTAAATAAAAGCTTGAAACTATTTCTAAAGCCTGGTCACAGCCTGAGGAAAAGGAATCTGGAAAATGAGTCTGGGTGATACCCCTTAAATGGAGGAGGGGCAGGCAACGGAACAGGGATTTTTCCAAATACGTAAAAGGCACTTCCGGGTTGGATTTCCTCAGGTTTTCGCTTGCAAAATCAGTTCTGTTATACTCACAGACAATATTTTGACAGTTTTGGAAACTTTAGAGTGTTTTCTATCCTAATCTGTCAATTATATGCATATTCTAGCATCTGGACCAGAGAAATAGTCGGTTTACCTTAGGAACGTTATTTTTCCAAACATACAATTCTGCCCCCTAGCTGAAAGAAGTTAACAAGAAATTTGTGGAGTGGTTGAAAAACGGGTTTTAATAACTCCAACCTAAGTGTATGTAAACTTCCGACTTCAACTATAGCTACAATACAATCAATACATTCTCTATTTGACCATAATATTAGTAAACATAAGAGTGACGTTCTCCTTCCTATTCTGTTTTTTAAATCCAGATGTTATGCGTCGATAGTGAATTGATATTAAACCGTGTGTCACGATCGTCTAAGTGGGAAAGAGAGGAGGACCAAAACGCAGCGTGATGTGAATCCATTATTCTATTTATTAAATGAAGAACACTTAAACTAACTATACAAACTAAACAAAATAACAAACGACCGTGACGCTAATGAAACCGAGTGCAGACATGCAACATCAACTAACATAGACAATCACCCACAACCCATAATGACAAAACAGGCTAGCTAAATATGGTTCCAATTCAGAGACAATGACAAACACCTGCCTCTGGTGGAGAACCATATCAGGCCAAACGACAAATCCAACATAGAAACACAAAACATAGATAACCCACCCAACTCACGCCCTGACCATACTAAAACAAAGAAAATACAAAAGAACTATGGTCAGAACGTGACACCGTGATAGCAAGTATTTTGCTCACATATTGCTCACTCCTAGTCAAACCAAAAGTAATACAAAGAAAATCAAAATAGAATATCCTATGAAACTTTATACATTTTTACATTCCTCAACCCAGGAACCCATACGTAAGGATGGATATGCAAATTCTTCCACATGTATATGTGAAGAATGACTTGTCTATCAGTTTGGCAGTAAATCTGATTAATATTGCATCTCTTCCCCTCCCACAAGGAGAGCGAGAGAGAGAAACTGCTAAGCCTGTTGAACTGGGTAGAGATAGACGGCAGATTTATAGGCACTCAAGTGGTAAGAATATGACCTGAACTGCTGACGGTGGTATGTCTGTGTGATTATTGATCTGCTGGCGTACACTGGAGCCCAGCGTGGTGCAAACCAACGACTGCAGAACTCAAAACAAAGAGGCCCAGGAGTAGAGGAATGTCTACGGGAGAGTAATGGAGCCCACATTTAGGGGGGGAACAACATCCACTCATATGTCTTTCTCCACTTGGCTACCAAACCCAACTGAATTGTGAAAGCTCATATTTATAAAGCTTTGTGGTGCTTCTGCACATCTTCTGGGTTTTCATCTAATAACATTGTGCCCAAGTGAGGTTGACACACCTGGGTTTAAATACTATATGAAATCTATCAAAATGTGTGATCATTTGCTCTAGCCTGCCTGTGGGTGAGGTTTTCCCTTTTGTGACTTTTCTATTGCTTCTATTGCAACAAGCAATCTCAATTATGCACAGCGAATATATGTGACATAATTAAAAATAGCTAGTATTTGAACCCAGGTCTGGTGGTTTGTGAAGTCATAGAAAGCTGTCTGTCTGTGGGTCATATTGTTGGGCTGGGGCAGTGTGGACTTCAGAGCATGGGAGTGGAATGATGATTACCGGTGATCTGAAGTCAGTGTGTGTCTCACTGCAGAGTTGGTATTTTTGGGGGGAGATGTGAGAAGCAGGGTTAGGTGCTCACAGGCTGATTGGCTCTCTCTCCACACCCCTGGGGATCAGCAGCTTGATCTGATCTTTCTAAGCCAGGCTACCAGCTTTGAATATAATTTACCACGGACCACACTGAAACACAAATGCCCATTGTGTATATGCTGGCAACACTACACCTGTCTCTTAGTGAAAGCAAGGTATAACCAATGATGAAGACGCCAGGATTTAGTGCTTCTACTTTCTTAGGCCTTCTCCATTCAGATTCCCATTTATCTGGCTAAAGGACACCTGTTTAGGAGTTTCCGTTTTAATTTAATTATTTTCCACATTGCTTTCCCCTTTCTGAGAATAGTGAGACACCCTTAGAAAGACGGCAGGTAGCCTAGTGGGGAGGCAGGTAGCCTAGTGGGGAGGCAGGTAGCCTAGTGGGGAGGCAGGTAACCTAGTGGGGAGGCAGGTAACCTAGTGGGGAGGCAGGTAACCTAGTGGTTAGAGCATTGGACTAATAACTGGAAGGTTGCAAGATCAAATCCCTGTCCTGACAAGGTAAAAATCTGCTGTTCTGGCAGTTAACCCACTGTTCCTAGGCTGTCATTGAAAATAAGAATTTGTTCTTAACTGACTTGCTTGGTCAAATAAAAAAAGACATTTTATGCTTCTTATACTGTCATTCAACAGAATGTTTGGATTAGGCACTTCACATAATCTTCAGCTATATATATACTGTATATGTATGTTTCATTGCATTCTTACTTTTATGGTGAAGCATGTTACAGTGCACAAGAAAAAATATTGTTCTTTAGAAGCGACATTCAGGGAAGCACACCTTTCTCCTGCAATCAGCTCAGCGCAGGGTGCAGCAAATCAACAGTAATTACTATGATCAAATTGAACTCAGTGTGTGGACTGATGCTATCTGCTGGACTTTTATGATACACCTTTGCTATATTATTATTATTAGTATTTCACAGAGAAAAATGGGATCAAACGACGTCGTTAGGTTAGAGCCTGCTCAATGTCCTTGGTATAGCAGATGCAAATACCCAGTGGCAGTTTTAAAGGCCAATTACTATATAATTTAGAGACTGATTAATGATTATAAAGGCTTTGAAGACTTTCATTCAGATATTTAAAACAATACCAATACCTCTTCTATGCAGACTGCAGCGTATATTATTTCATAAACCAACACGTCTACACTGCTAGCGTTTCAATTTGGTGTACCGTTGTGAAATAACTGTAGAGAGCTGAACTCCTCGTGCATTAGATGGTGAGAGGCACTGGTAGATGCTTTATTCTCTTTGTCCCTTCTGTCTTGCTGTGGTTTTCAAAGGAATATCTGGTAAGCTTTCTCAACTTTACACCTTCATCTTTCATTTTGGAACATGTTGCCTTGGGCATGTGCTTGCCTCACTATTTCCTTTTCTGGAAGTAGAATGAAAGAAACAACACTTTTGACAACATGTGGGAACGGGAACGCTAAAATCAACTTCAGACTCACCTACTTACCTTTCATGTTTGTTTTAGAACCTCCCTATATCGACCACTCAGCTTGCCCCATTCAGAGAGGGGTGCTAACTGATCGATCATGACACATGCAACATCAGCTGAACATAATCAGTCATTCTTGAAGCATTGAACCTCAACGTGCATTCACAAACCCACACACGTGCACACAAACAAACACACACACACACACACACTGTGAAAGAGATCACAGAGCTTGTTCCCTGTAAAATGAATTGGAACATTTAATGCATTCTTCTGGCATGTGTGGAACTACTGCATACATTGACATAGCCATAGTGGATGAACACTCTGTCATCATGTAAGAAGTACTACAAAACAACTACAGAAATTAATTAATAACTCACAAACTATTGCATGAGGATACCATGAAACCCACTAGACTGTCATGTGGGTGTTGTGTATTTTCCTTTCATGTCTATTTCTCTGGGCCTGTGACCGTGAACTGCAGGATGTTGACTCCCTTGTCAATCCCATGTCTTAGAAAGTTTGGGTAATTGAACCTTTCGGTTGATATATCCTTAATAATTTTTAAATGGAGAATGTCTTTTTTTTTCCCTGGCTAAAACCCAGACGGGAATGTTGGAGCTGGCAATTGTGTCTCATGATGTGCTGTGTGAAAGGTTGAGAAGACTAGAGAAAACCTGTCTGGTGTGTGGCTTTTTTGGACACATTTAGTGACACTTTGCACCAAATGGCTGCATTTTATGTGCTTTTATCGCTACAACGAGGGCATCGAGGCCTCTATTCTCAGGATGAAGAGGCTAAGTGAGTCAGACAGACTGCCAGACAGATTGATCACAGTGTTACTGACTAAGTGAAGGCATTTCTCAAGACCCTTCCTGTTCAGCTCCTAACCTAGCATGGCATTCAGGACAACATAGTAGCCTCGGATCATTGTAAAGTTTAAATTACAGCTCAGTCTGAAGAAAATGGAAAGTTGATCGGAACTGAAATAAGTGTTTTCACCTTTTGACCTCTTCATTATGTGTTTACGCATAGTATGTTACATTTTTACAATCGAACAACAATAACTGACCTTGTTGCATTTCCGTGTGTTACACAAGTATATAGATATTTAATTTAATTGAAATTAATTTGTAATACACATTGCTAGTATGTCTGCAAACCTGAAATATGGCCTATGCTATTTCATTAATCTATTTCCATATGAAGGCTTGATCATTGTTCATGAATCAGACATCCCTGTTTAAAATGAAAACTAATTTGCATGTCCCACTAAATCAGGGTCAGTGCTATCTGGGATCCTTGGGACATTCCTACCCTAAACGCTAACCTTAACCGTTACCCTAACCTTAACAATAACCATAACCCTAATGTTAGCTACCTTGCCTCGTTTTGGCTGATTGTCTACTTTGCTTGTTATCAAAATGACATTTCTTAACTTAATATTGTTGTCCTGATCTCAATGACCTAGCTGTTAAAGTTGTGAGAACCCTTTTGAAATCCAGTAGCGGCAAGGCGCATTCACTTTCAGTCTCCATGCCAAAACTCACAATTTGCTCACTCCTACCAATGACACATTGGCGTCAGTTGTTACTTTGTCGCTACCCATAACTCTAATAAACGTTGTTCAAGATCAAAATAATTAAAATTGAGATGCTTCTATGTTACAAGCGCATTTGTGGATTGATCACATCCCTTTGCTCAGCTTTCTGGAATGTTTCCATTCCCCTTTATTTTGAAGAGCATTTGTCATTAGGTGTGAGCTAGACCTAGCTAAAACTAACTAGCTGACGTTAGTGATTAAATATGAAGCTAGTTAGCTAGCCAGCCATGCAGAAGAGAGCTGCTGCAGGATTGTTATTTTACCAGTAAAATTTATGATCCCCATATATACAGTAATTATTAGCTTCATATCTGGAAATATTAGGTTTCTTTTGATCTGTGATAGCTATAATTCCCCCCAAAATAGTAGGCCAGCTGGCGGTTGATTGCAATAGCTAATGTAGCATAAGCCTGAAGCCTAACCCTGATAACTTGTACAATTCCCTTCCATATATGATTACCTTTTTATGTGCTGAAGGGTAATCACTACTTGGGGAAGATGAGAATGAAGAGGATGAGATTGAAATGGAGGAGCCGGAGGAAGTTGGAGCCACCACGTGATGATTCCATTTCTCAGCCTAGCTTTTTGACCGTCAGGTAACTGTCAATTATATATTATTATGTAATATTAGGCCTATACATCATTTAGGTATATGTATTTTAAAATACTTTTTCTCTCGCTCGTTAGTTCGCGCACTCTCTTCTATCTCTCTCTTTATGTATCTCTCTCTAGGACACTGTGGTGGACTGTCAGCTCTCAGACCACCGTGAGCAGAATGACACTATAGACATGTCAGCTATGCTCCACTGTGACAAGGATAGACAGGGTTCGGAGAGACTGGACAACATGCTGCTGAGGCTGCAAGCAGGACTCAGAGACAATCACACCCTCACCCTCACAGGACACATATACGTAGAAATACAGTGCCTTCGGAAAGTATTTAGACCACTTGACTATTTCCAAATTTTGTTACGTTAAAACCTTATTCTAAAATCTATTAAATAAATTAAACATGATTGGTATTCTACACACTATAGCCCATAATGACAACTTGAAAACATGTTTTTGGAAATTTTAGGAATGTATTCCAAAGAGAAAACAGGAATACCTTGCTATGAGACACAAAATTGAGCTCGGGTGCTTCCAGTTTCCATTGATCATCCTTAAGATGTTTCTACAACTTGATTGGAGTCCACCTGGGGTAGATTCAATTGATTGGACCTGATTTGGAAAGGAACACACCTGTCTATATAAGGTCAGAGTTGACAGTGCATGTCAGAGCAAAATCCAAGCCATGAGGTCAAAGGAATTGTCTGTAGCGCTCCGAGACAGGATTGTGTCTATGCAAAGATCTGGGGAAAGGTACCCACAATTGTCTGCAGCATTGAATGTCCCCAAGAACAAAGTGGCCTCCATCATTCTCAAATAGAACAAGTTTGGAACCACCAAGACTCTTCCAAGAGCTGGCCGCCCGGACAAACTGAGCAATCGGGGGAGAGGGGCCTTGGTCAGGGAGGTGACCAAGCACCCGATGGTCACTCTGACAGAGCTCTAGAGTTCCTCTGTCAGAGGAGATGGGAGAACATCCAGAAGGACAGAGAAAGTGCAAAGCAGTCATCAAGGCAAAGGGTGGCTACTTTGAAGAATCTAAAATATATTTTGATTTGTTTAACAATTTTTGGTTAATACATGATTCCATATGTGTTATTTAATTTTTTTGATGTCTTCACTATTATTCTAAAATGTAGAAAATAGTAAAAATAAAGGAACACCCTTAAATGTCTAGGTGTGTCCAAACTTTTGACTGATACTGTACATTCCATAGAATTTTAGAAAAATACCACTAAACGACTGTAACTAATTGACAGTAAAAGGAATTATTACTGTTTTCCTCTACCTTCATGAGGAAGTTGTGTAAATGACATTAATCATGATTACCATTAGATTGCTGTGGTGCTATTGCATGTTGTACCATTTGAAAGGGCTGGTTCTCATCTTTCAAAACATGCATCATGTTTTCATATATGGTTTGACACCAGCAAAGAATGCTCATTAATATACGCAGATGTCATGGTCTCAGTAAATTCAGGAATTCCAAAACTCTGATGCAACAATGCTAAAATAGCAATTTACAGTTACAGTTAGCTGGTGCTCTAAACCCTAGTGTTTCCATTCCCCTTTAACCCTTTCCTTAACCATTTTAAATGTAGACTTCAATAGGGTAGGGATGTCCCAAGGATCCCTGATAGCAAGGACCTGTCTAAATCCCTAACCCCGTTGTATATCATAATATCATATGCTAAAATTTCACCACACTGATGCTAGACTTGATTATTTTCAAAACAATTTTCAATTAATAATGACCTTTAGAACACTGTGATACACCGAACTGATTTTAAGATGTTGACACCTTTGAGCTACAGAGATTTTCATGCATAGCACAATTATTTATTTGTAGAACGCAGGTTGACATTTAATGTCATGAGTCTCGTCCTGGAGGCAGAACTGATATGTTTTCCCTTAGATAGGCCAACTGTGAATTCAAATTTGGCTATATTGTAAAAATGTATGAAAAGAAAAATGTGCTTTTTGGAATGTTACTCAACATTAGGGTTAGCAGTGTGGTTAAGGTTGGGGTTAAGGTTAGGGTTAGGTTTAACATCAGATTTTATGACTTTGTGGCTGTGCCAGCTAGTGACCACTCTGCGAAGCTGCCTCCGGAACAGGATTAATGACGAAAAACACTAACCTGCTTGTAGAAAAGTTCTTGAAGCAACCTAAACACATGTGAGGCAATCAGCTTCATGAGGTAGGAGCTAAACGTCTTCTATGCTCGTTTCGAGGCAAATAACACTGAAACATGCATGAGCGCACCAGCTGTTCCGGAAGACTGTGTGTTCACGCTCTCCGCAGCCATTGTGAGCAAGACCTTTAAACAGGTCAACAATCACAAGGCCGCTGGGCCAGATGGATTACCATGACGTGTACTGTGAGCATGCGCTGATCAACTGGCAAATGTCTTCAAAGACATTTTCAACCTCTCCCTGTCCGAGTCTATAATACCAACATGTTTTAAGCAGACCACCATGGTCCCTGTGCCCAAGAACACTAAGGTAACCTGCCGAAATGACTACCGACCCGTAGCACTCATGTCTGTAGCCATGAAGTGCTTTGAAAGGCTGGTCATGACACACATCAACACCATCATCCCAGAAACCCTAGACCCACTCCAATTTGCATACCACCCTAACAGAACCACAGATGATGCAATCGCTATTGCACTCCACACTGCACTTTTCCACCTGGACAAAAGGAACACCTATGTGAGAATGCTGTTCATTGACTACAGTTCAGCGCTCAACACCGTAGTGCCCTCAAAGCTCATCACTACGCCAAGGACCCTGGGACTAATCCATATTGGGCTTTACAATCATTTACAAAAAAATACTTAGAAATCTATTTCAAATTACAAACAATAAAATGACAGTAAGGATCTTTAAAAAGAACTTGCAGTGTTTTGTGTTGGCGGTTTGTCCTATCTGTCTGTGGTTCTAGACTTTAGGGAGGTTCTTCGAATAGATCTCGGATCAGCTGCCCCAAGTCCAAACCTGAACTAAATAATTACTCCCTCTGCAACTGGATCCTGGACTTCCTGACGGGCCACCCACTGCTGGTAAGGGTACGTAACAACAGATCCTCAACACAGGGCCCCTCGGGGGTGCGTGCTCATTCCCCTCCTGTACTCCATGTTCACTTATGACTGCACGGCCAGGCACGACTCTAACACCATCATTAAATTTGCAGATGATACAACAGTGGTTAGCCTGATCACCGACATCGACGAGACCCTCTCCCTCAAAGTGATAGACAAAGGAGATGATTGTGGACGACAGGAAAAGGAGGACCAAGCACGCCCCCATTGTCACCAACAAACTAACATGGTCCAAGCACACCTAGACAGATGTGAAGAAGGCACGACAAAACCTGTTCCCCCTCAGGAGACTGAAAAGATTTGGCATGGGTTCTCAGATCCTCAAAATGTTCTACAGCTAAACATCGAGAGCATCCTGACTGGTTGCATCACTGTTTGGTATGACAACTGCTCGGCCTCCGACCACAAGGCACTACAGAGGGTAGTGCGAACAGCCCAGTAAATTACTGGGGCCAAGCTTTCTGCCTGCCAGGATCTCTATACCAGGTGGTGTCCGAGGAAAACCCTAAAAATGGTCAAAAACTCCAGCCACCCTAGTCATAATCTGTTCTCTCTGCTACCGCATGGCAAGCGCCAAGTCGAGGTCCAAGAGGCTTCTAAACAGCTTCTACCCTCAAGCCATAAGACTCCTGAACATCTAGTCAAATGGCTACCCAGACTATTTGCAGTGCCCTCCCACCCCCTTTTTACACCACTGCTACTCTAGTCACTTTAATAACTCTACCTATATGTACATACTACCTCAAATAAACGGTGCACATTGACTCTGTATCGGTTTCCCCCTGTATATAGTCTCACTATTGTTATTTTACTGCTGCTCTTTAATTACTTGTTACTTTTATCTCTTATCCATATTTTTTTTAACTGCATTGTTTGTTAGGCGCTCGTAAGTAAGCGTTTCACTGTAAGGTCTACTACACCTGTTGATTCGGCGCATGTGACAATTTCTTTTTTTTAAAAATTGAAAAATCACTGCTATGTAATTGAACATAATGCTAGCTAACTTAATGAGCATAATGCAAGCTAGCGTAATGCTATCTATCTTAATGAGCATAATGAGCATAATGCTAGCTAGCGTAATGAGCATAAAGCTAGCTAGTATAATGAGCATAAAGCTAGCTAGCTTAATGACCATAATTGTAGCTAGCGTAATGGGCATAACGCTAGCTAGCTTAATGAGCCTAATTATAGCTAGCGTAATGAGCATAATTATAGCTAGCGTAATGAGCATAATGCTAGCTATCTTAATGAGCCTAATTCTAGCTAGCGTAATGAGCATAATGCTAATGAGCATAATGCTAGCTAGCGTAATGAGCATAATGCTAGCTAGAGAATATACAATGTTATGTAGACTTGCGCATTCTGCTTCAACGCCAGTATCACAGGTCTAGGACTGTAGGTCTTGGACTGTCACTTACAGATATGCCTGGAATTACCATTGCTCAGTGGTAGTCTTCAGTGTGCCTCTCCACATCAAAGGGATTGGAAAGGTGCACCACTGTAGGGGGCACTGGGCTCTTCAGTAGAGTGTTGGTGTAAAAAGCAGGGACAGACATAACTCTGCCGCTGGGTAACTTTTCGAGTGACGTTTTTTCTCAGCATGCTCATCACCAGCCCCCCGGCAGGCCTGTGCTCCACACCTGTCGCGGTAATGGGCCGACTCTGCCGTCTGTACTGCCACTCTGCCGCACGCTAGAGAGCCAAGGAGCTTTGATTAGGTCTATGGAGCGTGCTGGGAGTTTTGGCATTTATGTCAGCATCGGCACTTTCCTTCGGGCAAAATGGAGAAACAACAGCATGTAGAGAGATACTCTGAAATTTGAGACAGCTCACCCACCTTTTGTGCTGTGGTCGTCTAATTTCTTTTTTTGGAAGGAAAAAACGAAACTGAAGAAATGCTGTGAAATTTCATGGCAGTCTTGCCTCTTGTGACTGTATGATATCTGATAATCTGTCATGGTATCGTGGGATTCACGTGACTAAATCACCCTGTGTATTGGCCCTGTATTAGGTTTGTATTAGCTCTGACCCGCACACAGTTGAGGCAGGCAGGTAGAGAGGAAGGGAGGGCTCTCTCCACCGAAGTCATAATAAATTAGACCAAGCCTTGGCAACAAACAGCAGCCTGTAGAAGAGTGAGCGGCTGAGGATTACTAATGGGCTGCAGCTAAAGATTTGCGGGTTGGGTGGTCGGTTGAAAAAACATGTAATGATGCCACTGACGGCCTGATGCCTGATGTGACTGAAACACAATACATAACACATTTACATTGAAGCAGTCATAATGATTAACTTCACGACAGGGTCTCACATTCGCCTGTTTTGATACATTATGTTCCCCTATGATGAATTTAGTATTTATGTGAACTATCTCAAAAGTGCTCTTACCGAATAGGCTAAACCCCATGAGTTTGAAACTGTGCAAGGATTGGTTTTAAATCCAGGATCCTGAGCTTTTAATATGTGTACAGTATAAAACACTGCAGGGACATTTCTCTACAATGGCACCACTAAAGCCATATGCTCTTCCCGAAACCATCCAAAATCCAGCAATATCCATGCATAATTCTGCTGGAGAATTTGGGCAAAGGCCCTTGGAGAAAGTGGGAGCTGTGAAGCGGAGTGGAGCATCTGCACCGTTTTCTCATCAAATTCAATGAGGAATCAAAACTCAATAAAGCTCCTTTAAACAGCAACCATTCGTTTCTCATCAAATCCCTCTTATTCCTGGGATTCTAGAAGCCAAATGGAACCACATTATGGGAGCAGATTCCCATGGTGGTAGAGCCAAATGGAATGCTTTGCCACATCCAATCATGGGACCGCCGGTTAATTTGGCCCAGTGACAGCTGTTTGAATAGATCAATGAGTCCCTGCCTGTGAAAGCTGATTGGTGTTGATACACAGAGGCTATGTTTGTGTGACCAATCACACTCTTCAGCATTGTGTCACAGTGTCTATACATGCCATCAATGCTTTCAAATCCTAGACAGGTCACCTGTGATACAAGTCAGTAGTCCATCCATGTCTGAGGGTGTTGGGAAATGTCGTGGAAACCGTCCACTAGGGGCAAGAGTGAGTGTTACTTTCAAGTAGGTTTGATTTTGCTAGGACATTGTGGGCAAGTATGGCGGATGGGCGTAAGCATATGCCTCTGATTCCAAAGGTTGCATGCTCAAAATAAAGTTTTTTTATATCTTTGTTTTAAGCATATCCCAAACCTGTACCATTACCTTAACGATTCTGAGGCAATGCCTAACCTTACATATATACACTTTGAAACAACTGACGTTTGAGAAACATCGATGCAAGTCTAATTCTGACGTGAGACTGTGAGAGCTTGTAGCAAATCCATGGAATATTTGTCATGATTTCAGTTACTTAATAAAAAGGTATATACAGCAAACTTGGCCATGTGATGGGCAGGCGGCAGCTCATGCCAGAGGGTCCTTGAGTCACTGTGGAGTCACCTTACGTCTGCACACACACATAACCATGCTGACACTGTTGTGCTTTTTATAGCCCTGTCTGCATTACTTTCCTTGATGTGTCAGATGCACACACACTGGGGATTTCTGACGGTATTCCAGATCACAGGCAACATCTATGGGAAAAAAGTGAGAAGAGAGAAGATTTGTGTCACTAGTCCGATGTGACAGAGCACAGAGAGCGAGAGAGACTGAGAGAGAGGCAGGGTGGAAACCCTGGAAATGGGAATAATGTCTTACTGCTGTCTTTATCAAAGCAAACAGCGGGTGGGAGAGGAGCTAGTCTTTTTCCATGTCTCAGTTCAATGTTTTTCATTCTCTGGGATATGAGGCTAACTCCCTCTCTAAACCTTTACTATTGTTCATGAGCTTAGTGATGCTGCCACTGTTTGGTTTTCCTTTCCTCAACTGACACACTCTTTCCCTCACACATACGTCTAAGGATGTTTGTGTGAGTGTCACAGTTCACTCAGTTCCATACACATTTGGATACAGTTGAATGGGGTACCAAAGCTCATTGTTCTCAAATGGCAGTGGGAAGAAAATGTCTGTGGTAGTTTGTTGATGTTTTTAAGTCTTGATATGTTCCTCAGAATGTTTGTTGTACTTGTATCACTGGAAACTGAACTAAAGCAATTTGCCCTGAGGGGTTAATTAAGACCTCAAAGAAGCAATAACCTCTAGAGTTAAAGTGAGGTTAAGGTAAAGGTAAAGATCACGGGAGAGGTTAAAACAGGAAACCAAGAACAAAACCGAAAGTAAATTGCCCCACATGGGAGTCAACCCATAACAGGGAGGGTCGGAGCTGTAAGTCAATGCTAAAGCCCATCCACCAAACCCAAGACTGCCACTCTATCATAATGTCACAGAAGGCAGTATAACACCCTCAGCTGTCCTATTGTGGAACTCTATCTTCCACAAACATCTAAAAAAGATGCCAAATGCTGGTGACCAGGCTGCTCTGTGGATGCTCTTGTGCTTTTGTGGACTCTAATGTTGTTCTAGTGAGGATTTGGGCCTGCAGATTGATGAGGGTGTGAGAGTGGAGGAAATTGTGTATGTGTGCAGAGCAAGTTGTCAGGATCCAGCTCTTCCAGTGGACAGCCCTCTGGAGGGCCTCTGACGGGCCATGATGGGCCATTAATTGGACTTCTTTAATTAGTTTTGGGGATCTCTGAGAAATCGCCTGCTCTCCCTCCCCAACTGTCCTCTCCACTGATGCACTAAGCTGTTCTCTGTCCTGCCTGGAAATACCCTGGGACCTGCTGATCGGCCTCTCAGCAAAAGTGAGGGGAAAAGTGAAGCAAGTTGGCCATTTTGTTTTACCTGAAATGGCAAAATGTTGAGCTGATAAAAGACTTCAGCAAGCCTACTGTCCTCACTGTTACCAGGTCACAGAGTTCTATGTCTGAGACTATCAGAAAGTGCAGGGTGATTTTATAATTACTGTGTACTTTTGTGACCCCTGTCTCTTGTCTGTGCTGTTTGTGACCCCTGTCTCTTGTCTGTGCTGTTTGCTAGCAGATTTTGTAGTTGTAACGTCGGCTCTGTGATGACCCTATTTAAAATAAACCCATTACCAATTATTTACAGGCAGGGTTATTACAATATTATGCTACCATTGTGAATTGTGTCCCATGTATCCTCTAGTAATCCAGGATTGATCCTCTTTTCTTTTTACTTGTATAAATTTGGCACAAATGTTCATATTCTGCTCTAACTCAAAAAAAGCTCTGTTGAGCAGGCTACACTAATTTCCTTCCCTGGGGATGTAACTATTACTATCTAACAATACCAAGCTTGTATATCCTAACTTACAATGAAACCACAAGTATACTCTTCCTACCACTTCTTTTCAGCCAAGCTCTGTTCCATGTGATCAAAAATAACACTTTCGCACTTAACACTACTTTCCAGGACAAGAAACACGTTATGCGGAACTATAAAAAATTTCGAGATATCCAACTAAAAGTGGTTGATTTGCCTGGATATCCTCTTTAAGACATGACTTTGAGTAAGTGGTGGACATGAAGAGGTCTCTAAACATTCTGTCCATCCTTGTCTCCAGCCCAGCACCTGCTTTGCATTTCTTTGACTTTGTATCATTGGGTCCCATCTGCTACGTATCAGTTAAGCTAGACAAGCATAATTTTGCCAGGACCAGGGACGTCTGCTTCCTACCCCTCATTGGCTCTCAACCTCCCCTTCAGTGACTCCAAAATCACTGTAGTGTGTATTATGAAGAGGAGGAAAACACGGAGATCTAATGAATAATGAACTAACAGGATTTGGCATGTCACAAATGTCAGTCTCTAAGTTTAGAGGAAGGGATGGTAAAACAGGCTTAAACAGCTACAACCAGTTTCTAATTAAACGCTTAGTTGTCATGAATTAAACATGAGCGAGACCTGTACAATATTAATGCACTTGGGACACATTGGCTGTAGTGGGGAAAGCAGAAGGATGGAGGTGGCTGGCTGCCATCGCAATGGTCACTCCCCTCCCAAAAAACCTCTGCCAAAAAACAAAAAGACAGAGATGAATCAAATATTTAATGTTAGATGCTTCCTTGCCCTGAAAGTAGTCTATGAGCCAGGAGAAACTGTAATCCATAGTTCGGATTTCTTAACACTGGCACTATAATTTTCAGCTAGCCTAACTTTAGCCGCTAGCTAAAAATCAGTGGGTGACAGGTGCAACCGCAAAACAAAGTTTTTGGCCAAATCACCTTAAAGTAACTTCAACCAAGCCATTGAGTTGATTTCAGTTGATTGGCCTTGACATTTAGAAAATTGCCCAGTTGCCCCTATCAAAAAGCTGAAGATTGTAAGGACTCCGAACCATGGATTCCAATTTCTCCAGGCTCATAGACTACTTCCAGGGTAGGGAACCATTAAACATTACATTGTAAAATAGTAAACCTATCCTTTATAGGCAACTACTTATACAAATCTAGCAAGGACGTTGATGCAGTGTGCTAGATTTAGCCTAACAGATACTATCATTTACATATCTCCAGGCCCTAATCCTTGATTGTTGGTCTTAGTGCATGTTGCCATCTGTCAATGAAATCACGTCTCACATTCTGCCAGTTTAAGAAGCAAACAAAGAAATGTATTTTGCTTTTTCATTTCTTAATCTTTATCTGAATGAGCAGATAGTTGTATCTTAATTTATTCTTTAACCTTCACATGGCGCTCCCTAACTGATGGCATCATGGCTGCACATTGTTTTAATTGCCACAATGTATCGGTGCAGATGTTCTCAGTAATGAATTTGAGGGAACAATAACCAAAGAGACACTCTCCTCACAACAGCTTCCAAATGCTGTCTCCATTAAAGCTGTATATTTTAAATTGAAATGTTTCAATCATACACTGCCTACACCATTATCACATGTTTTTTCATCATTATCAGTCTCTGTGCAGGTTTATGACTGGATATCTTGAAAATTATATTTACATTTAAGTCATTTTATATCATACTTAAACTTTAAATGTAAACTAAATTCTTACTTAAAGCTATATTCATTTAACACTTGTACTTTCGGTGTTATGCAATTTTTTTTATTTCAAACTACATACATTTCATCCAGGATAATGTCAAAAGGAACAAAATGCTTTGCCTAAAGAGAACACATTACCTTTCAATTTCTAAATAAAAAACAAAAATCTGACGACAGGGAAGGACTGAGTGGTCTCGATGCTAAAAGAGATAAAATGGAGGAGGCGTTGCAATGGCAACATGCCTTCACAAGGCATCTCTTTTCAACACACAAAGACAGGCTCTGGATATCAGAGACACACACCTGTACTGGGAATGAAAGAGCAGTGCTGAGAAGCCCGTGGCTAGGACTCAGTGAGAGTAGAGAAAGACAGAGTGGGAGTACAGAGACCGAGGGAGAGGGAGTGGAAGTGAAAGGGAACCGAGAGAACACCAGAGAGAGTAAAGTGGTAATGGGAGATTGCCAGGCCCCTTCAATTAATTTTAGTTTAGCCTGACACACATATGCTCACTTCTTTCAAAGCAGGGATGGTACCAACAGCACTCTGACCTGTGGTACTAACAGTGCTCTTACCTGTGGAACCAACAGCGCTCTTAACTGTGTGCCAATTGGGAGTGATTGGGAGGGCTTTTTGAAGGGCTCTACAGCATTACATTCCCTTCCAGAGAGTAGTCCTGGTAACCATAACTGCATACTGTGCATATTGACTTTTGATGAGATTTAAAAATATATATTTGTAAACAAGGATTATTTTAATAGTATTTATGTTTTTTGATTACCAGTTAACATGCAATATTATTACATTTAGTAGTTTCACAGTCATACAATGAGTTCTAGATACCAACAACTAATACACTTCTGTGTAACATTCCGACTTTAGCCACAGGTTCCATAAGGACATATCTACTACACAAGAGGAGATGGATGGTAGGGAGGGGTAGAGTGAAAAGGAAGGGTGGGGGGACCCTTTGGGCATGAACCGAGCCTGGCAGCTCTTAATGCAGCTGTCAGTGTCGCCGGTCCAGCGATGCATTGCACCACGCACACACCATTCGCCATCCCGCCACCAACGTCGAGATTATACAGCATTTTAAATGAGCCGCAGCCATGGGGAACGCGTCCCAGGGAACGACTGTCGCTACGGCGACATGAGCCATGATTCGCCATGCCATTAATCTCGCAGGGGAAATCTCAGCCGATTTGTCCTACTCCGGATGAAGCTATAAACTTCTCCCACTGTCTCTTTGGATCCTGTCGCTGAACTGTTTGACAGAAGCAGGATGCAGTTTGGCCTTGTACACTGAATACATTCACTCTTTAGGTGAAGGCTGACACCCCGTGACTGTTTCAATCCAAGGAGCTGTTCCACTGATTTCAGTATGGATCACATCTGTCTTTCGGCATTTTCAAAGGAGGGTTTCTTAAGAGGCAAAATAACGTGAAATAACCATGGGGATCAGTGGATCTCAAGCTTCACTTTTTCAAGCAACCAATGGGAGCTTTGTCAATGGTGGACAGTTTCCTTAAGAACATATATTATTAAAGAAGTGCTAAGGTATGTGGATACTTTCTGAATCGTTCCTGTGCATATGAATGCACTTGAGGTTGAATACGGGAGAGACCACTGAGGAATAATATTAACTGGAGACTGCATCTAAGATGTCTGACTGTTGTTTTTAAGGTAATCTACTCACGTTCGCACACACCGATTCATGGACCGTCTACAGTTGAAGTCGGAAGTTGAAATACACCTTAGCCAAATACATTTAAACTCAGTTTTCACAATTCCTAACATTTAATCAAAGGAAAATCCCCTGACTTAGGTCAGTTAGGATCAACACTTTATTTTAAGAATGTGAAATGTCAGAATAATAGTAGAGAGAAAAATGTATTTCAGCTTTTATTTCTTTCATCACATTCCCAGTGGGTCAGAAGTTTACATACTCAATTAGTACTTGGTACCATTGCCTTTAAACTGTTTAACTTGGGTCAAAGTTTCAGGTAGCCTTCCACAAGCTTCCCACAATAAGTTGGGTGAACTTTGGCCCATTCCTCCTGACAGAGCTGGTGTATCTGAGTCAGGTTTGTAGGCCTCCTTGCTCGCAAACGCTTTTTCAGTTCTGCACACAAATTTTCTATAGGATTGAGGTCAGCACTTTATGATGGCCGCTCCAATACCTTGACTTTGTTGTCCTTAAGCCATTTTGCCACAACTTTGGAAGTATGCTTGGGGTCATTGTCCACTTGTAAGACCCATTTGTGACCAAGCTTTAAATTCCTGGCTGATGTCTTGAGATGTTGCTTCAATATATCCACATCATTTTCCACCCTCAATGTCATCTATTTTCTGAAGTGCACCAGACCCTCCTGCAGCAAAGCACCCCCACAACATGATGATGCCACCCCGTTCTTCACGATTGGGATAGTGTTCTTCGGCTTGCAAGCGCCCCCCCCCCCCCCCCCCCCCCTTTTTCCTCCAAACATCACGATGGTCATTATGGCCAAACAGTTCTATTTTTGTTACATTTCTCCAAAAAGTATGATCTTTGTCCCCATGTGCATTGGCAAACCGTATTTTATGGAGGTTTTGGAGCCGTGGCTTCTTCCTTGCTGAGCGGCCTTTCAGGTTATGTCGATATAGGACTCGTTTTACTGTGGATAAAGATACTTTTGTACCTGTTTCCTCAGCATCTTCACAAGGTCCCTAGCTGTTGTTCTGGGTTTGATTAGCACTTTATGCACCAAAGTACGTTCATCTCTAGGAGACAGAACGCATCTCCTTCCTGAGCGGTGTGACGGCTGTGTGGGTCCATGGTGTTCATACTTGCATATATTGTTTGTACAGATTAATTTGATGCCTTCAGGCATTTAGACATTTCTCCTAGGGATGAACCAGACTTGTGGACGTCAAAAAAAAAAATCTGAGGACTTGGCTCATTTCTTTAGATTTTCCCATGATGTCAAGCAAAGAGGCACTACGTTTCAAGGAAGGCCTTTAAATACACTGCTCAAAAAAATAAAGGGAACACTTAAACAACACAATGTAACTCCAAGTCAATCACACTTCTGTGAAATCAAACTGTTCACTTAGGAAGCAACACTGATTGACAATAAATTTCACATGCTGTTGTGCAAATAGAATACACAAAAGGTGGAAATTATAGGCAATTAGCAAGACACCCCCAAAAAAGGAGTGATTCTGCACGTGGTGACCACAGACCACTTCTCAGTTCCTATGCTTCCTGGCTGATGTTTTGGTCACTTTTGAATGCTGGCGGTGCTCTCACTCTAGTGGTAGCATGAGACGGAGTCTACAACCCACACAAGTGACTCAGGTAGTGCAGTTCATCCAGGATGGCACATCAATGCGAACTGTGGCAAAAAGGTTTGCTGTGTCTGTCAGCGTAGTGTCCAGAGCATGCAGGCGCTACCAGGAGACAGGCCAGTACATCAGGAGACGTGGAGGAGGCCGTAGGAGGGCAACAACCCAGCAGCAGGACCGGTACCTCTGCCTTAGTGCAAGGAGGTGCACTGCCAGAGCCCTGCAAAATGACCTCCAGCAGGCCACAAATGTGCATGTGTCAGCATATGGTCTCACAAGGGGTCTGAGGATCTCATCTCGGTACCTAATGGCAGTCAGGCTACCTCTGGCGAGCACATGGAGGGCTGTGCGGCCCCACAAAGAAATGCCACCCCACACCATGACTGACCCATCGCCAAACCGGTCATGCTGGAGGATGTTGCAGGCAGCAGAACGTTCTCCACGGCGTCTCCAGACTCTGTCACGTCTGTCACATGTGCTCATGTGCTCAGTGTGAACCTGCTTTCATCTGTGAAGAGCACAGGGCGCCAGTGGCGAATTTGCCAATCTTGGTGTTCTCTGGCAAATGCCAAACGTCCTGCACGGTGTTGGGCTGTAAGCACAACCCCCACCTGTGGACGTCGGGCCCTCATACCACCCTCATGGAGTCTGTTTCTGACCGTTTGAGCAGACACATGCACATTTGTGGCCTGCTGGAGGTCATTTTGCAGGGCTCTGGCAGTGCACCTTCTTGCACTAAGGCAGAGGTACCGGTCCTGCTGCTGGGTTGTTGCCCTCCTACGGCCTCCTCCACGTCTCCTGATGTACTGGCCTGTCTCCTGGTAGCGCCTGCATGCTCTGGACACTACGCTGACAGACACAGCAAACCTTTTTGCCACAGTTCGCATTGATGTGCCATCCTGGATGAACTGCACTACCTAAGCCACTTGTGTGGGTTGTAGACTCCGTCTCATGCTACCACTAGAGTGAGAGCACCGCCAGCATTCAAAAGTGACCAAAACATCAGCCAGGAAGCATAGGAACTGAGAAGTGGTCTGTGGTCACCACCTGCAGAATCACTCCTGTTTTGGGGGGTGTCTTGCTAATTGCCTATAATTTCCACCTTTTGTCTATTCCATTTGCACAACAGCATGTGAAATTTATTGTCAATCAGTGTTGCTTCCTAAGTGAACAGTTTGATTTCACAGAAGTGTGATTGACTTGGAGTTACATTGTGTTGTTTAAGTGTTCCCTTTATTTTTTTGAGCAGTGTACATCCACAGGTACACCTCCAATTAACCCAAATTATGTTAATCAGCCTATCAGAAGCTTCTAAAGCCATGACATCATGTTTTGGAATTTTCAAACTTCTGACCCACTGGAATTGTGATGCAGTGAATTATACATGAAATAATCTGTCTAAACAATTGTTGGAAAAATGACTTGTGTCATGCCCAAAGTAGATGTCCTAAATGACTTGCCAAAACTATAGTTTATTAACAAGATGTTTGTGGAGTGGTTGAAAAACGAGTTTTAATGACACCAACATAAGTGTATGTAAACTTCCGACTTCAACTGTATATCCGGGTTGCCTCTGGTATATACGGATCAACATCACATGTACACTAGCACCCAGCAATGTCATCACGTCATCCAAAAACATGGCACACATTTGATGAATATAAAAAGTTAATATCTTCGGCTGTGAGTGATGGAAAACCAATGGGCCTCAGCGACAATTATTTGATTACCTGAATGGATTTTTTGCGCACAAAGGTGATGACTAAAGTGCCTTTTTAAGAATTTTCAAATCTGACATCTCATTGTCAACGTGTATGGAAATGTTTTTTCTGGACTGGGTGTCAGTTAAACTGCAGTACCAATTGAAAACTGCAGGAGCAGTCAAAACTGTGCTCTTAGACTGGAACACTGGCTCCTTGGGAGACACTCATCTCCTGACAATATTTGAGTGAATGGCACCTTTGTAGCTGAGCAAACGGAGGTACTATCCATCTGAAATGATCTTCCTCGAAACTGAATCAGTGGAACAAAATCAAGAGCTTATTGACCATTTTTGTACTCGAGCACAGAGGTAATGTAGAGATTATTCTCTTTCATTTGAATTTTTCTCGAAGCACTTTGCAAATAGCATTGTATCACGCTAAACTGCAGTGGTGTAGTGGAGAGTATACGCAGGTATACAACGTGTACCCACTATATTTATTGGGCATTGAATATACTCACTTCTTAATCCACATGATGCATATCAAAGTAGTGTAGTGGAGGTATTCGCCACATCAATTAATAAGGCTGATGGAACAGATCAGAATGTTTAGCTTAAAGTGTTGATAAACTTTGATTTATTCACATTTTAAGTGCAGCAATCTGCACACTGTGGTAGGCCTACATGTGAATGTGTCAAAATGCAATTGGCGGAAAACACTGATCTAAAATGCACACAGCACATGCTAGTGGTTTAGTGGACAGAGATAGACATATCCATAGAAATGTTAAAAGGACCTAAAGATTCAACAACTATCATGGGTTAATAATATGACTAAGATAATGCCTTTGGCTGCTAGATAATGAATTGCCTCCAGGTTTCTATGGTTGGATTTTGTCTAGGCTATTTTGAAGCAAAGTAAGACATGTCTCATAATCTAAAGTCAAACATCCAGGTTTGAAACAATTAAGGAACAGGAAAAATATAGCGATGCTAATGATAGGCCCAACCGTCTTCCTAAAATCCTTCTCAATTAAATGTAGCCTACCTGACAGAATGATATCATGATTATTTGCATCAATCCACTGGCCATTTGTTTTGCAAACTCCATCTCATGTGCGTTACAAACCACTAACCAAACAACATTGCTATGTGCCTGTGCATTTAATTAAAGGGTAACTACACAAAAAAATCTACATTTCTTAGATATTTTGCAGACCTCAAAAATAGTCTCCTGATGTGGTTCAAGCATTGTTGTGGACTTAGAACTTCCAATGATTTGGATGTTCTAAGAAAAACAGGAAAAATATCATCTGAAACCTGTGAATATCTGAATCAGTTGACAGTCTCATTTATCTGTTTCAATAGTAGGCCTACTATTAACCTACTTGCACAGTACAGCTTGGGTTGGCCTGACTTTGAAAGACCAATATGGTATTGATCATTTTAGGTCATTCAGAGTGTACAGTATATCACTGTTTATCATAAAAATGTTCAGCCAGGGTGCCGGGTGGGCTGTTTGGGAAATTATTGGCAAAATTAGATTATACCCACTTCTCCAGACACCACTAAACCACTGCTCAACCTGCAGGCTTAACCAGGGGACTTCAATATCACACAGTAGATACAGTGTCTTGGTTATTGTCACAGACTTTTTGGGAGCCATATAGTGCATGCAGGCTGTGCCTCTGAGAGGCCTCATTAAGCTCTTTGCTGTTGGAGGTTGCTCTTTGTGCTAAATGGTTATGCGTAGCACCACAATGAGTTCCCATAGAAACAGAGCGCATTCTCACAAAGACAAACTAAGGAAACAACACTACCTGTTCTGTAAAAAGAAGGAAATTGCCACAATAAAAGCAGTAGCTGTGTGGGTAAAATCACTGGGGGAGTCAAGCCCCAAACAGTTACATGACTTACAGCGTGGTCAAGCAAGTTAATGTTTTCGATATTTCCGGACTACTAAACAACTATTGATTTAGAACCATGGAGAGTTACCACAAGTCGCAAAGAAAACAGGAGCTGCCTCCAATTTTCCAGCACTATTTCAGCACAATTTCAGCTTAGTCTAATACAGTGACAACTAAAAGATAGGAGAATCAAGTCAATCAATGTAAGCTAAATATGATGTGGTTGTCCATGGTTCTGATTTCTGTGTGTGTGCATGTGTGTGTGTGTGTGTGTGTGTGTGTGAGAGATTGTGTGCGTGCTTGTAGAGAAATGCCAATGCCGTCCTCTCTTTCATGTTGACAAAACGGTCTGTCATACACTACACTAAGTTTTTAGTTTTTTTTAGACCTAAGCTACCTGGCTAAATTGCCTAACTTCCTTTCATGGGCAATGATGAGCCAGTTAATTAACATTAGCCTATTGCATCTAGCTGCATATTGAACTTCCATTCTTTCAGGCCTGGGGCAAAATGTAGGAATTTTTTGTTATATTCATTGGCCTGTACAGAGAATTAAGTAAAAACCATGGCTAATTTAGGAAAGTGACCATTTTTACTAGCTAGCTAGTGACCTGAGGACAACGATACGCAACAATTCAAGTTTTTTCTGTCAATGACGTTGTTGTGATTGGAGTGAAGCCATATCCAAACAGGCTTCCCTTAGTACTTTTTTTTGGTGCACCAGGACCATTCACAGTTAAGATCACTCACTTTAGCTCAACAGGGATTGAGCTCAACAGTGCTCACTGGTTTCCTTTGCATTCAAATCTGTGGGCGGCAACAGTGTCATAATCTTTTTGACCAGACAGCATCATATTGATGGGCTACACATACAGAGACAGAGGTGCACTGTTTTGCTCGCTCGAATGCTTTCTCTGGTGAGATACATTCAACCTCTTGCAAATTGAAGGACAATTATGAAACACAGAGAGACTAAAGATACATTATTTTTATTTTATTTTTTGGGGGGGAAACCTGGCTTCCCTTGGCATCCATGAATACCGACCACTAGACAAAAGCTTATGAATGTGGAGTAGTTTGTTCTCAAGGCTATTCCATTAAGTTCATCAACTTCTCATTGAACATTGATTAACCACAATAATTGAATTCTGTAGAATGAAATGATCAAACTTAATTTAGGTTAATGTTTTAGGGCATAACACATAAGGAAACGTCCAACTCAAAACATGCACAGAATAAACAGGCTTCCTATCAAATATGATGATGCTCAGAAAAAGTTAGGTACCTATGTCTTCCCTTTCCTTTCACGACTGCTTTAATTCTGACATAAGCAAGTCAACAAACCCAACATGCCTGCATAATGTTCCTTTCCCGATATGCCTCCCATTAGGCATTAATCAATCCTGATCTGGAAGTAATGTTTGCTGGAGGCAAGCTAGGCACTAACGAACTGCCCCCTGGGTGGTTTATGCCACATTAGAGCACAAGGCCACACTAACGTCTATGACAGGATATGCTTGGGGATGCCAGGACACTCCAGAGCCCCCCCCCCCCCCATCACCCTGCATAATTTACTTCAGATAGAGAGGGTGGGGTGATGAGAGGGGTAGCTGGGGGAAATGCAAGGCTCTGATGCCATACCTCCAGATGGGACACGTTTGCCTTTGCCAATGCTGCTGTGTGCCCAGAGTCGAGACAAACCCATTAATACCACTCACCATCCACGAAATGACATAAATAATCTCTGGGACACTGAGCAGCCTGTTTCTACTCAAAGAGGAGCGACGCAAAGAAACACGTGAGAAAAAAGAAAAGGAAAAGGAGAGGCTTTTACAGTGGCCTGCCACATGGATTCATCCTGTCTCCTCATTTCGCCACCATTGTCACACGGCTCTCTTTCTCTTTGTACTGCCAAATCTGCCTACTGGATTAGATGAGTCTTGCGCCTGCTCTTCAAAGTCAGCTCTGCTGCACAAATCATTCTTTTTTCCCCCTCTATAACTTTGTGAAGCAGAAGATACTTTATCTGCTAGTTTCTTCCCACTGTATAATTTAACAAAGCTGCCGACTATGGAGAGAATAAGGATAACACACAACGAGAGGCTGGTGCCACTCCACAACAGAGACATTTCTCATGGTGACAGTGACATGCAGTAGATGGACCTTTCCAGCTGAGAAAACTCCATATTATATAAGGTGCCTTTAAAAAATGTATCAAATGACACATGAACACTATGTGTAGGTTAAAGCTTGAACATTGTCAAATGTTTAATTTTAGTTTGTTCTTCTCACTGAGCGCTGAAACATTAAAGCACATAATCTATGTTTGAGAAATATCCTTTATTCAATGATTACTAAATAAATAACGCATTGTTAAATTAATGGGTTGGCACTATTATATTTGGTGTCATAGGAAACCTAAATAAAAGAATCTGTTTTTGGAACCCACTGGACCAGATGATACCACACTGTGTTATGATAGTACACTTTATGGACACGTTTGATCGGAATGGGGAGGGCAGAAATGAACAATCCACAAAAAAATGTAAATGAAAATCATCCTGACTGATAAACAGAATATCCTAAACTCAGAAGGGACCCAAATTAAACTGTTTGTAGATATTCGACGTGACAGTCAAATTATGTCTATTCCTTGTGCAAGTATTAATATTATATAATGCAAAATGGCACTTTTAATCAACCCTCATAGGGCATCCTAAATATACAGTATATTACCTTCATGTTAAATAGACTTGAGTAGTATTAATCCATGTATTTTGCATTTTCTATTCATGTGAACAGGGACGCAATTTTCACTGGGGACAGGGTATGTCCCCCCACATTCTGAAATAGCATTTTTGTCAGCTCCCCCAGTTTTATCATTGGAATGTGATACAAAACAAGGTAACGGTGTGCTTTAGGACCATCAGGACGCCTCCGAGCGGTTGGGTAGGCAGTTTGGAGTGTTTATCCGACTGGATAAAAAAATGTAACATGTAAAATAAATTATTTCCTCCCCACTTCTAAAACCAAAGTTGTGCCTCTGCGTGTCAAGGCTGTATGAGTCATGTTGCAAGATCACAGTGTCTCATGGATACTAATACCTAGCCATTCTCCTCAGTGCCCAAACATCCATTAGAGCAAGGCCTTGTGGACTCATTCTCAACACATTCGATGGAAACACAACGCATATCTGTTCTTTAGGTTTCTGTTTTGTGAACAATTATTTATTCATTTTTTTTGTTACATATCCTAGACAATTACAGTTTCAGTAGATAAATATGTACGGTTCAATAGGGGGAAATCAAACAAAATGTCAAAACACAAAAACTAAACCACACAAACGAAAAAGGACAAAACAAAACATGAAATAGTTTTCATTATTTCTAAATTAAAACAGTCTATTCAAACGTCATTCTCAAAGGCTACCAACCCAGAGCCACAGAAGGGACCAAAATTAAATTTAACTATATGTAGATATAAGATGTAACAGACAAATTGTCTATTCCTCGTGCAAATATTAATATTATACACAGCAAAATGGCACTTTTAATCAACCCTCATAGGGCATCCTAAATATATATTGCCTTCATGTTAAATAGACTTGATTAGTATCAATCCAGAGTCGCTCACATTTTCTATTCATGTCAACAGGGGCACAATTTTTGCCCCCCCCAGTTTTATCATTGGAATTGGATGTTTGTGCACTGAGGAGAATGCACTGAGGAGAATGGCTAGGTATTAATGTATCCATGAGACACTGTGATCTTGCAACATGACTCATACAGCTTTGACACGCAGAGGCACAACTTTGGTTTTAGAAGTGGGGAGGAAATAATAGATTTTTTTGTTACATTTTTTTATCCAGTCGGAAAAACACTCCAAACAGCCTACCTGACCGCTCGGAGGCGACCTCATGGAGCTAAAGCACATCGTTGCCTCATCTCTTATTCTTATCCGTATTTTTTTTAACCGCATTGTTGGTTAGGGGCTTGTAAGTAAGCATTTCACTGTAAGGTTGTATTCGGCCCATGTGACAAATAAAATGTTATTTGATTTCATTTGATTAGACATACTGTAGGAAAACTGGGAAAAAGACAGAGAAGGGCAATGCTATCTCACATTGTTGTTAAATTAGCTCTTGCAAGTGGGAGATAGCATGTGACCAATTGACCAGAGTTGCGGGCTTGGCCCCACGCAGTCTGGGAGTGGATATTTCCACCTGTGCAATGTCCAAATATATAAACATCTGAAAAGTGCAATACCGGGTTCAAGCCAACTCCATAACATAGTTTTTGTGCCTGCTGTTAATGCAGCCATAACAATCTGCCTCTCTTGATAAGACAACGAAATGCTAGGGCTACCACCCAGGAGGAGGAGGGATGGGTAAGTAGGTAGGTTCCTGCCAATAATACCATTTAAAACACTAATAAAATGGACTCAAGGAGACTTCACCAGTACACAGCTCCAAAACATATGCATATAATTGCCCAGCTGAGATTGGTTACATTTGTTACATGAATCACGATCCTTTGCTCTGGGGTTTAACCCTCCTGTTGTGTTCGTTTCATGTTAATGAATCCTGTGTTCCCGGTACAAAATGACCGCCCCATTATAGCTGATTTTAAATCCATAATAATACAACAATTATCACCAAATGTTGTGTTAAGTTATTGTGAATATTACAAGTGTTCAACTTCTATTTGCTATTCATGGCCTGTAGGCCTCATTGACCGTAGCTCAAACAACTCATTTTTGAGTAAAAAAGCATAATGTATGGATTATTTTGACTATAACAAATACTCAGATAAAACATATTGTGCTATTTATCACAGACTACTTTGTGTCAAAGTTTAACAAGGACTCTTTCCTCCTCACCAGTGTCATGATCAAAGATATGATCAAGAGCCTCACATATAGTATATCGTTTTGTCATTGTGCTGCCACAGAATGAATTGTGAGCAAGGCCTCAAAAAAGCTTTATATACCAGAGCTGCGAGAAATGTTCTATATATTATTGAAACAATGTTGCGATTGTTTGTGAGAATGCCAACAGGTGTGGTTCCCATGGGGGAAAGATTCTACTGGGGAAAGGTTCCCGTGGGGGTTGCCATGGAAGCCAAGAAGGGGAGTGAGGTGTGTGTGTGCTCAAACACACATGCATGTGGGGGTCTGGGAGAGGAAGTGTGTCCATCTGATGAATGGGCATGTGCCTGAACTCAGTTTTATACACTAATTGTAGTCTCACCCATTCATTTCTAATGACCGGTCATTTTTGAACAGGAACACCACAGGTGTACAAAAGTTAAATAAAACACCCAAAATGTTGTGAAAATCATCAAAACATATTTTGTGTGTTCAGGTGCCCTGTGTGGACAAAGTCATGGAACCTGATAGACAATCAGATTAAATTAACTACATTTTTCAGAAAGACAACTTGTAAATCGGTACATTTTCGACCGGAACATAATAAATCCTTTGAGCAAATTTGAAATGAATAAGTTGATGGGCAATACTCTTAGAAGAGGCAAAAATATTTCCCCATATTGTCTTCCAATTATATTAAAATGCTGCACTTTGTAGGTCCTTCACCCAGATCTCCATAACAGGTAGATGTTTTATGTTATGAGTCACTAGCCTATCATATAGTGAGGACACCATTCAGGCTTACCCTGGACATGAAAGTGGTTTCAATAAAGAGTGGGAGCTTGGTTTGGCGTCCTCTTGTACACCGTAGGCTTTCAACGCTGTAAACGAATGTAAAGGGCATAGAGCCAGATAAAATAAAATGTTATTTCAAATAGGCGATAACTCATGAAAATTATAAGTTGTGCCCAGATAATTATTGATTTGGTACAAAACAGTCAATTAATTACAGTTGTTCACAATGACATTTCTCACAAAGATATCTATGTCCTTAAAGAATGAAGTTGGGAGAGGAAAACAGGAAATTAATATGGGGGAGGACATTCATTTTAATAACCAAAATTCTCCCATAAAGAGTAACGTGAAGTGGAGACCATCTACTTACATATTTTCTTTTTGCAACACAATTCTCATTTACCATGAGTTGCAAAATAAATCGAATATGAATGCCCA
This sequence comes from Salvelinus fontinalis, assembly GCF_029448725.1. Taxonomy (NCBI): domain Eukaryota; kingdom Metazoa; phylum Chordata; class Actinopteri; order Salmoniformes; family Salmonidae; genus Salvelinus; species Salvelinus fontinalis. The sequence goes on from NC_074670.1 coordinate 66,719,744, forward strand.
GGTATGTAAATCCCTTATTTCCTGAAGTGATGCGTAAAGAGGGTAAAGTAAGTTGTTTAGCTGTGGGGGGGGGGGGGGGGGGGGGGTTAAAGGCATTAAGATAGACCTGGACCAGCTAATTTTGTATCCAGAGAAAGAACCAAATTCTTTAAAGAGGTCAGGTACAGTTTATGTGGTATAGAATTAGAGACATCAAAAAAAATACAGTAAGATGTAATCAGCATACAGGGAGATATGGTGGACTGGAGGACAACCCTGCCTTTGTACAGTGGCAAGAAAAAGTATGTGAACCCTTTGGAAATACCTGGATTTCAGCATGAATTGGTCATCAAATTTGATCTGATCTTCATCTAGGTCACAACAATAGACAAACACAGTGTGCTTAACCTGTTTGGGCTGCAGGGGCAGTATTGAGTAGCCAGATAAAAGGTGCCCATTTCAAACGGTCTCGTACTCAATTCTTGCTCATACAATATGCATATTATTATTACTATTAGACTCTCTAGTTTCTAAAACCGTTTGAATTATATCTGTGAGTAAAACAGAACTCCTTTTGCAGCAAACTTCCTGACAGGAAGTGGAAAATCTGAAAACGATGCTCTCTTCTAGGGGCTGCCTATTAAAGTCCTTGATATTTATTTGTTTAGATGCACTTCATACGTCTTCCACTAGATGTCGACAAGGAGTGAGAAAAGAAATGGAGTGAATAACTTGATCTGGGCTCGTATAATAGCTCTTTGTATGACGTGTCACCAGTTTCCTGTTTTCTGGAGAGCGCGTCAAGGGACCTGGATTTGCCTTCTGATAAGCTGTCGTTATGGACGACTAATATCTCCGGCTTTGATTTATTTGATACATGTGACAATATCATCGTAAAGTATGTTTTTTCAATATAGTTTCATCAGATTATTGAAAAATTTTCGGGAGTTTTGCCGTGTTCCGTTCTCTTCCGTTTGTTGACATGGAGAGCTTCGAGCCACTTGGCTAGTGCGCTTGCTAATTCAAGAGGGAAAATGAACGTTCTAAATCCAAACAATGATTGTTCTTGACAAAGGAGACCTTGTACAACATTCTGATGGAAGATCACCAAAAGTAAGAAACATTTTATGATGCTATTTCATATATCTGTTGTGAATGTGAACTAGTCGCCGGCGCCCAACTTTGGGGTACTCTAGATATACCGAAGCTGGATGTCGTAATGAAGTTATTTTTTAGAATTCTAACACTGCGATTTCATTAAGAACTAATGGATCTATCATTTCCTATACAACATGTATTTTTTAGTTATGTTTATGAATAGCTATTTGGTCAGAATATGTGTCAGAAAAATATCGTTGCTGTTTAGACATTGTGGAAAAAGTAGCTAAGATAGCAACATGTATAACCACTGATTTCAGCTCTAAATATGCACATTTTCGAACAAAACATAAGTGTATGTATAACCTGATGTTATAGGACTGTCATCTGATAAAGAATATCAAGGTTAGTCAAAAATTATATATCTTTACTGGTTTGTTACGATCGCTAACTTTTACTGCTGGGAAATGGCTTGTCTTTCTGGCTATTGTGGTAAGCTAATATAACGCTATATTGTGTTTTCGCTGTAAAACACTTAATAAATCGGAAATATTGGCTGGAATCACAAGATGCCTGTCTTTCATTTGCTGTACTCTATGTATTTTTCAGAAATGTTTTATGATGAGTAATTAGGTATTTGACGTTGGTGTCTGTAATTATTCTGTCTGCTTTCGGTGCAATTTCTGATTGTAGCTGCAATGTAAACTATGATTTATACCTGAAATATTCAAATTTTTTGAACAAAACATAGATTTATTGTATAACATGTTATAAGACTGTCATCTGATGAAGTTGTTTGTTGGTTAGTTTGGTTAGTTCTTGGTTAGTTAGGTTGGCTTTGTGCATGCTACCTGTGCTGTGAAAAATGTCTGTCCTTTTTTGTATTTGGTGGTGAGATAACATAAATATACGTGCTGGTTTTCGCTGTAAAACATTTTAAAAATCGGACATGTTGGCTGGATTCACAAGATGTGTACCTTCCATTTGCTGTATTGGACTTGTTAAATAAGCATGCCCCTTACAAAAAAGGTAGAACTAAGAACAGATATAGCCCTTGCTTCACTCCAGACCTGACTGCCCCCGACCAGCAAAAAATCATTCTGTGGCGTACTGCACAAGCATCGAATAGTGCCTGTGATAAGCAACTTTCAGGGAAGTCAGGAACCAATACACACAGTGAGTTAGGTAAGCAAAGGCTAGCTTTTCAAACAGAAATTTGCATCCTGTAGCTCTACTTCAAAAAGTTCTGGGACACTGTAAAGTCCATGGAGAATAAGAGCACATCCTCCCAGCTGTCCACTGCACTGAGGCTAGGAAACAGTGTCACCACCGATAAATCCACGATAATCAAGAATTTCAATAAGCATTTCTCTATGTCTGGCCATGCTTTCCTCCTGGCTACCACAACCCCGGCTAACAGCTCTGCACCCCTCGCAGCTGCTAGCCCAAGCCTCCCCAGCTTCTCCTTCACCCAAATCCAGATAGTAGATGTTCTGAAAGAACTGCAAAACCTGGACCAGGCAGATAGTCTCTAAAATGATCCGCCGCCATTGTTGCAAACCCAATTACTAGTCTGTTCAACCTCGCTTTCGTATCGTCCGAGATTCCTAAAGATTGGGAAGCTGCGGCGGACCTCCCATTCTTCAAAGGGAGACAATCTAGACCCAAACTGTTACAGACCTACGTATATCCAGCCTGCGTTGCCTTTCTAAAATCTAAAGTCTTTGAAAGCCAAGTTAACAAACAAATCAATGACCATTTTGAATCCCACAGTACCTTTTCCGCTGTGCAATCCGGTTTCCAAGCTGGTCACGGGTGCACCTCAGCCACGCTCAAAGTACTAAACAATATCATAACCTCCATTGATAAAAGACAGTACTGTGCAGCCGTCTTCATTGACCTGGCAAAAGGCTTTTGACTCTGTCAATCACTGTATACTTATCGGCAGACTCAACTGCCTTGGTTTCTCAAATGACTGCCTCACCTGGTTCACCAACTACTTATCAGATATAGTTCAGTGTTTCAAATCGGAGGGCCTGTTGTCCTGACCTCTGGCAGTCTCTATGGGGGTACCACAGGGTTCAATTCTCTGGCCGACTCTTTTCTCTGTATATATCAATGGTGTTGCTCTTGCTACGGGCGATTCCTTGATCCACCTCTACGCAGACGACACCATTCTGTCTACATCTGTCTCTTTTTTGGACATTGTTAACACACCTCCAAACGAGCTTCAATGCCATACAACACTGCTTCCGTGGCCTCCAACTGCTCTTAAACACTAGTAAAACTAAATGCATGCTCTTCAAATGATCGCTGCCCGCACCCGCCCGCCCGACTAGCATCACTACTCTGGACAGTTCTGACTTAGAATATGTGGACAACTACAAATACTTAGGTGTCTGGCTAGACTGTAAACTCTCCTTCTAGACTCACATTAAGCATCTCCAATCCAATATTAAATCTAGAATCAGCTTCCTAATTCGCAACAAAGCCTCCTTCACTCGCTGCCAAACATACCCTTGTAAAACTGACTATCCTACCGATCCTCGACTTCGGCAATGTCATTTACAAAATAGCCTCCAACACTCTACTCAGCAAACTGGATGCAGTCTATCACAGTGACATCCGTTTTGTCACCAAAGCCCCATATACCATCTACCACCGCGACCTGTTTGCTCTTGTCGGCTGGCCCTCACTACATATACTTCGCCAGACCCACTGGCTCCAGCTCATCTAGTCTTTGCTAGGTAAAGCCCTGCCTTATCTCAGCTCACTGGTCACCATAACAACACCCACCAGTAGCACGCTCTCCAGCAAGTATATCTCACTGGTCATCCCCAAAGCCAACAGCTCTTTTGGCTGCCTTTCCTTCCAGTTCTCTGCTGCCAATGACTGGAACAAATTGCAAAAATAGCTGAATTTGGAGACATATCTCCCTCACTAACTTTAAGCATCAGCTATCTGAGCAGCTTACCGATCGCTGCAGCTGTAAATAGCCCATCCAACTACCTACCTCTTCCCCATATTGATTAAAAAAACACTTTTTTGCTTTTTTTGCACACCAGTATTTCGACTTGCACATCATCATCTGCACATCTATCACTCCAGTGTTCATTTGCTAAATTGTAATTACTTCGCTACTATGGCCTATATATTGCCTTACCTCCTCACTCCATTTGTACACACTCTTTATAGATTTTTCTATAGTGTAATTGACTGTACTTTTGTTTATCCCACGTGTAACTCTGTTGTTGTTTTTTGTCACATTGCTTTGCTTTTTTTATTTTTTATTTTATTTCACCTTTATTTAACCAGGTAGGCTAGTTGAGAACAAGTTCTCATTTGCAACTGCGACCTGGCCAAGATAAAGCATAGCAGTGTGAACAGACAACAACACAGAGTTACACATGGAGTAAACAATAAACAAGTCAATAACATGGTAGAAAAAAAAGAGAATCTATATACAATGTGTGCAAAAGGCATGAGGTAGGCAATAAATCGAGTAATTACAATTTAGCAGATTAACACTGGAGTGATAAATCATCAGATGATCATGTACAAGAAGAGATACTGGTGTGCAAAAGAGCAGAAAAGTAAATAAATAAAAGCAGTATGGGGGGTGAGGTAGGTAAATTGGGTGGGTAGTTTACAGATGGACTATGTACAGCTGCAGCGATCGGTTAGCTGCTCGGATAGCAGATTTTTAAAGTTGTTGAGGGAGATAAAAGTCTCCAACTTCAGAGATTTTTGCAATTCGTTCCAGTCGCAGGCAGCAGAGAACTGGAAGGAAAGGCGTCCAAATGAGGTTTTGGCTTTAGGGATGATCAGTGAGATACACCTGCTGGAGCGCGTGCTACGGGTGGGTGTAGCCATCGTGACCAGGCGGCACTTTACCTAGCATAGCCTTGTAGATGACCTGGAGCCAGTGGGTCTGACGACGAACATGTAGCGAGGGCCAGCCGACTAGGGCATACAGGTCGCAGTGGTGGGTCGTATAAGGTGCTTTAGTAACAAAACGGATGGCACTGTGATAAACTGCATCCAGTTTGCTGAGTAGAGTATTGGAAGCTATTTTGTAGATGACATCGCCGAAGTCGAGGATCGGTAGGATAGTCAGTTTTACTAGGGTAAGTTTGGCGGCGTGAGTGAAGGAGGCTTTGTTGCGGAATAGAAAGCCGACTCTAGATTTGATTTTGGATTGGAGATGTTTGATATGAGTCTGGAAGGAGAGTTTGCAGTCTAGTTAGACACCTAGGTACTTATAGATGTCCACATATTCTAGGTCGGAACCGTCCAGGGTGGTGATGCTAGTCGGGCGTGCGGGTGCAGGCAGCGAACGGTTGAAAAGCATGCATTTGGTTTTACTAGCGTTTAAGAGCAGTTGGAGGCCACGGATGGAGTGTTGTATGGCATTGAAGCTCGTTTGGAGGTTAGATAGCACAGTGTCCAAGGAAGGGCCGGAAGTGTACAGAATGGTGTCGTCTGCATAGAGGTGGATCAGGGAATCGCCCGCAGCAAGAGCAACATCATTGATGTATACAGAGAAAAGAGTCGGCCCGAGAATTGAACCCTGTGGTACCCCCATAGTGACTGCCAGAGGACCGGACAACATGCCCTCCGATTTGACACACTGAACTCTGTCTGCAAAGTAGTTGGTGAACCAGGCAAGGCAGTCATTAGAAAAACCGAGGCTACTGAGTCTGCCGATAAGAATATGGTGATTGACAGAGTCGAAAGCCTTGGCCAGGTCGATGAAGACGGCTGCACAGTAATGTCTTTTATCGATGGCGGTTATGACATCGTTTAGTACCTTGAGCGTGGCTGAGGTGCACCCGTGACCGGCTCGGAAACCGGATTGCACAGCGGAGAAGGTACGGTGGGATTCGAGATGGTCAGTGATCTGTTTGTTGACTTGGCTTTCGAAGACCTTAGATAGGAAGGGCAGGATGGATATAGGTCTGTAACAGTTTGGGTCCAGGGTGTTTCCCCCTTTGAAGAGGGGGATGACCGCGGCAGCTTTCCAATCCTTGGGGATCTCAGATGATACGAAGGAGAGGTTGAACAGGCTGGTAATAGGGGGTGCGACAATGGCGGCGGACAGTTTCAGAAATAGGGGGTCCAGATTGTCAAGCCCAGCTGATTTGTATGGGTCCAGGTTTTCCAGCTCTTTCAGAACATCTGCTATCTGGATATGGGTAAAGGAGAAGCTGGGGAGGCTTGGGCGAGTAGCAGAGGGGGGGGAGGGGCTGTTGGCCAAGGTTGGAGTCGCCAGGAGGAAGGCATGGCCAGCCATTGAGAAATGTTTGTTGAAGTTTTCGATTATCATGGACTTATCAGTGGTGACCGTGTTACCTAGCCTCAGTGAAGTGGGCAGCTGGGAGGAGGTGCTCTTGTTTTCCATGGACTTTACAGTATCCCAGAACTTTTTGGAGTTAGAGCTACAGGATGCAAATTTCTGCTTGAAAAAACTGGCCTTTGCTTTCCTGACTGACTGCGTGTATTGGTTCCTGACTTCCCTGAACAGTTGCATATCGCGGGGGCTCTCCGATGCTATTGCAGTTCGCCACAGGATGTTTTTGTGCTGGTCGAGGGCAGTCAGGTCTGGAGTGAACCAAGGGCTATATCTGTTCTTGGTTCTGCATTTTTTGAACGGAGCATGCTTGTCTAATATGGTGAGGAAGTAACTTTTAAAGAATGACGAGGCATCCTCAACTGACGGGATGAGGTCAATATCCTTCCAGGGTACCCGGGCCAGGTCGATTAGAAAGGCCTGCTCGCAGAAGTGTTTTAGGGAGCGTTTGACAGTGATGAGGGGTGGTCGTTTGGCCGCGGACCCGTGGCGGATACAGGCAATGAGGCAGTGATCGCTGAGATCTTGATTGAAGACAGCAGAGGTGTATTTGGAGGGCAAGTTGGTCAGGATAATGTCTATTAGGGTGCCCATGTTTACGGATTTAGGGTTGTACCTGGTGGGTTCCTTGATGATTTGTGTGAGATTGAGGGCATCAAGCTTAGATTGTAGGACTGCCGGGGTGTTAAGCATATCCCAGTTTAGGTCACCTAACAGAACAAACTCTGAAGCTAGATGGGGAGCGATCAATTCACAGATGGTGTCCAGGGCACAGCTGGGAGCTGAGGGGGGTCGGTAGCAGGCGGCAACAGTGAGAGACTTATTTCTGGAGAGATACATTTTTAAAATTAGAAGTTCGAACTGTTTGGGCATAGACCTGGAAAGTATGACAGAACTTTGCAGGCTATCTCTGCAGTAGATTGCAACTCCTCCCCCTTTGGCAGTTCTATCTTGACGGAAAGTGTTATAGTTGGGTATGGAAATCTCAGAATTTTTGGTGGCCTTCCTAAGCCAGGATTCGGACACGGCGAGGACATCAGGGTTGGCAGAGTGTGCTAAAGCGGTGAGTAAGGCAAACTTAGGGAGGAGGCTTCTGATGTTGACATGCATGAGGCCAAGGCTTTTTCGATCACAGAAGTCAACAAATGAGGGTGACTGGGGACATGCAGGGCCTGGGTTTACCTCCACATCACCCGAGGAACAGAGGAGGAGTAGGATGAGGGTGCGGCTAAAGGCTATCAAAACTGGTCGCCTAGAGCGTTGGGGACAAGGAATAAAAAGAGCAGATTTATGGGCGTGGTAGAATAGATTCTGGGCATAATGTGCAGACCAGGGAATGGTGGGGCACGGGTACATCGGAGGCAAGCCCAGGCACTGGGTGATGATAAGAGAGGTTGTATCTCTGGACATGCTGGTCTCAATGGGTGAGGTCACCGCATGTGTGGGGGGTGGGACAAAGGAGGTATCAGAGGTACAGAGAGTGGAACTACGGGGTCCATTGCAAACCAAAACAATGATAACTAGCCTGAACAACAGTATGCAATGCATATTGATATTTGAGGGAGACATGCAATAAGGCGTAAAGTGATTGCAGGTCTTGATTGGGAGAGCTAGCTAAAACAACAGGTGATATAACAGCAGCTAGTCAGCTAACACAGCAACAGTAGGTAAAAATGGCGACGGCTAGGCAGAGAGGGTCGGATTAACTACACACAGATCCTGAGTTAAAGCACAGAGCCGACAGATAAAACACAAATAAACGGAATGGAGTACCGTGAATTAATGGACAGTCAAGCAGGCATCAGCTATGTAGCCAAGTGATCATAGTGTCCAGGGGGCAGCCGTAGATGGAGCAGTGAGGCCTCCACTAAACTAGCCCGCGGCGTTTAAAGTTAGTAGCCCGGGGGGAGGTCTGCTCAGACGGAGGGGGTCTGCTCAGACGGAGGCCGGTTGAGGGCACAGCGGATGGGCTATTCGTCTGCAGACCAGACGTGGTCGTGTCGACAGAGAATCCAAGCCGGATGGCGATGGCCAAAGAGAGGTTGTCTGTTCAGATAGCAGCCGATATGCTCAAGACAGCTAACGATTAGCGTGCCGCAGTTAGCATATGGGCGTTCAGGTTACGTCGCGATGGAGGGGCCAGTTGAATAACTCCCTCGGGCAGATAACGTCGGTATCCCAGTCGTGAAGGCCCGGTGGGGCTCCGCATCGGCAGTAAACGGGTCCGGATAGGTGATTGTAGCCCAGGAGTGGCTGATGGAACTCTTCAGCTGGCTAGCTCCGGGATAATTGGTGTTTGCTCCGGAATTGATGTTAGCCAATAGTCACTCGGATAGCAGCTGGTTAGCTGCAAGATCCAGGTGTAAATGTCCAGAGCTTGCGGTAAAAATCCGGGGATATGGAGAGAAAAAATGTCTGGTATGCTCTGGTCTGAGTCGCGTTGTACAAAACTGGCAATAGTTTTCCGAGCTAAAGGATAGCTGATGAGCGCTAGCTGTGGTTAGCTGAACTACTAACGTTAGCTTGTGAGCTGGCTAACTTCTGGCTAGCTTCTGTTGTTGATTTCGGATACGAGGTGAATAATACCTTTGAGGAAAAAAAACAGATCCGCACCACATTTGGTGAGGTGGGTTGCAGGAGAGTGTTTTGAAGTTGAGTTTTTAAGAAGAAAAAAATATATATAAAAAGAAATGCGAAGAAAAATATATAAAATATATATACACGGGACAGGACGAGGACAAAGGACATCTGACTGCTACGCCATCTTGGATTTTAGGCAGGTCGCAGTTGTAAATGATAACTTGTTCTCAACGGGCCTACCTGGTTAAATAAAGGTGAAAAAAAATAATTATATATACACTGCTCAAAAAAATAAAGGGAACACTTAAACAACACAGTGTAACTCCAAGTCAATCACACTTCTGTGAAATCAAACTGTCCACTTAGGAAGCAACACTGATTGACAATACATTTCACATGTTGTTGTGCAAATGGAATAGACAAAAGGTGGAAATTATAGGCAATTAGTAAGACACCCCCAAAAAAAGGAATGGTTCTGCAGGTGGTGACCACACACCACTTCTCATTATGCTTCCTGGCTGATGTTTTGGTCACTTTTGAATGCTGGCGGTGCTTTCACTCTAGTGGTAGCATGAGACGGAGTCTACAACCCACACAAGTGGCTCAGGTAGTGCAGTTCATAAAGGATGGCACATCAATGCGAGCTGCGGCAAAAATGTTTGTTGTGTCTGTCAGCGTAGTGTCCAGAGCATGGAGGCGCTACCAGGAGACAGGCCAGTACATCAGGAGACGTGGAGGAGGCCGTAGGAGGGCAACAACCCAGCAGCAGGACCGCTACCTCCGCCTTTGTGCAAGGAAGTGCACTGCCAGAGCCCTGCAAATTGACCTCCAGCAGGCCACAAATGTGCATGTGTCAGCATATGGTCTCACAAGGGGTCTGAGGATCTCATCTCGGTACCTAATGGCAGTCAGGCTACCTCTGGCGAGCACATGGAGGGCTGTGCGGCCCCACAAAGAAATGCCACCCCACACCATGACTGACCCACCGCCAAACCGGTCATGCTGGAGGATGTTGCAGGCAGCAGAACGTTCTCCACGGCGTCTCCAGACTCTGTCACGTCTGTCACATGTGCTCATGTGCTCAGTGTGAACCTGCTTTCATCTGTGAAGAGCACAGGGCGCCAGTGGCAAATTTGCCAATCTTGGTGTTCTCTGGCAAATGCCAAACGTCCTGCACGGTGTTTGGCTGTAAGCACAACCCCCACCTGTGGACGTCGGTCCCTCATACCACCCTCATGGAGTCTGTTTCTGACCGTTTGAGCAGACACATGCACATTTGTGGCCTGCTGGAGGTCATTTTGCAGGGCTCTGGCAGTGCACCTCCTTGCACAAAGGCGGAGGTAGCGGTCCTGCTGCTGGGTTGTTGCCCTCCTACGGCCTCCTCCACGTCTCCTGATGTACTGGCCTGTCTCCTGGTAGCGCCTCCATGCTCTGGACACTACGCTTACAGACACAACAAACCTTTTTGCCACAGCTCGCATTGATATGCCATCCTGGATGAACTGCAATACCTAAGCCACTTGTGTGGGTTGTAGACTCCGTCTCATGCTACCACTAGAGTGAAAGCACCGCCAGCATTCAAAAGTGACCAAAACATCAGCCAGGAAGCATAGGAACTGAGAAGTGGTGTGTGGTCACCACCTGCAGAACCATTCCTTTTTTGGGGGTGTCTTACTAATTGCCTATAATTTCCACCTTTTGTCTATTCCATTTGCACAACAGCATGTGAAATGTATTGTCAATCAGTGTTGCTTCCTAAGTGGACAGTTTGATTTCACAGAAGTGTGATTGACTTGGAGTTACATTGTGTTGTTTAAGTGTTCCCTTTATTTTTTTGAGCAGTGTATATATGTAATAGTAAGTTGTCCGAGGCCCACCAACCCTTTATGAATCCTGATTGGTCAGGATTAACTTTTGATGACATGCAAGTTATAAGTCTTTTTGACAAGACTTTGCAACGAGTTTAAAATCGCAGTTCAAATTGATAAGGGCCTGTAGCTTTAACAATCAAGAGAATCCTTGCCACCTTTCAATAGCAAGGTTATACAGTAAGAACTGTTTTTTGGTCCTTATGGAATGGCCCATTTTCCAGCGAGTGGTTGATTGAGTTTAGTAATACAGATCCAACTAAATCCCCTACCATCCAACCCTGGAGACTTGGATTTTGAGATTGAATCTAAGTCAGTCTTCAGATCTGCCCAAGGAAATGGGGGCATCTAATAGACTGACATGATTAATTAGATTTTATTTATTTATTATTTAACCTTTATTTAGCTATGCAAGTCAGTTAAAAATGTATTTTTACAATGACGGCCTACGCTGGCCAAACCAAAGCCGAATGTGATACAGCCTGGAATCGAACCCAGGGTATGTAGTGCTGTATCCAACACTGATATGCAGTGCCTTAGACCCCTGCACCACTCAGGAGCTGAAAGGAAAAGAATTTTGAACGAATTTAAAAAGGACAACATCTTCCTAGAGTCTAGGAAACTCTAGGGTACATAGATTGGAATAAAAAGTAGTACATGTATGATTCATTTAGGAGGGAAGGGTACAGAGTTCAACTGTTGTTGAATGACCAATAGATGAAAAAAGTTCAGTTTGCTACAATTTCATTGCCAAGTGACTACTTGGTCTATCCTCATTAGGCTTCTAAACCTAGGGCTTTGTTCAAATTGTATTGCTGAAGCGTTACATATTGAATGATAGAAATGTAGAGGTGATTTCCAATGAGCCAACATATGCAGCGTTCACCGTAAATGTAGTCTCTGCCAACGCGGGAACATTGCCTTTAAATTACAATTGTGCTTCAATGCTGAACTTCCGCAATCAAGATTGAATATAGCCCCTACTCTTGGCAATGACAAAGTCAATGCTGAATAGTTGTTGATAACTATAAGTGCGTTATGCAACTATGGATACTTTCATTCAAAAGTTTGCCAAACTCAGATCACATAGATTGTCCATATCCACTCTATGGATTATCAGTAACATTCAGTAAGAGTAAGCCTCCAGCTCCCTTTTCAGTGTCTTTGTATGAAGTCATCTGTCAGTGTTTGTAGTGAAGCTGTGCACAATGCCGTCAGCATGTCACATTAGTATAAATGTTGCCAAATCACCTCTTGATGTGGCCCTAGTGAAGCTAGGCTGACAAAGCTCCACCACTAATCCAGCGTTAGCAAGTTAGCGCTTCACTGGCTTCTCTCTCAGTTGGAGTAAATACCTGTTCGCACCTCCAAGGTAAGCATACTCTAAGGTTTAGCGTCTACCTCTTAACACTTTATCCTAATTATTTCTGTCTTGCAGAAATCGGTGGCCTGGTGCCTTTAAAACAGATTCTCTAGAGGCTAAAGGTGCAATGAGGCTTGCCTCTGACAGGTGTGTCTGGAAACACAGCAGGCTGTGTGAGCGCACACACACACACACACACACATCACACACACGCAGGCACACACACACACACAATATACACACATGTGAGTGAAATAGAGGATATTTGAAAGGAATCAAAAATAAAAGTAATTGACTGTGTTTTCCAGCTATTTCATGTCATCTCTGTAGACACAGGTCCCACTAGGTACACACTGGTTTAATCAACATTGTTTCCACGCCATGTCAATGAAATTAAATTGAACCAACATGGAATAGACATTGAATTGACACCTGTGCCCAGTGGAGTGGGTATAAAACAAATACACAACTAATTTGTTTCTCCAAAGTTGGTTCGTCTGCAAAGTCTAAACTGTTAAAAGTTTAAACTTTACCTTCTGAGTCGTCTTTGAAGTTTTGAGCTCAAAGCCTCTCATTTGTTCCTGGGAACACTGCAACTTTAGAGTAGTTATGGGAGTCATAATGTCTGAGGAGGCTTGAGACGTTTTGAGCAGACATATAGTGAACACATTATAAATGGCTTGGAGAATCATGTGACACAGGTGGCCGTTCGTGGAAAGCGGTTGTGTAAAATTGTCAACAAGTTACTGTTTAGGAAATGTTGTTTGTTTTGTCGGAATGTTTGCTAGTTGGTTAATAATCTGCAAGGTCTGAGGACATATTATGTGAACTGGAGGAGGTTGCTCAAAGTATGTTGTATGTAGAGACTTGATTGTTGAAAGGGAAAGGAGGAGAAAAAGAAGAGAGACCCAGTAGGTCTGTTAAAGAACACACAGCTGATACACAACTCGCTCCGGGGGACATAAAGTCCCTCCCCTTGAGGAACACAAAACCCATGGGGCCTCGTTTTCCACTTGCTGAGGAATGGTGGTGGTGTTGACCACCCGACAGAGCCCTGGGCCTGAGAGACCTGTTAGGTCAGAGAGCCGAGCACAGTTCGCCCCAACTGCAATCTATTAAAAGTTATTCTCTTTGCAGTCGCTTCCCTTTCCCGAAGGACTGCTCCTCCGCTGCTCCTCCTCGAGCGTATGGAACCCAAGCTACAGGAAATCTCCACTCCAGCTGCTTTGCTACCTCTTGCCGCTGGCCAGCTGCCTAATGGCAACCATAAAAGGAGATGGGAAAAACAAAGTGTGAGCACTTGAGACACTCCTTTGGGTCCCCCAGGGCCCACCACAGGGCCTGAGAAATACAGATTGTTTGCAAACATATGATAAGATATGCAGTCCTCAGCCTGTACAGCTGTAGTAGAGGAGAGAGGGAGTCGGAGCACCACTGCTGTCTCTACCCTTGAGCAAAGTACTTACTTCAGTAAACACGAAGCGTTGTGAATCGAAGGGAAATGGTCATTGCGTAAATGAATAAAACCAAGCTTAAAATTTCTCTCCTTTACGGTGGAAGGAAGAAAAACAAAATTGTCCATGGAGGATTATTTTTTAAAGATAAGCCAATTAGGACTTGACCTTTGATGTGAAGTGGGTTTGGAGGAGCATTCTGATGGCCGTGGCTGTTGCTGGACATTGTGTAACAGACAGTACATTGTTCGTTGTCACTCAGGCAATAAATAAAAGGAACAAGACCTACGTGTTATCTTTGGCCTGATAAGACCTTAGTGTTATTTTTGGCCTGAAAAGACCTAAGTGTTATCTTTGGCATGATAAAATCTAAATGTTATCTTTGGCCTGATGTATTTTACCACAGCAAAGCATGTGTTTTTCAAATGAGTTTCTTTTTCAATTTCTAGCCACCCACATTGCCGTGAACTAGTGAGGCCAATGTAGGGGTCTTAATGAAGCAGATTAAAGCCTAGGTACCACACACAGAAACAACAGCATTACACAACAGGCGCTCATTTGAGTTCTATTCCACCTTGATTGAATCAAACACCACATTGGCCTTTTGTTTTCTCTGAAATGGCATTTCTGAAAATATTGTGAGGGTGGTGAAAAAGCATCCAGTCAAATAAACAAACAGGTGGAAATAATATTAAATATGAGATTAAACGGCATTGGCTTGCCCAGCGGACTTGATTGTAGGGTTGGTTTTGCTTCACTCAACTCTGTAATTGTAGTTGACAAGAGTACTGTGTTGATGCTGAATGGGAGTTATTGGGAGAAATTCTCTGATGTAGGTTTCACAAAGGGTTAGCCTCATGAGGAGAATGCCAAGTGTCAAAATTCCATTGAATTTCCTCTGGGTTGTAGTTATTTCTGGCTCATAAGTGTTGAAGTTGAAATACGTGCATAGTATTTAAGCTCCAACTACAAATCTGTGAGTTTAACTCTCACCTTCTATGAAGTGGTCCCTGCAGTTATCTTTGTATCATCCCTGTACACTTGTAGATACAACACATACTGTACTGTAAACAGGACAGGGGTTCTTCTGTTGTAGTGTTTTGACGTGAGCTGTGTTTGGTTATATATGTGTTGATGTATGATATGATATGCTATGTTAAGAATTTTTAAAAGCATAAAAATTCTCTCATTTCACAGTCCCTGGACACACCTGCCCTGGGGCACTCTGATTCTTGCGGCCACTGGAGTTCTACTTGAGCTATGAGTTCTAGCTATGGCGCCAATCAATTATTCCTAAAAAGCATTGAGCTGCATAAGTACCCACTGTGATTACACAAAATATGAACGATCACTACACATGCTAATAACAACAAAACAGCAACATTCACTCATACAGTGAATACATTATGTGTACATTCAGTGGACACATTCTGTGTACATACAGTGGATACATTCTGTGTACATACAGTGGATATATTCTGTGTAGAAGGAGGCTCCTGAGTGGCGCAGCGGTCTAAGGCACTGCATCACAGTGCAAGAGGTGTCACAACAGATGCTGGTTCAATTCCAGTGTGTATCACACCTGGCTGTGACTGGGAGTCCCATAGGATTGTGCACAATTCGCCCTGCATTGTTTGGGCAGGGTAGGCTGTCATTGTAAATAAAATAAAAATCATAACTGACTTGCCAAGTTAAATAAAAAATTAAGTAAATAAATGTACATACAGTGGAAAAGTTAAATTTCCATAATGATATTCTGTGGTAAAACACACTAAGTTTGATTCTTGTCTTCAAACATTACATTACAGTCAAATTACTTTTGCTGTATGTTTTGTAATCAGAATTGTAAAACATAATTTATGAGTAATCCAGTAGGCTACATTATGGTACTTTGGGGTGGGCGTTCGGGTTTAACACTATGGTCAATCTAACACTGAACACCATTTTGGTGTTTGGAAATCCATTTTGGCACTAGTATTTCAGACATTTGTCTCAGAATATTACTAGGAGGAGGCTGTTTGATGATGAAATGTATTCAGGAAAGGGTTAACAAGTACACTACCACGCTTTTCACATTTGTTGTGCAGGAAGTAACAGCCCCAAAATCGACGCTGTAGAATTTTTTTTTTTTAATGACCCACACATGAATTCACCTTGGTACATTTATTCTCGTCAACATTATGGTAAAATTCCTGGTGCTGAAATGTCAAATTAACCAGGTTACCCTGGCTTTCGCCCTCAGTTACTTTGGTGCCAACTTCCCATGAAGAGCAATTACCACGACTCGGCAAAGGCTGCCAAGGCTGCTATGACATTACTTGGTTTGTGTTCTCAGGCGATAGAGGTCTGAGGTGAGGTGAAGGTAGGTGAATGTGAGAGACTTTTCTACTGAGAGAGACTTACTTTAAAAGGGACATCCAAGACACACTAGTAGACAGCTGGGAGACGTGTCTCCAAGACCTGACACTATCCTCATTGGCCCTCTATTAAAATGAGCCTATCATATTGCCAGTGCATTAGCTCAGACTTCGGCTCTTCTATTATCTCAGTCTGCTCCACTTCAATGGCTTGAGAGAGTGATGAATTTCTTTAAAGATATCAGATTTTCCTTAAACGTACTACCACATCTAAGGGCATTTCTGGGGGCTTTGGTACGCTGTCTTTATTTTAACTCTTTATATGTCCTAGTTCTTATACAGTGGGGAGAACAAGTATTTGAAACACTGCCGATTTTGCAGGTTTTCCTACTTACAAAGCATGTAGAGGTCTGTAATTTTTTTATCATAGGTACACTTCAATGGTGAGAGACGGAATCTAAAACAAAAATCCAGAAAAATCACATTGTATGATTTTTAAGTAATTAATTAGCATTTTATTGCATGACATAAGTATTTGATACATCAGAAAAGCAGAACTTAATATTTGGTACAAAAACCTTTGTTTGCAATTACAGAGATCTGTAACGACTTTCCTCTTCTTCTGACGAGGAGTAAGAGATATCGGACCAATATGCAGCGTGGTAAGTGTCCATTTTAATATATAAAACTGAACACTACAAAAATACAAAAATAACAAAGTGACTGAACAAAACGAAAATCGAAACAGTCCCGTATAGTATACAAATACAGACACAGGAAACAACCACCCACAAAACACAATGAAAAACAGGCTACTTAAATATGGCTCCCAATCAGAGACTGACACCTGCCTCTGTTTGGGAACCATACTAGGCCAAACACATAGAAATATAACCATAGAACAAAACATAGAAAAACAACATAGAATGCCCACCCCAACTCACGCCCTGACCAAACTAAAATAAAGACATAAAAAAGGAACTAAGGTCAGAACGTGACAAGATCATACGTTTCCTGTAGTTCTTGACCAGGTTTGCACACACTGCAGCAGGGATTTTGGCCCACTCCTACATACAGACCTTCTCCAGATCCTTCAGGTTTTGGGGCTATCGCTGGGCAATACGGACTTTCAGCTCCCTCCAAAGATTTTCTATTGGGTTCAGGTCTGGAGACTGGCTAGGCCACTCCAGGACCTTGAGATGCTTCATACGGAGCCACTCCTTAGTTGCCCTGGCTGTGTGTTTCGGGTCGTTGTCATGCTGGAAGACCCAGCCACGACCCATCTTCAATGCTCTTACTAAGGGAAGGAGGTTGTTGGCCAAGATCTCGCGATACATGGCCCCATCCATCCTCCCCTCAATACAGTGCAGATGTCCTGTCCCCTTTGCAGAAAAGCATCCCCAAAGAATGATGTTTCCACCTCCATGCTTCACAGTTGGGATGGTGTTCTTGGGGTTGTACTCATCCTTCTTCTTCCTCCAAACACGGCGAGTGGAGTTTAGACCAAAAATATCTATTTTTTGTCTCATCAGACCACATGACCTTCTCCCATTCTTCCTCTGGATCATCCAGATGGTCATTGGCAAACTTCAGACGGGCCTGGACATGCACTGGCTTGAGCAGGGGGACCTTGCGTGCGCTGCAGGATTTTAATCCATGACGGCGTAGTGTGTTACTAATGGTTTTCTTTGAGACTGTGGTACCAGCTCTCTTCAGGTCATTGACCAGGTCCTACCGTGTAGTTCTGGGCTGATCCCTCACCTTCCTCATGATCATTGATGCCCCACGAGGTGAGATCTTGCATGGAGCCCCAGACCAAGGGTGATTGACCATCATCTTGAACTTCTTCCATTTTCTAATAATTGCGCCAACATTTGTTGGCCATCTCACCAAGCTGCTTGCCTATTGTCCTGTAGCCTATCCCAGCCTTGTGCAGGTCTACAATTTTATCCCTGATGTCCTTACACAGCTCTCTGGTCTTGGCCATTGTGGAGAGGTTGGAGTCTGTTTGATTGAGTGTGTGGACCGGTGTCTTTTATACAGGTAACGAGTTCAAACAGGTGCTGTTAATACATGTAATGAGTGGAGAACAGGAGGGCTTCTTAAAGAAAAACTAACAGGTCTGTGAGAGCCGGAATTCTTACTGGTTGGTAGGTGATTAATGGACAAACAATAGACATACATATGCATATGGGGAGACAGACACGTTCCTCTGCGAGGTTGGTACCAATCTACAGACAACTCAAGGACAGAACCTCGTGATATACGCATTCTATCTCTGTTTGCGCTCCAAGTGCCCATGGCCTGGTCAAAACATTAGTCAAGGTTATCCTACTCTGGGTCAGAGTACACCGTACATTAGACATACTTGAATGTTGCTATAGCTTGGTTACAGCTATCAGCCTTAGCCTCTGGAAGGTCACCTAGGATGGTGACCCTGAATCTCAGAGAAGTGTCACCCAGAGGCTAATATCTGATTTAATGGGCAGCTTGAATTTAGGAACCCAGTCTCTGTCTGTCTATCTGTGTTGCTGTGGAAGCTATGGTGAACTGAGGCGAAAGTCAGAGATACATAACATTTCTGTTTTATTTTTATCTCTCATATGGCACCGTCCTCATCTATTGTATGCCAAATGGACTTGTAGGGATTTCTTTTGTCTTCGTGAAATGCCTGATTTAAAAAAAGAGTCCAGCTCCTTTTATCTATAATGGAACAGACATTATCATTATTGTTAAATAATGCACATGGGCCGCCAGCATCAAGTATTAATAACTTATCGAAAACGGTGGTTTCTGGTGGCCTGCCTTTGGGCATATTGTGGCCGTTGAACAGACCTAGGAGCTAGGAAGGGAGGTAGAACCTAGGGGTTTGGCTGGCTTTGTGTATGAGTGTGTGTGTATTTTATTGAGAAATATTGGGAGTTTGACGTGCACGAGTTGCAGACAAGCATGATTTTAAATCTGTCTTTTGCTACAACCCTCCTGTCCTGCTGTGTGTAGCTCTGGACTCACCCTACTCTTGCATGAGAGAGAGAACCACATTTAATCAAAGTCACATCTATCTAGGGTTCTTGGGCTTCTCTTGAAATGTTTAGTTGCTGACCTATTACGTGTCTGTAATTCTATACTCTGGTTGTGTTGTACTTGAATTGATGCAAACATTTGATGTCAGAAGTTATTTAGTCAATTGTAATATTAAGCTGATGGAAATGAATGCATATGAAGATTTATAAACACATCCATTCAACCAATGTCATGAGCCAAAATGGAGTCCTGTGTTCAAGTTTCAAAGTTTATTCACCACGTGCACTGGATACAACAGGTTTATAACTTCTTACTTTAAAAGCTTTTTCCCAACAATGCAGTGATAATAATAATAGTTATAATAATAGAAAAATACAAATAAAAACCACAACAACTAAGATGTGAGTTAGAAACACGAGAATGCAAGTACATCCAGGTCAGCGCCTGTAACGACTCTCGTCGAAAGGAGTGGACCAAAGCGCAGCGTGGAAAGTGTTCATGATTTTTATTATCAAAAACACTCAAACAACATAACAAAGCGAAAACGAAAGTGAACAGTTCTGTCAGGTACAGACAGTAAACAGAAAACAAGACCCCACAAAACCCTAAAGGAAAATGACAACGTATATATGATCCCCAATCAGGGACAATGATAGACAGCTGCCCCTGATTGGGAATCAACCACACCAACATAGAAATAAGGAAACTAGAATGCCCACCCTAGTCACACCCTGACCTAACTAAAATAGAGAATAAAAACCTCTCTACGGCCAGGGCGTGACAGCGCCAGTACCTTCAATCTGCAGGGGTACTGGAGAGGTTGGGGGGATATACATGTAAACAGGGCTGAAAAGTGACTGGTAGCAGGAATATATGAATGCATATGGTTTATTAATGATAACATATACATGTAAATAAGAGTAATAGTAACCAGTAGCAGAATAAATAGATAGATACCCCCAAGCTATAAGACTACTAAATAGTTAACCAAATAGCTACCCAGGCTAGCTCTATTGACACTTTCTTGCACTAACTCTTTTGACTCAATAAATACATGCCAAGTCACTTTATCCCTACATACACTGAGGGGACAAAACATTAGGAACAACCTCCTAATATTGAGTTCAAATCAAATTGTATTTGTCAGATGCGCCAAATACAGCAGGTTTAGACCTTACTGTGAAATGCTTATTTACGAGCCCTTAACCAACAATGCAGAGTTGTAAAAAAAATTGTAAGAAGAATTTGCACAAAAATAGAAAAACAGTAACACAACAAAATAACAATAACGAGGCTATATACAAGGAGTACCGATATCGAGTCAATTTGCGGCGGTACAGGTTGTGTGTGTGTGTGTGCGTGTGTGTGTTGGAGTGTCAGTGTAGTATGTGTGTGTGTGTGTGTGTGTGTGTGGTTAGTGTCCAGTGAGTGTACATTGAGCCTGTGTAACAGAGTCAGTGTAAAAAAATATAATAAATACGAACCAAATAAGAAGTCAATGCAAATAGTCCGGGTAGCCATTTAATGAACTGTTGCACCCCCTTTTGCCCTCAGAACAGCCTCAATTTGTCGCGGCATGGACTCTACAAGGTGTCGAAAGCGTTCCACAGGGACTAGCCCCCAGGGACTGACTCCAATGCTTCCCACAGTTGTGACAAGTTGACTGGATGTCCTTTGGGTGGTGGACCATTCTTTGTACACAAGGGAATCTGTTGAGCGTGAAAACCCCTGGAACGTTGCATTTCATGACACACTCAAACCGGTGCGCCTGCCACCTTGTACCATACCCTGTTCAAAGGAACTTCATTTTTTTGTCTTGCCCATTCACCCTCTGAATGGCACACAGACACAATCCATGTCTCAATTGTCTCAAGGTGTAAAAATCATTCTTTAACCTGTCTCCTCCCCTTCATCAACACTGAATGAGGTGGATTTTTTTAACAAGTGACATCAATATGGGATCATAGCTTTCACCTGGATTCACCTGATCAGTCTTTGTCATGGAAAGAGCACGTTTTGTATACTCAGTGTATATGCACACATCTACCTCAATTACCTCGTACCCCTGCACGTAAACTTGGTACTGGTACCCTGTGTATATAGCCATGTTATTGTTTCTCATTGTGTATTTATTCCTTTTGTTATAATTTGCTGTACATTATTATCTCTGCGTTGTTGGGAAGGGCCCATAAGTAAGCATTTCACTGTTAGTCTACACCTGTTGTCTACAAAGCGTGACAGATAACATTTGGTTTGAAATACTAACGGCATTCAATAATCAATGGACAGCAGTGTAATGGAGTAATACATCTAATCAATAGTCATTTTAGCAGCAGCGTAGGTTGAGTCTGAGTGGGTAGAGACCTGTGGATGGGCATAGAGTCCATGTGGATAGTCTGTGGTAGAGGGAGCGCAGTAGTTGGTAGCCATTTAACAGTCTTATGACCAGGAGATAGAAGCTGTTTAGAAGTCTGTTGGTTTGAGCCTTGATGCACCGGAGAACAGTCCATGTGGCTGGAGTTTTTTTAAGCAATTTTTCAGCATGGCGGAGGTGTTGTTGCCTACTCTCACCACCTGGAGTCGGCCGTTAGAAAGTCCAGGATCCAGTTACAGAGGGAGGTGTTCAGTCCGAGGGTCCCAAGCTTTGTGACAAGCTTGGAGGGCACTATGGTGTTGAAAGCTGAGCTGTAGTCAGTATACAGCATTCTCACATAGGTATTCCTCTAGTCCAGGTGGGGGAAGGCAGTGTGGAGAACAATTGAGATTACATTGTCTGTAGATCTGTTGGGGTAGTATGCAAATGTAAGTGTGTCCAGGGTGTCTGGGATGAGGGAGTTGATGTGTGCCATGATGAGCCTTTCAAAGCTTTTCTTGATAACAGATGTTACTGTTACAGGGCGGTTGTCATTGTGGCAGGTAACCTTAGAGTTCTTGGGAAAAGGAATGATGGTGGTCAACTTGTTACATGTGGGGATTACGGACTAGGATAAAGAGAGGTTGAAAACGACCATGAAGATGCCAGCCAGCTAGTCTTCACATGCCCTGAGATCGCGCCCTGGAATACCATCTGGCCCCGCGACCTTGTGAGTGCTGACCAGATATAAAGAACCATCTATTCATAGATTACTTAACCTGTCTGGCTCTGGCATTCCGCTAGCGGAACTCCTCCCACATTCCACTGAAAAGGCAGAGCGCGAAATTCAAAATATATTTTTTTGAAATATTTAACTTTCACACATTAACAAGTCCAATACAGCAAATGAAAGATACACATCTTGTGAATCCAGTCAACATGTCCGATTTTTAAAATGTTTTACAGCGAAAACCCCACATATATTTATGTTAGCTCACCACCAAATACAAAAAAGGACAGACATTTTTCACAGCACAGGTAGCATGCACAAAGCCAACCTAACTAACCAAAAACCAACCAAACTAACCAAGAAACAACTTCAGATGACAGTCTTATAACATGTTATACAATAAACCTATGTTTTGTTCGAAAAATGTGCATATTTGAGGTATAAATCAGTTTTACATTGCAGCTACAATCACAGCTACTGTCAGAAATAGAACCGAAGCAGCCAGAGTAATTACAGACACCAACGTCAAATACCTAAATACTCATCATAAAACATTTCTGAAAAATCGATTGTATACAGCAAATTAAAGACAAACATCTTGGGAATCCAGCCAATATTTCCGATTTTTAAAGTGTTTTACAGCGAAAACACAATATAGCATTATATTAGCTTACTACAATAGCCTACCACTCTACTGCATTCATTCATCAAGGCACGTTAGCGATAGCAATAGGCACGTTAGCGATAGCGAATAAACCAGCAAGATATATAATTTTTGACTAACCTTGATAAGCTTCAATTATGTTTTTTTCGAAAATGTGCATATTTAGAGCTGAAACCAGTGGTTCTACATTCTGCTAACGTAGCATCTTTTTCCCACAATGTCCGAATATTTTTCTGACACTTTTTCTGACACACATATTCTGACCAAATAACTATTCATAAACATAACAAAAAAATACATGTTGTACAGGAAATGATAGATACACTAGTTCTTAATGCAATCGCCGTGTTAGAATTCTAAAAATAACTTCAATACGATATGCAGTTTACGTTATGGCGAGAGCGTGCCCAAAACCTGGCCAAAAACTACTAGTTCACATGTACGACAGATATATGAAATAACATCATAAAATGGGTCCTACTTTTGCTGATCTTCCATCAGAATGTTGCACAAGGGGTCCTTTGTCCAGAACAATCGTTGTTTGGTTTTAGAACGGCTTTTTTCCCCCTCGATTTAGCAAGCACGCTTGCCAAGTGGCGCGAATCTCTCCATTGTCAACAAACTCAGAGAACGGAACACGGCAAAACTCCCAAAGATTTTTCAATAATCTGATTAAACTATATTGAAAAAACATACTTTACGATGATATTGTCACATGTATCAAATAAAATCAAAGCCGGAGATATTAGTCGTCCATAACGACAGCTTATCAGAAGGCAAATCCAGGTCCCTTCACGCGCTCTCCAGAAAACAGAAAACTGGTGACACGTCATGCCGAGAGCTATTATTCGACACCAGATCAAGTTACACACACCATTTCTTCTCTCACTGCCTGTCGACATCTAGTGGAAGACGTATGAAGTGCATCTAAACTAATAAATATCAAGGACTTTAATAGGCAGGCCCTAGAACAGTGTATCGATTTCAGATTTTCCACTTCCTGTCAGGAAGTTTTGTCACGATCGTCTTCTTGAGAAAGAGAGGACCAAGGCGCAGCGCGTGAAAAATACATCTTCTTTAATGAAGGAAAAAACAAACACCTACAAAATGAACAAAACAAACGATCGTGAAGCTAAACAGAACTAAGTGCACACATGCAACATAGAACATAGACATAGACAACACCCTACAAAAGCCTACTGCCTATGGCTGCCTTAAATATGGCTCCCAATCAGAGACAATGAATGACAGCTTGTTACGCACGCCTCTGAGAAGAGGGAACGCAACTCCCTGCTATAACTCAACTCTCTGAAGTGCAAGAGGTATGGACTGTAGATGCGAGCAAGGATGACACAAAAGCAGATTTTACCGTTTACTTGGATTTATTTTCTTACACGGTAATATGGGGAAAAGGTGCTGGACGGAACCAAAGCAAAGAAAGTAAATATCAAAGTTCCCCCTCTCCTATCTAACCTGCCTACCCACTTAACTTACCTAACTTAGCACCACCTGGTGCCCTAACCAAAATACAGGGGATGGTCCGCCCAGGTCTTACCTAGTGTGCCTAGACAGTAAATATACTACGGGTATATGTATGCCCGCGGGCCTCTTGCCTAAGCACTCCCAAAGTGCCTTCTCCTTCCCCCCTGGGAACAAATGAAACAGAGTAATTATTAATGATTTCACAAACACTCACAACAACAGTACATACCACACTTTCTGATACACAACCAACACTATATCACAATCTAATTTTTCTCTCTCTCAATCTCCCTCTAATCTCTAATTTCTCTTGATCTCTCCAAAATATTCAATTCTATCTTTTATCTCCAAATCTCTTCTCTCTCTTCTCTCCTGGGCAGAACACTGGCTTTTATCTTCAGGTGGCAATGGTGATTAGAGTCAGCTGCTTCTTGACGAGGGGGCGGGGTCAGCTCCAATCACCAATTAGCCTGGGGTTGACCAATCAGCTGGTTGGGGAGTATTTCAGGAAGCCATCTCCTGAAACACACACACTAAAATACAAAACAGAACACAGAAACTGGGGAACGTAACACAGCTGTCTCTGATTGAGAACCAATCTAGGCAGCCATAGACACAACTAGACAACCTTACTCTACTCTGCCCCATACACATACAACACCCCTAGACACTACAAAACACATACATTCCCCATGTCACACCCTGACCTAACTAAAAAAAATAAAGAAAACAAAGAATACTAAGGCCAGGGCGTGACAAGTTTGCTGCAAAAGGAGTTCTGTTTTACTCACAGATATAATTCAAACGGTTTTAGAAACTAGAGAGTGTTTTCTATCCAATTGTAATAATAATATGCATATTGTACGAGCAAGAATTGAGTACGAGGCCGTTTAAATTGGGCACGATTTTCCCCCAAAGTGAAAACAGCGCCCTCTGTCCTCAACAGGTTAAAAAAGGCTTTTGATAAAGTACGATAGGAGATAATATATAAATGCCTGGAAGATTTCAATTTTGGCGAATCTCTTATAAAATGGGTGAAAGTCATGTATAGTAACCCTAGGTGTAAAATAGTAAATAATTGCTATTTCTCAGAAGGTTTTAAACTGTCAAGAGGAGTAAAACAAGGTTGTCCACTATCGGCATATCGATTTATTATGACCTTCAAAAGGGTAGCTATTAACCTTTCACGAGTATCTACCCCGGGTCCGCGAGCACCCCCCAACCCCCCCACACTGAGTAGCATCGCTAGCATAGCGTCACAATTAAATAGTAGCATCTAAATATCATTAAATCACAAGTCCAAGACACCTAATGAAAGATACAGATCCTGTAAATAAAGCCACCATTTCAGATTTTTAAAATGTTTTACAGGGAAGACAAAATATGTAAATCTATTAGCTAACCACGTTAGCAAAAGACACCATTTTTCTTTGTCCACCATTTTCTCTCTCCACCAGTAGCTATCACCAATTCGGCCAAATAAAGATATTAATAGCCACTAACCAAGAAAAAACCTCATCAGATGACAGTCTGATAACATATTTATGGTATAGGATAGGTTTTGTTAGAAAAATGTGCATATTTCAGGTATAAATCATAGTTTACAATTGCACCCACCATCACAACTCGACTAGAATAAATACACAGAGCAACGTGTATTACCTAATTACTAATCATAAAACATTTCGTAAAAATACACAGCATACACTAATTGAAAGACACAGATCCTGTGAATACAGACAATATTTCAGATTTTCTAAGTGTCTTACAGCGAAAACACAATAAATCGTTATATTAGCATACCACATGTGCAAACATTACCAGAGCATTGATTCTAGCCAAAGAGAGCGATAACGTAAATATCGCCAAAAATATATTAATTTTTTCACTAACCTTCTCAGAATTCTTCAGATGACACTCCTGTAACATCATATTACAACATACATATAGAGTTTGTTCGAAAATGTGCATATTTGGCCACCAAAATCATGGTTAGACAATGACAAAAGTAGCCCAGCTGGTCAGAAAATGTCGTGCACCATATTAGACAGTGATCTAGTCTTATGCATAAATACTCATAAACTTGACTAAAAAATATAGGGTGGACAGCGATTGATAGACAATTTAATTCTTAATACAATCGCGGAATTACATTTTTTAAATTATCCTTACTTTACAATACAGTTTGCGCCAAGCAAAGCTACACCTAACAAAATGGCGGAACGTGCGTTTAACATTTTTCTAAGTTACTTCTGGTATTTGGTGATTTATAGAGGCACTGATTGCGCAACCGACTCCATTCAAAGCGTCATCACGTACTGACACCCAGGGGAAGACGTAAGCAGTGTCTGTTTCTCCATAGCATTTACAGTGACCTTTAAACTGACTCCAGATCAGTGGCCAAGATGTCTGAAATCTGACTCCATATCAGGAAAAGTGCTGTAGAATGAGTTCTGTTCCACTCAGAGACAAAATTCCAACGGCTATAGAAACTAGAGAGTGTTTTCTATCCAATAATAATAATAATAATATGCATATTGTACGAGCAAGAATTGAGTACTAGGCAGTTTAATCTGTAGAGCAAATTATGCTAATGCGAAACAGCACCCCCTATAGTTGCAAGAAGTTAAAATCAGATCCAACAATAATATCAAGGGGTAAGAAATCCCAGGCTTAAAAACAAAGGTACCATTGTACATTGACTACTCATGTTTTCTTTTAAATCCACAATTTGGATCCCTCCACAGCCTCATAGAGGATCTAGATACTATTTCTAACCTCTCGGGATTACAACCAAATTATGAAAACTGTACTATATTACGTATTGGATCACAAAAAAATACAACTTTTACATTACAGTGTAGTTTACAAATAAAATGGTCTGATGGTGATGTGGACATACTTGGTATACATATCACAAAATAAATAAATTATCTCACTCCAATACATTTTTATAGAAATAAATAATATCTTGCTAACATGGAAAGGAAAATACCTGTCTATTTGTGGAAAAATCACCCTGATTAACTCTTTAGTCATATCCCAGTTTACCTATTTGCTTATGGTCTTGTCTATACCTAGCGAACAATTATTCAATTTTATGAGAAAAAAAGATTCCATTTTATTTGGAACGGAAAGCCAGACAAAATTAAACGGGCCTATTTATGTAAAGAATATGAATTCAGAGGACAAAAATTATTAAAATTAATGAATTAGACCTCTTACTAATGGCTTCATTCATAGTTATACTTAAATTCAAATTGGTTATCTAGCAAATTATTAAGAATGTCTCACTCTATGTTCAAGAATGGCCTTTTTCCCTTTATTCAGATTACAACTTCACACTTTCAGTTATTTGAAAAGGACATCATCTCCCAAATATCACTTTTTATAAACAAGCCATAGAAAGTTGGTTGCAATTTCAATTTAATCCACCACAAAATACAGAACAATTAAAACTAACATTGTGGTTAATCTCAAATATACTAATCGATTAAAAAAACAAAAAATGTATAATCTTTGTCAATTATATCACAAAAAGGACTGGAGGAGTTATACAACTGTCACGCCCTGACCTTAGAGATCCTTTTTATGTCTCTATTTTGGTTGGTCAGGGCGTGAGTTGGGGTGGGCATTCTATGTTTTGTGTTCTATGTTTTCTTTTCTGTGTGTTTGGCCGGGTGTGGTTCTCAATCAGAGGCAGCTGTCTATCGTTGTCTCTGATTGAGAACCATACTTAGGTACCCTTTTCCCACCTGTGTTTTGTGGGTAGTTGTTATCTGTTTTGTGTTGCTGCACCTTACAGGACTGTTTCGTTTTCGTTCATTCTCTTGTTATTTTGTTTAGTGTTCTGTTTTAATAAAAATAACATGAACACTTACCACGCTGCGCTTTGGTCCGACTACTCTTCATCCGACGACGAAAATCGTTACAACTGCTAACAAAAATATATGAAAATGTCTGCTCTTCCCAAAATGATGACCAACTAATTGCAGCATTACTGAAAAAATGTAAGAGGAAAGTGTAAAAAAGTAGGGAACTTGTCTGCATTAAAATCATAATTTGTTAAAGAAAATGTTCATAAATGAAAAGTATACCTGTTTCATTTAAGGACCAACAAATTGACAGCTGTGCCATAAACATTGTAAAATAGAGAGATTAAAGAGATAAAGAGATTTCGACGTATCCATTCCATGACACATGGTTTATGAATTGATATAGAAAAACGGATTCAAAACTTAGAATTTTTCTATTTAAATTATTATGCAAAATTCCTGCAACCAATATAATGTTATATATGTGGGGGATACAACCTTCCCAGCTGTGCAGATGTTTCTGTGAAGAGACAGAATCATTAGATCATTTGTTTTGGTACTGTCCATATGTATCTTGTTTTTGGTCACAGGTCCAGGAATGGCTGAAGAATTGCAACATTTGCCTGGAGCTAACTCTGCAGATAGCACTACTGGGTGACGTGAAAGTCATAGTAAATCAATCAATAATCTAATAATACTTTTAGGAAAACATTTTATTTTTAATTTACAATCTGTAGAAATTATGAGAATAGAAAGGTGTGTATATATATATAAAAAAAGAAGTAACTCCAATATGTATTCAAAATCAATGGTGAGCTTCAATGCACCAAAAGTTGTCTCATCACAATTTGAAATGCTTCACCCAAACACCTTCAACATCACTTCAGAGGTGCAGCTGTACTGTAAACATCAGCGACCCCTCTTCCCCTTTAAAATTAGCCTCTCACCTGAGGGATAACTGCAAAGCCTCATCGATTTTCATAATTCAACAGCACTGTCACGTCCTGATGACTTCCCCACACCAAGCCCATCCATTATTCATTATGTTTTCCCATCCATTTTCCAGGTCTGTAAGCACCAACACCACAGTAGAGAGAGATGTTAGCTCTATTGTGGTGCCTATTTATAAGGTATTATAGGAACTGGCATAACACATACATGATGCATTAGGTACATTCAGTAAGGATGTAAAGAGGAGTGGGGTTTAACTAACTTGTTGAAAATTGCTACCTCGTAGACAATAGACTGATCAAGCCATCTCTGTGGTTATGACCACTAATCTATCATTATTATGAAATCAAATGTATGGACAGATCAATTAATATAGAGTGGTTCTAATGTCAGTGTGTTACGACAGTCCTCTTATTTCAGCATATTTGTTGTAGGTCAAATGTTTACTTCATAATTAATTACAATTAAATACAAATGGGGTAGCTAACCTTTGAAAATTACAAGAAAAAGATGAGGTAGCAGCAGATACATAAAGGAAAGATAACTCCTAGATAACAAGGCATGCTGCCTCTGACTTTAAATTGCTTTTATCATCAAACAACAGTCAGGGAAAAGGCTAACATCGAAGAATGAGGCGAGAATGTTCTGGACCACATAGTCACAGTTAAAAGCACCTCAGGGTCTGGCCCAACTTGGTAATAGCCAAGGAAAAGAGACATCGCTCTTGCCACCGTTCATCCGACAGTGTGTTTATTGGCCCCACTAATGTCGGCAAACTAAATGAAAAATCTAACACAAGTTAACAAACAGTTGGCTGTCTTTCATTTTGTGTGCTGTAAACATCCCATATAAAAATATATTTGTTGGATGGTTTGTGAAAGCTTAAAGATGGTTGCCTAGCAACTGGGCCCTGTTGCCAACTGGAGCATTACTGCCAATTATGGTGGGCAGGGGGTGTGGCGTGTCCCCTTTTTTTCCTGACTGGTAAAAAAAAACAAGAAAAGAAAACAACCTTTTTACAGGAAGATCTAACAACACTGCAGCTATCTGAATCTTCCCAATGGCAGAACGAAACCAATGAAAACACAACAAAGTTGATCAAAGCAGCATTTAAAAGATTAACAATCAAAGAATCCCCACATTAGGATTTCTGCCTTTGTCTCAGATGGTTCATTTAATTCCAGCCCTTCTCTTTCTTTCCATGAAATCATTTGGTCGTCCTCAATCTTTTATTTATCATGGCATCTCAAAGGATAGGCTTCAAATTAATTAGCCATCTTTTGAAAATGTTACTTCATTTTCTGTCCTTTGAAGTACTAGATTCTAAAAAGATAACCTTTCACATGGGTGCTGTGGTTTGAGACCTCACATTTAAAAAAAAAAAATATAGACATAAAAACACAACCCTGCAAACAATTCTGGAGTTAATGTTTGCAATTAGATTGACCAGACGTATCTTGTAGCCCCACCTAGCTGGAAGGTATTGCGATAGAACACTGATGAAAACTAATGGTGTAATTCTCTTCGGATATTGCACCTGACAATTAGATTTAGTCGTCTTATATGAAGGTAATGTGCTTGTTGGGTAACTGAGTTTGCCTGGCTATTATTGCTTTACATTTGGCCTCAGAGGACCGTTTCAATGTTCCTAATCTTCATCAGCCGTATAAGGGGGCTTCTTAGCTATGGCTGTGTAGCAAGGACCTAGCCCAGGATTGTTATAGAGCTGGGATGGCCTTGACATAGCAATGAAACAAACAAAGTTAAAAGGGGACTGCTATTTATCATGATGTTTGATTTCCCAAATAGGATACTATTTACAGGATGGATGACGCACAGGGTATCTAAAAGGTAGACATGTACTGATGTGATTCTCAACCAGTAATGCAACCTGTAAGACAATGCCATGTGAGTGATGTGTTTAAGCAATGTAATTACCCTGTGACATGTTAGTAATATTATAAACTGGGTGGTTCGAGCCCTGAATGCTGATTGGCTGACAGCCGTGGTATATCAGACCATATACCACGTGTATGAAAAAACATGTATTTTTACTGCTCTATTTACGTTGGTAACCAGCTTATAATAGCAATAAGGCACCTCTGGGGTTTGTGATATATGGCCAATTTAAGGCCAATTTAAGGTCTGTGTCCAAGCACACACAGCCCTTAACCATAGTATATTGGCCATATACCACACCCCCTCTGGCCTTATTGCTAATTATGCAACTTTAGTAATCATGCAAACAAATCAGAAAAGGTATTTATACCTGGGGAGGTTGGCAATTATGACAGAATTGTACCAGCATTACTTATCCTGGCATACTGTGCATTAATAGGGAACCACTCTGTTTAATTTTCAGAAGGAGGGGGAAAAGGCAATGCCATTCTCTCACTTCTCCTCTCTTAAGTCACAGGAGACATGCTTTCCCTGAACTGTCTCAACCCTTCTGGAAGATACTGCCTTGGGATGAGGCAGATAAACACAACGCAGAAATGAATGTGCCCGACAGCATCTCCCCTTACAAACACACCCAAGGTGGCAGCCACGTGTTCCTGAAGTCAAACACCCTTTTTAATCTCTGTGGCAGACACGGGTGCCAACCCTGGCATGGTGAAAGCCGTTTTAATCATGCCCGGGACGTGTGAAGTGAACGGGCTTGGGGACAGGGGATCGTGTCGTGTGTTTGTCTTCAAAGGCGCTATGTGCAAAGGTACCATAATGTCAGGATAATGAGACCTCTCATTATACGGCGGAGTGGGAGACTGGCCCTGTTTTCATCCTCAACACAGTCTAGGGAGTAGAAGTGGACACCGGTCCACGTGTGTCCCCACTAAGAGAGGAAATGAGTCATTATATGGCTTTTTCGATGGCACCCACTTGTCCAGCCGGACAGTTGGTTCTTTCATACTCAGACCTGGGTTGTCTTCATTAGGGCACGAAATAGAAATGGGGGTTTGCAACAGAAAAGTGAAAACAGTCTGGTAATCCCTCCCTGTACCAGTCCGTTTTTCCCGTTTGTTGCCTAATGAACACGACCATGAAAGAAAGAAAGAAGGGATGACCATTGTGATTGGGGGGGGTCATCGAAGTGGCACATCCAATCAAAGCAAAGGAATGTGCGGTTCATGTTGGGTAAGATTGTTCCTACCAGCTCTCGCAGTCTCCAGTCAGAATTAGACATTAATCCATGTTCCTCAAATGTGAATTTTTTGCGGTTTTCCTTGGGATAGGTTTAAAACAAAAATATAAAAAAACACTTTCTAATACTGGATTCAAACATGCAACCTTTGTAATCAGAGGCAGATGCTTACGCCCATCCCCATCCACAACACCCGGGGGCATATGCCTGCCTTCCAGGATACCTACAGCACCCGATGTCACAGGAAGACCAAAAAGATCCTCAAGGACATCTACCATCCGAGTCACGGCCTGTTCACCCCGCTATCCTCCAGAAGGCGAGGTCTGTACAGGTCCATCAAAGCTGGGACCGAGTGACCGAGTGACTGAAAAACAGCTTCTATCTCAAGGCCATCTGACTGTTAAATAGCCATCACTAGCTGGTTTCCACTCAGTACCCTGCCCTGAACTTAGTCACTGTCACTAGCCAGCTACCACCCGGTTACTCAACCCTGCACCTTAAAGGCTGCTGCCCTATGTACATAGACATGGAATCACTGGTCACTTTAATTATGGAACACTGGTCACTATAATAATGTTAACATACTGTATACTGTATTCTAGTCAATGCAACTCCAACATTGCTCGTCCTAATATTTATATATTTCTTAAATCCATTCTTTAACTTTGAGATATGTGTATTGTTGTGAATTGTTAGATATTACTGCACTATTGGAGCTAGGAACACTAGGCATTTTGCTACACCCACTATAACATCTACTAAATACGTGTATGCGACCAATAACATTTGATTTATTTGATTTGAAATAAATACTATTTGATTTGATTTGAACATCACTCACTGTTGCCTCTACTGGCCGGTTTCCCCTTCATCTCTCGACATCCTCAGATGTGGATGGACGTTGAGTACTGACTTGTATAATGGGGGACCTGGATGGATTTTTCATTGCATGGCTCCATTGCTTTCATCTCCCACTGAAATGTGTTGCACAACTAATACATTCTCTCAAATAATGCAGCATTTTATGTCATCAAACAACACGACACAGGCCCTTCCCATAATCTGACTCATTATAATCAAGACTACTTTTATTCAACATAAATTGAGTCTTACAATAATGCACTAATCAGGAGATTGGGAACTGATACTTTCCTTGCTATAGGGGAGTCTCCATTTCTCTAGTTCTCGAATGTAAAGCTGGGAAACGTTACACCTGACCTTTGTAAGGGACTAGCTTTTAGTTTCAAAATATTTTTTTTAAACATTCTGCAGAC
This sequence comes from Salvelinus fontinalis, assembly GCF_029448725.1. Taxonomy (NCBI): domain Eukaryota; kingdom Metazoa; phylum Chordata; class Actinopteri; order Salmoniformes; family Salmonidae; genus Salvelinus; species Salvelinus fontinalis. Next base: position 66,753,228 of record NC_074670.1, read on the forward strand.
ATTGATTTTCCCCCTGCCTTTCTTCCATTTGTTATGGCGGAAAAATAAAACAATTATAATGGGCCTTGGGAGGTCATACAGCAGCTGAATGTCACACTGCTGTCACACTTTTAAAATAATGCTTGCAGAGGCGAAGGTCACCAAAAAGTGGATTTTTTATTGAGAGATTTTGAATAAAAAGCATTCACATAATATAAAGGTCCCTTCATTCAGAGAACCTTTCTAAAGATGGCATTGAGGGGAGGGATCTGAAAGATTGCTTAACCCTTGTGCTTTGCTGGGGAAAAAATGATTTCCATTGTGGTATGGGTCAGATTGACCCACACAGTATAAACACACTCAAGACAGACAAAGAGTCAAGTAAAAACAGCCAAAACTTTATTTTGTCTAGTCAGACCTTTCAGAAAGAAAAAATACAAGAACATTTGATTTCAAAAACTCTATATTTAAGAATTATTTGTTAAACATATTTCCTTTCTCACAAACAAACGTTTTCTGTTTGGAGCTATTTTTTTTGTGTCAGAGATCTGCTGCTCTCGCACTGCGAAGGAGAAGCTTGGGAAAGCTCCTTTTCACCCAAACATAATTCTGAAAGTGAAATCAGAACCAGTCAAAACTAAATACATCAGAGACACTTTTTTTATACCTGTGCAAATATCTATACACATGAAAGCCTTTGGGTCAAAATGACCCACAACATCATGTTTGTATACAAAATCCACACAGACATTCCACAATACTGTGTCCACGTATTGAAGTTAGGTTCATGACCCTGAACGGGGAAAGGTAATGTAATTTCATGGAGAAAAAGAGAGGTTAACTAGTATTTTAGACAACTCAAAAGTGGAAATGGGTCAAATTGACCCGCAACATAATAAGAGGGTTAAAGAAAAGGAGAAGCACATGCACACACTCACACATCATGGCCATTTTTGATCACGTGGGTTGAGTACGATTTTCCTTCTTATCCTCAGATGGCTGAAGAGGCCAATTCTAAGAACCCCGATTCTGCTGAGGTGAAGGTACTGTATGTGATGGTGGTGGATGACGCTTGAGTCTTCTTGGTTGGAAGCCTCTGCTTATGTTGTTGCCATTTGTCCTGTGCGACAGAGCAGACATATCGTTAGTAGAGTGCATCCCTCTCTTGGACAGTCTTCCTCCATCTACAGTACTTCTGTCCTCCCAGTTGATAGTGTTGATTAGGCATTTCCTGAGGTTGGTTGTGACATTGTCCTTGGAGCACTTACTTAGTCCTCCGGGCCAGCTGCCAGCTACCCTGCATTTAGCTGGAGGTACAGGACCTGTTTTGGGAAGCATGAGAAGGAGAGAAGGCAGCCAAGGTAGGCACGCCACACACAGACACCAGGTACAGTATATTCCACACTAGACATAGCAGTTGTTTCTTTTAGTGCTAACTCTCCATAGCCAAGTCTCCCTTCCCACCTTTATTGTAGACTAGGCCTAGGACTACACATGCTATAATGTTCATCAGAAATTTAACACAATGAATTCTCATTTTAATTGTATGCAGTGAAAGTCAATCTGTTTGTTGAACACATTTTAATTGGACTAACCATATTTTACCACATCATTTAGTGATGGAAAACCCCTCCTAGAAAAGATGGCGGTTGATAATGAGACTTGCTGGAATATCTTCTGGGTATAATTTGTTATTTTTCTTCTCAGTCTCGAGTGGGAAGCACTTAATCAAAGGTTAGAGTGAATAAAGTTTGTTCAAAGAGGCTTGTCCAAACACTCGGGACAAGGAGGGAGAGAGTGAGAGGAGAGAGACTGAAGAAAAAAAATCTAATTATTTTCTTTCTTTATCACATCAGTTGCTACAAATAAGACACACACTTCTGAGAAACGACACAGTTTAGTTTTATAATTGCTGTTTTACCACCTGCCATTTCAACTCACATTCACTGTGACTTTTCCTTTTCGGTTTTGATGCCACTTGGATTTGAGATAATCAGGGCCGTGTCCAATTATGCTCATTATTTTTTAGGGACAAAGGATTATGGATTTTTGAATAATAAATGACCATGAAAATAAAATAAATAAATGTAATACACAATATTTAGTATTTTGTGCCATGGATACACATCAAGAAAACAGCGAGGAACAAGGCCTTAAAATAAATAACAGAAGCACTAAAGCATCCCTCCACACCATCACGTTATTAGGACCATGGAAAATGAGAGGAGCTTTCTTCATTTACTTTTGTGCCATGTGCATTACACACATTTTAGGAGGGTGAGGGCTGTGTACCTTATTCTGAAATTCAGCAAACCCGGGACAGCAGTTTATGAACAGTTCATGGCCATGGTCCAATCAATAGTATCTTTATAAGCATTACTACATACAATTTTATTTATAATGAGATTGAGCCCATTAATGCACATTTTTATGATGGCATTCAGGTGGTATTAAAAATATATTCTCTAGAGTATATGAACTATATCAATTTCATCCATTTCTGACTTCCTTAAAGGGATGTCATATCTGAGGCTTCCTCCATTATATTCTAACTGGAAGCATTGTTTTGGGAGACATTCTGCATCATGAACTCTGCATGTTGGGTGAGTACAGTGCCTTTCAAAAGTATTCATCCCCCTTGGCATCTTTCCTATTTTGTTTTATAACAACCTATAATTTAAATACATTTTTATTTGGATTTCATGTAAAAGACATATACAAAATAGTCAAAATTGGTGAAGTGAAATTTAAAAAATCACTTGATCAAAAAAATGTAACAATACAAAATGGAAAACTGGTGTGTGCATGTGCATTCACCCCCTTTGCTATGAACCACCTAAATAAGATCTTGTGCAGCCAATTACCATCAGAAGTCACATAATTAGTTGAATAAAGTCCACCTGCGTGCAATCTAAGTGTCACATGATCTGTGACATGATCTCAGTATATATACACCTGTTCTGAAAGGCCCTAGAGTCTGCAACATCACTAAGCAAGCGGCACCACCAAGGAAGCGGCACCATGAAGACCAAGGAGCTCTCCAAACAGGTCAAGGACAAAGTTGCGGAGAAGTACAGACCAGGGTTGGGTTATAAAAAAATATCAGAAACTTTGAACATCCCACAGAGCAGCATTAAATTACTAGAAAATACAAAGAATATGGCACCACAACACACCTGCCAAGAGAGGGCCACCCACCAAAACTCATGGACCAGGCAAGGAGGGCATTAATCAGAGAGGCCACAAAGAGACCAAAGATAACCCTGAAGGAGCTGCAAAGCTCCACAGCAGAGATTGGAGTATCTGTCCATAGGACCATTTTAAGCCGTACAATCCACAGAGCTGGGCTTTACAGAAGAGTGGCCAGAAAACAATCCAATGCTTGAAGAAAAAAATAAGCAAACATGTTTGGTGTTTGCCAAAAGGCATGTGGGAGACTCCCCAAACATATGGAAGAAGGTACTCTGGTCAGATGAGACTAAAATTGAGCTTTTTGGCAATCAAAAAAACCCACAGTGAAGCTGTGGTGGTGGCAGCATTATGCTGTGGGGATGTTTTTCTTCGGCAGAGACCGGGAAACTGGTCAGAATTGAGGGATTGATGGATTGTGCTAAATACAGAGAAATTCTTGAGGGAAGCCTGTTTCAGTCTTCCAGAGGTTTGAGACTGGCACGGAGGTTCACCTTCCAGCAGGACAATGACCCTAAGCATAATGCTAAAGCAACTCTCAAGTGGATTATTGACTTTGGGGGGGGGTGAATAGTTATGCATGCTCAACTTGCTTCTACACCTGCATTACTAGCTGTTTGGGGTTTGGGGTTTTAGGCTGGGTTTCTGTACAGCACTTCGAGATATTAGCTGATGTACGAAGGGCTATATAAAATAAACTTGATTGATTGAACTTGATTGATTAGGGGAAACATTTAAATGTCTTGGAATGGCCTAGTCAAAGCCCAGACCTCAATCAAATTGAGAATATGTGGTATGACTTAAATATTGCTGTACACCAATGGAAGCCATCCAACTTGAAGGAGCCAGAGCAGTTTTGCCTCGAAGAATGGGCAAAAATCCCAGTGGCTAGATATGCCAAGATTATAGCGACATACCCCATGAGAATTGCAGCTGTAATTGCTGCAAAATGTGTCTCTACAAAGTATTGACTTTGGGGGGGGGGGGGGTGAATAGTTATGCATGCTCAACTTCATTTTATTTTCTTCAAATTTCTTGTTTGCTTCATAATAAAAAAAAGGATTCTTCAAAGTCGCATGTTGTGTAAATCAAATGATACAACCCCCCCAAAAATTCATTTTAATTCCAGGTTGTAAGGCAACATTATAGGAAAAATGCCAAGGAGGTGAATGAATACTTTCGGAAGCCACTGTAGTAGGCCACCAAAGTTTGACTAATTTAATTTCAAATTCAATTCTTGAGAAACAATCTGGCCTTAATGGACATGTATTCTAAAATCTCCACCTGATACAGCCAGAAGAGGACTGGCCTCCCCTCTGAACCAAGGTTTCTTCCTAGATTCCTGCCTTTCCGGGGAGTTTTTGATACCCACTGTGCTTGCGCATCTGGATTGCTTGCCCTTTGGGGTTTTAGGCTCGGTATCTGTGAAGCACTTTGTGACAATTGCTGATGTAAAAATGGCTTTATAAAATACATCGATACATTTGATTGATTGACTGCCCCACAGAGCAAGCAAGTGCCATTTACGTTTTTTTTGTTAAAATCTTTATAGACAAAATCAAAAGTGACTTTTGAGTTTTCACTGAACGTCAAGCTACCTCAGATCTAAAAAAAGACCAGTCTTCTGTTTCTTTTATGAAAGACCGAGTGATTGGAAGAAGAAAAGAGTGAATATTTGAAGCAAGAGCTGCGAGGTAAAGCTAACAGCATTCTGGGGATTGTGAGTGAGGACAGGACATTGCTCCCCAAAACAAATTATAAAAACAAACACATAACCTATGTTTTCCCTGAATGTAAAGTTAGTCTCTCCAGGATGTATACCCTGCAGCCACATGCTACAGAACAACTAACAAACGCAATATCACAAAAGCGATGAGAATGAGAAACAACGTAATAAAGTGATTCTATTAAAAAGCCATCTGAACGTTAATAAAAGTAATGATTTGATTATAACGTCCTATCCAAGACCCAAAGGCACAGGTTAAAGTGGTTTTTATTTTTATGCCCCTCCATCACAGAGAAAATGAAAAAGGTCGGAAGAGGAGAGAAAAGCGGAACATAAAAACTATTGCTGCATTTTTCCATCTTTCTGTTAATGGGATTTGGTCCCTACTGCTGATGTGCTGAAGGAAAAGCATTATTTGTGTTGGAAGTGATGGGAGATGAGTTGACGGGGAGATGGGATACAACACACCCACCTGAGTAGCTCAGCATTTCTTACATAGCGCTATCACCTATACTCTCTCTCTTTCTGTTGCTCCTTTCACCGTCCCAGCTGGTTGCATCAAAAAGAGACTTTTATGTGTTAAAGGGGAGAATAAGTCACAAACTTATTCTAGCAAGTGTTACGTTGCACAGGCGAAATCCTTCCATTGGGTACCTGAGATCACATTTTACAGCATATGATGTATATTCTATGCACATGCTATGTTGGTAGTTAATTTATGTCACAGAAAAACAACTAGCATTTCAATACCAATACAATTTTTATAATGCAAGGAATACTGTCCAAAGTGGTGTTTTCATTCTTGGCCATATGCAGCTCTCTGAGGACAAGAACTTCAATATATTCTGTGAGCTGAGCACCACACAGCCTCTTTGAACCTGTCCATTCCATACAATCCAAATAAACAGAATATAACTCTTATGCTCTTCCTCAGTTCAGCATGATCCCATAGGGTGGTGCATAATTGACCCAGCGTCGTCTGGGTTTGGCCGGGGTAGGCCGTCATTGTAAATAAGAATTTGTTCTTAACTGACTTTCCTAGTTAAATAAATACAATTTAAAAAATCTAATGAATGTGCTGGGGCAGAAAATTGCATATATACAGCACCTGTCAAAAGTTTATATATACCTACTCATTCAAGGGTTTTTCTTTATGTTTATTATTTTCTACACTGTAGAATAATAGTGAAGACATCACAACTATGAAATAGCACTTATGGAATCATGTAGTAACCAAAAAAAGTGTTAAACAAACAAAACATTTTGTATATTTTAGATTCTTCAAAGTAGCCACGGTTTGTCCTGATGACAGCTTTGAACACTCTGGCACTCTCTCAACCAGCTCCATCACTCTCTTTCTTTGTCAAATAGCCCTTACACAGCCTGGGGGTGTGTTGGGTCATTTTCCTGATTTCCACCAGTCTAATGTCCTTTTCTTGTGTTTCTTGGCCCAAGCAAGTTTTTTCTTCTTGTTAGTGTCCTTTAGTAGTGGTTTCTTTGCAGCAATTCGACCATGAAGGCCTGATTTACGCAGTCTCCTCTGAACAGTTGATGTTGAGATGTGTCTGTTACTTGAACTCTGTGAAGCATTTATTTGGGCTGCACTTTTTGAGGCTGGTAACTATAATGAACTTATCCTCTGCAGCAGAGGTAGCTCTGAGACTTCCTTTCCTGTGGCGGTTCTAATGAGAGCAAGTTTCATCTTAGTGCTTGATGGTTTTTGTGACTGCACTTGAAGACTGACCTTCATGTCTTAAAGTAATGACTGACTGTTGTTTCTCTTTGCCTATTTGAGCTGTTCTTGCCATAATATGGACTTGGTATTTTACCAAATAGAGCTGTCTTCTGTGTACCACCCCTACCACGTGACAACACAACTGATTGGCTCAAATGCATTAAGAACAAAATAAATTCCACAAATGAACTTTTAACAAGGCACACCTGTTATTTGAAATGCATTCCAGGTGACTGCATTATTAAGCTGGTGGAGAGAATGCCAAGAGTGTGCAAAGCTGTCATCAAGGGAAAGAGTGGCTACTTTGAAGAATCTCAAATATAAATCTATTTTGATGTGTTTAACACTTTTTTGGTTACTAAATAATTCCATGTGTTATTTCATAGTGTTGATGTATTCACTATTATTTTACAAAGTAGAAACCCTTGAATGTGTAGGTGGGTCCAAACTTTGACTGGTACTGTATGCCAGAAACACTTAACCATGAAGTGTAAAATGAGTTGATCCTATTTCTTTTACCATGCTGGGGGGATGCAATACCTATTACCATACCTGCCTGCCAGGGGCTACTGTTTCATAAATGAGTGGCACAGTCATGACTTTAACCAGACCCGAGGCTGTCAACCATTTACATCCCAAGCCCCCAAAGGATATTACTGCAATATGGGTGTCACTTAGCCGGTGTTACCCGTGACAGACGTCCCCGGACACCATCATGTCTTAGGCAGAATGTGGTGTAAGGGGAAGGCCTGCAGGAGCTAGAGTGATGGACAATTTTTTACTGGACATATCATGCATGGTTGTCCATGGAAGTAAGCCCAACTTAAAATGATGAGCCGCTTTTGGCCCTCTGGGCTGTGGAGTTCGAGATAACTGATGGTCACTTCCAAAGTGGACTTTACGTGTATGTGATTGACAATTAAACCTTTGATGTTGAATGCTGTATTAGAGCTGAAGGAGACGGCATGATACAACCATCAAATACCCTTTAGTTTTAAGATATCTGTGGACAGAGTTTGAGATTCTAAATATCTATGATTATCATGGTGTAGAATAGCCTTGATTAATTAAGTTTAGATGTAACTTTCCGTATTACATTGAAAAAATGGGTGTTCTCACTCTAAACTTGTGCTGTCTGAAAAATCCGACTTGATGTTTTTTTTTATATGCCAATTGACTGGTGGATTGGAGTATGAATGGCAGTGCCATTATCATTTCCTTGTAAGGAGAGATGAGAAAAAACAATATGAGTCACAGAAGTGATTGCCCCTGAATCCAGCAGCTATACAGATGCAGATTGAAACACATTTAGCTAGTTTGCTTGTTGTCTATATTGCTGCAATATGTGAAAAGCTAATACGGTGGAAAACTCTCACTCATCTCAGATAGATTATTCAAATGTATTTAAACCACACAACAGGTATATATATATATATATATATATATATATATATATATATATATATATATATATATATATATATACTGCTCAAAAAAATAAAGGGAACACTTAAACAACACAATGTAACTCCAAGTCAATCACACTTCTGTGAAATCAAACTGTCCACTTAGGAAGCAACACTGATTGACAATAAATTTCACATGCTGTTGTGCAAATGGAATAGACAAAAGGTGGAAATTATAGGCAATTAGCAAGACACCCCCAAAAAAGGAGTGATTCTGCAGGTGGTGACCACAGACCACTTCTCAGTTCCTATGCTTTCTGGCTGATGTTTTGGTCACTTTTGAATGCTGGCGGTGCTCTCACTCTAGTGGTAGCATGAGACGGAGTCTACAACCCACACAAGTGGCTCAGGTAGTGCAGTTCATCCAGGATGGCACATCAATGCGAGCTGTGGCAAGAAGGTTTGCTGTGTCTGTCAGCGGAGTTTCCAGAGCATGGAGGCGCTACCAGGAGACAGGCCAGTACATCAGGAGACGTGGAGGAGGCCGTAGGAGGGCAACAACCCAGCAGCAGGACCGCTACCTCCGCCTTTGTGCAAGGGGGAGCAGGGGGAACACAGCCAGCGCCCTGCAAAATGACCTCCAGCAGGCCACAAATGTGCATGTGTCTGCTCAAACGGTCAGAAACAGATTCCATGAGGGTGGTATGAGGGCCCAACGTCCACAGGTGGGGGTTGTGCTTACAGCCCAACACCGTGCAGGACGTTTGGCATTTGCCAGAGAACACCAAGATTGGCAAATTCGCCACTGGCGCCCTGTGCTCTTCACAGATGACGCCGTGGAGAACGTTCTGCTGCCTGCAACATCCTCCAGCATGACCGGTTTAGCGGTGGGTCAGTCATGGTGTGGGGTGGCATTTCTTTGGGGGGCCGCACAGCCCTCCATGTGCTCGCCAGAGGTAGCCTGACTGCCATTAGGTACCGGGATGAGATCCTCAGAGCCCTTGTGAGACCATATGCTGACACATGTACATTTGTGGCCTGCTGGATGTCATTTTGCAGGGCTCTGGCAGTGCTCCTCCTGCTCAAAGGCGGAGGTAGCGGTCCTGCTGCTGGGTTGTTGCCCTCCTACGGCCTCCTCCACGTCTCCTGATGTACTGGCCTGTCTCCTGGTAGCGCCTCCATGCTCTGGAAACTCCGCTGACAGACACAGCAAACCTTCTTGCCACAGCTCGCATTGATGTGCCATCCTGGATGAGCTGCACTACCTGAGCCACTTGTGTGGGTTGTAGACTCCGTCTCATGCTACCACTAGAGTGAGAGCACCGCCAGCATTCAAAAGTGACCAAAACATCAGCCACGAAGCATAGGAACTGAGAAGTGGTCTGTGGTCACCACCTGCAGAATCACTCCTTTATTGGGGGTGTCTTGCTAATTGCCTGTAATTTCTACCTTTTGTATATTCCATTTGCACAACAGCATGTGCAATTTATTGTCAATCAGTGTTGCTTCCTAAGTGGACAGTTTGATTTCACAGAAGTGTGATTGACTTGGAGTTACATTGTGTTGTTTAAGTGTTCCCTTTATTTTTTTGAGCAGTGTATATATGTGTTAACTACACACTCTGCCCATTATTAAGAATGTTACATTCGGTCAATATATCCCTAGCCATACTGTATTCCCGCGGCTTGGTGCTTTCTCATAAACATGGCTATTTGCTTGAGATGACAACATATAATGCATTAGCGATTTGGTCTTGTAAATGCAATAACTTTTGGAATCACCAGAGCTAAACTCACAACAATTTCCAATCCTTCCTCAGCAGGTTATTTATGTATGGTAAGATTTAGAAATTCAGTCTCGGGGAGATAATATCACAAGGATGTGGGAATTGCACAACCATTAAATTGGATTCATTCATATTATTGGATGTATTCTTAAGTTGGTTATTTGTCATTGGGTTTTCAGGCTGTGCACACAATGGCCTGCTTAAAGGGGTTTGAAATTTAAAAAAGAGAGACATATAAAATTGTATTTTAGCTGGGAATGTACAGAGCCTTTAGAAAGTATTCACACTCTTTGACTTTTTCCACATTTTGTTGTGTTACAGCCTGAATTTAAAATAGGAGTAAAATTTGATTTTGTGTCACTGGCCTACACACAATACCCCCATAATGTCAGAGTTGAATTGTGTTTTTAGACATTTTGACTAATTCATAAAAAAATGAAAAGCTGAAATGTCTTGAGCCAATAAGAATTCAACCCCAGTGGCAGTTCTAGCTTGTATGGCTCCCTGGGTGAACCCCCCCTGCCCAAAAAAAGCACCATTCTGTACTAACTGTAATTTTAATTCAGACATTTGGAACAACACAAATAAATAAACAAAACATTTAAAACTATATATAAATAAAATATATATAAAAATAAGACTCATAAATATCAAAAAGAAGTAACAAAAACAAATAGAAACACATTTTGGTTGATTTGGCACTCGAGCATCAGTACATTACCCATCCCCCAACTCTGTCAACCAAGAGTCAAGACTTAAACAATTCACCTTGGTGGTGTGCAGACTGGTTTTAAATTACTCTTAACAATTTCGTACAAGCCAGAAAAATATTCAACAATATGTCTGTGAAACTATATATTCACAGTATTATGTATTAATTGTGTTTATTTGGTCTGCAATTTGCAGTGTGACGGATTTTACTAATTGCATTAGTACTGTACAAAGTTAGAGGTGCGCTATTTGATAGATTCCCCCACTCCCTCTACCTCGAGATTCCAGTGGGGAGACCTGAGGTCAACCTATCCCCGCCCCCCTCCACATCTCGTACTTCTGAGTGGGAGACCTTCCCAGGCAGTAGCCTGCCTAGCTCACAAACTAGAATCAGGGCGCCCACTCCGACAAGGTGACATGGTGACATGATATCATTGACGTGACGCGCAAATGAGCGATAGAAAACCGATTGCGCAAATGTCATAATTTCCAAAAATGTTTGTGTGGGCGCCCACGGCCACCCCTGGCAAGATTTCGCCTTAAATCCGCCCTAAATCCGCCCTAAATCCTACACTGTTCAACCCCTTTATTATGGCAAGCCTAAATAAGTTCAGGAGTAAAAATGTACTTAACAAGTCACATAATAAGTTTAATGGACTCTGTATGCAATAACAGTGTTTAACATGATTTTTGAATGACTATCTCTGTACCCCACCATATACAATTATCTGTAAAGTCCCTCAGTCGAGCAGTGAATTGCACACACAGATTCAACCACAAAGACCAGGGAGGTTTTCCAATGCCTCGCAAAGTAGGGCAACTATTGATAGATGGGTAAAAAAAATTACGCTGAATATCCCTTTGAGCATGGTGAAGTTATTAATTACACCTTGGATGGTGTATCAATGCACCCAGCCACTACAAAGCTACAGGCATCCTTCCTACCTTAGTTACCGGAGAGGAAGGAAACCACTCAGGGATGTCACCAAGTCACCACGCCAATGGTGACTTGAAAATATTTACAGAGTTTAATGGCTGTGATAGGACAAAACTGAGGGTGGTATTACTCCACAATGCTAACATAATGGACAGAGTGAAAGACGAAAGCCTGTACAGTACAGAAGACAAGTATTCCAAAACATGCATGCTGTTTGCAATAAGGCACTAAAGTAAAGCTGCAAAAAAAGTAAGCTACAAAAAAATTGGACTAAGAAGTTACTTTATGTCCAGAACACAAAGTGTTAAGTCTGGGGCAAATCCAACACAACACATCACTTCTCATATTTTCATTCATGGTAGTGGCTGCATCATGTTATGGGTATGCTTGTCATCGGCAAGGACTAAGGAGTTTTTTAGGATAAAAAGAAACGGAATAGATCTAAGCACAGGCTAAATCCTATAAGAAAACCTGGTTCAGTCTGCTTTCCAACAGATACTGGTATACAAATTCACTTCTGCAGGACAAAAACCTAAAACACAAGGCCAGATACACAAAGGAGTTGCTTACCAAGATGATATTGAATGTTCCTGAGTTGCCTAGTTACAGTTTTGACTTAAATTGGCTTAAAAATGTATGGCAATACTTGAAAACATCTGTCTAAGCAATGATGAACAACCAACCAACAACCAAGAATAATAATGTGCAAATATTGTACAATCCAGGTATGCAAAGCTCTTAGACTCACATCTGTAAGACTCACATCTGTAATAGCAACAAAAGGTGATACTAACAGGTATTGACTTAGGGGGTTGAAGATATAGTATAAGAGATATTTATTTTTGTAATTATTATAATAATTTTTTTCAAATGTTAGAATTTGTTTCCCACTTTGACATTAGAGAATTTTATGTAAATCGTTGACAAAAAATTACAACAAATCAATTTTAAACCCACCTTGTAACAAAACAAAATGTGGAAAAAGTAAAGGGGTGTGAATACTTTCTGAAGCCATTCAGTTCCTCTTCAAGAAAAAGTCCTTTGAGGCCAAGGAGCTGCAGACGGTTTGTTTTAGTACACTCTAAAAAGAAAAGGTTCCCAGAGTATCCTTTAGGGGTTCTTCAAATTGAAACAGTGGGGGAATCCCTATAAGTTCTTCGAAGAACCCCTGTTAATGGATCCTCGAAGAACCTTCCAAAGAACCTTTTGGGGTACATTTTTTAACTACCCCCCCACCCTATTATTATTATTACTATTAAATAATAATATGCATAACAATAACACAATATTTTAGTTGTCAGTGTTTAAACTCCCAGCAGAGCCTCAAGTATTATGGGAATATCCTCTGGCGTGTCGATGTTAGCGTATCCATAGCCAGAATGATTTTGGAGTGCATGGTGATCAAACAGGTTTCCCATTATATTCATCAGAGTTGTAGGGAGGGTGAAGTCTGTGGCTCCAAAACAATAGTAATTATACAGATGTTTAACAAAACATGCACACGACAGCATTCATACCTTGATTTTTGCGGTAAATGTAAATTAAAAAAAATGTTTTGATAATGGTTTTCATACACATACCTTGTCCATCTTGAGGACTATGGGGTATTCATTGAAGAGGTAAGGGAGGATGATGGTACATGTGATCTGCATAATATATCAATACCAATTGACATACCTTTGTATGCCTTCTCGTCTGTATTCCTGCAGAAACAAAAGTGAGCAGTTCAGTCATCTGCATCCAGTACAGCTAGCCTTCAACATATTCTTATGGCCTACATATTCTTACCTCTTTGTTCATTTCTATCCATTGAATTGTGTCCATTTTCAGTTTTAGAAAGATTTGCACAAATATGAAAAGATAGATGGTATCATCATAAAACCATATTAATTAGATCAGGTATTTTCAAACTGGGGTATGCGTAATGCCATCAGGGGTACGCCAAATAAAAATGTGATTCACATTGGGGTTTTTTCTTCACATTTTCAAACAGTCCATTTATATTTTCCAATGCGGCTATACATTTGTAAGAGATTTTTTTTCCACGCCTGAGTAGCCTCATTTCAATGCCAAAATAATATGAAACCATCTAGTGTTCAGCAAAATAACAACACAATGTCAAATACAGGTAGCCTAGTCAAATAATTAACATCCAATCACATTAACCTTTACTTTCTCGCGGGAATTCCAATAACGGTCCGTATGTAGCCAAACGTAGTTGCTGCTCATTCTGTTTGCTCAAAAATGGACAAATGGTTAAAAAAAGTTAGGCCCATGTCCATAGAGACACATACCAGCTCTACTTGTAATACTGCTCCTACCAGCAGTACTCCACCTGCACCTGTCGACAACACAAGTTGTTCTGCTTCCACGAGCACATCCAATGCTAGCATCAGTAATTCTACATTTGTTGTTAGCCCAGCTAGCATGGACACTGACAATGAATCTGATGCAGCCGAAGAGCTACTGCCCCCTTGCCCGGGATGACACCGAACAACAGACAGGGACATTGGACCATCGAAGAGGCCCAAATATGATGATAACTACATTGATTTGGGGTTCACTTATATTGGGAGTAGTGCCTTTCCTCAGCCACAGTGTGTTATATGTGTAAAAGTACTATCTCACAACTCGATGAAACCCTCACTCTTGCCAGACATTTAGAGACAAAACATGCCAATTTGAAAAATAAGCCACAGGAGTTTTTTTGAGTGAGAATTTGGACGAGTTCTGAGTAGTAAGACATGTATAAAAGCAACAGATACCATTAATAAGAAGGGGCTAAAAGCATCTTCTATGGTGAGCTACCGAGTGGCTAGGACAGGCAAGCCCCAAACTATTGTGGAGGACTTCATTCTTCCTGCTGCCGTGGATATGGCTGTGACAATGCGTGGGGAAAAGGCCAAAAAAACTATACAGACAATGCTTTCATCAAACAACACTGGTTCATGACGCATCACTGACATGGCAGGAGATGTTTTGAAACAATTAATGCTTTGCATATAAGCCAGTGAGTTATATGCGTTACAGCTGGATGAGTCAACAGATGTGGCGGGCCTGGCCCAGCTCCTGGTATACAGTATGTCCATTGCGTTTAAGGGGGGGTCAATTAAGGAAGACATCCTCTTCTGCAAACCACTGGAAACCAGGACAACAGGATAATGCATTTTTTAAGTACTGGACAGCTTTGTGACATCAATTGGACTTTGGTCGTCAAGATGTGTTGTTATTTGTACTGATGGTGCAAAAGTCATGACACATTGGAGTGGTAATGCGCGTACAACCAGTTGCTCCCTACAGCACTTGGGTACACTGCAGAATCCACTGCAGAATGCTACCAAGGGAATGCCTGACAGCTTGAAATATGTTTTGGACACTACAGTGGAAATGGTTAACAATGTTAAAGCAAGGCCCCTGAACTCTTGAGAAATTTCTACACGATGCAATGATATGCGAAGCAACCATGTAAAGCTTTTACAACATTCAGAAGTGCGCAGGTTATCAAGCAGAAAAGTATTGACAAGTTTTTTTAAATTGAGAGACAAGCTTAAAAAATTTTTTTACTGACCATAATTTTCACGTCTGACCGCTTGCATGATGACGAGTTTCTCACACGACTGGCCTATATGGGTGATGTTTTTTCTTGCCTAAATGATCTGAATCTAGGATTACAGGGACTCTCCGCAACTATATTCAATGTGCGGGACAAAATTGAGGCTATGATTAAGAAGTTAGAGCTCTTCTCTGTCTGCATTAACTTCTTATGGCTGCAGGGGCAGTATTGAGCAGCTTGGATGAAAGGTGCACAGAGGTGCCCATAGTAAACTGCCTGCTCCTCAGTCCCAGTTGCTAATATATGCATATTATTATTCATATTGGATAGAAAACACTAAGGAGTTTCTAAAACTGTTTGAATTATGTCTGTGAGTGTAACAGAACTCATATGGCAGGCAAAAACCTGAGAAGTTCCACTTCCTGTTTGAATTTTTTCTGAGGTGGCAGATTTTCAACCAAGCTCTCATTGAAATTACAGCGAGATATTGATGAGTTTTCACTTCCTACGGCTTCCACTAGATGTCAACAGTCAATAGAACTTTGTCTGATGACTCTAATGTGAAGGGGCGCTGAAGGAGACAGGAATGAGTAATCACTGCCACGAGCTGACCATGCTTTCACATGCGCATTCACATGAGGAGGACCTCCGTTTCCCCGCTCTTCTGAAGTCAATCTAATTCTCCGGTTGGAACGTTATTCAAGATGTATGTTAACAACATTCTAAAGATTGATTCAGTACATCGTTTGACATGTTTCTACTGACTGTTACGGAACTTTTGGACATTTCATCACGTTATAGCTTTGTGACTTTGGAATTGTTTACCAAAAGCGCTAACCAAAGTAGCTAATTGGACATAAATAACGGACATTAATGAACAAATCAAGCATTTATTGTGGACCTGGGATTCCTAGGACTGCATTCTGATGAAGTTCATCAAAGGTAAGGAAACATTTATCATGTATTTTCTGGATTCTGTTGACCCCAAAATGCCGGCAAATTTGACTATTGTTCTGAGCTCCGTCTCAGATTATTGCATGATTTGCTTTTTCCGTAAAGTTTTTTTTAAATCTGACACAGCGGTTGCATTAAGGAGAGGTATATCTATAATTCCATGTGTATAACTTGTATTATCATCTACATTTATGATGAGTATTTCTGTTGAAACGATGTGGCTATGCAAAATCACTTGATGTTTTTGGAACTAGTGAATGTAACGTGCCAATGTAAACTCAGATTTTTTGTTATAAATATGAACTTTATCAAACAAAACATGCATGTATTGTGTAACATGAAGCCCTATGAGTGTCATCTGATGAAGATAATCAAAGGTTAGTGATTCATTTTATCTCTATTTCTGCTTTTTGTGACTGCTATCTTTCGCTGGAAAAATGGATGTGCTTATTGTGGTTTGGTGGTGACCTAACATAATTGTTTGTAGTGCTTTCGCTGAAAAGCATATTTGAAATCGGACACTTTGGTGGGATTAACAACAAGATTACCTTTAAAATGATATAAGACACATGTATGTTTGAGGAATTTTAATTATGAGATTTCTGTTGTTTGAATTTGGCGCCCTGCACTTTCACTGACTGTTGTCATATCGATCCCGGTAGCGGGATGCAGTCATAAGAAGTTTTAACAAGGACAACACACAGGTCTTTCCATCATTGTATGATTTTTTGTGTGCAAATGAACTCAAGCTTATGGACAATGTCAAATGGATATAGCGAAGCACCTGAGTGAGTTTGGTGTGCAATTACGCAGGTACTTTCCCAAAACGGATGACACAAACAACTGGATTCGTTATCCATTTCATGCCTTGCCTCCAGTCCACTTACCTATATCTGAACAAGAGAGCCTGGTCAAAATTGCAACAAGCGGTTCTGTGAAAATTGAATTTAATCAAAAGTCACTGCCAGATTTCTGGATTGGACTGCGCTCAGAGTATACAGCCTTGGAAAATCGCACTGTTAAGACACTGATGCTCTTTGTAAGCACGTACCTATGTGAGAGTGGATTCTCTGCCCTCACTAGCATCAAAAACTAAATTCAGGAACAAATATTATTATTTGTGCCCTGGTCCTATAAGAGCTCTGTCACTTTTTACAAGCCGGATTGTGACAAAAACTCACACTCATTCTTATGTTTAATAAATGTATTGTATAGTGTGAGTGTGGCAGGCTTACAATGATGGCAAAAAATAACATTTGAGAGTGCACTGATCCTGGTGCTAGAGGGGGTACGCAGCTGGAGGTTGAATGTTTCAAGGGTATGGGTCTATAAAAAGTTTGGGAACCACTGAATTAAGTCATAACAAGGGAAAACCTTACCTTAAATTAAGGAGAGCTTTACATTTTTCAGTTGAGTGCCTGCACCTGCTATACTTCCAAATTAATATCCAAATGTTAAAGTTGGGCAGTTGGGTTCTGCAAGAACCCCCACCAACTGAGGAGGTTCCTTGATGAACCCCACCTCCTATGGGGTTCTTGGAAGAACCTTTTGGTGGCAATTTTCAGTGCCAAGAACCGTAAGGTTCTTCGAAGAACTTTGAGAATCTTAGAAGAACCCTTGTTGAACCCTTCATTTTTCGATTGTAATGTTACTTAAAGGTGTAATCTGTGATTGATACATACAGTTAGACTTTTAAATGAATTATATAGAGACATTGATTATTGAATAATATAACTTATAAACGCCTCATGAGGTTAGTTAAACTGTCATCCATTGCATATATTATTCACATGGATTATACACTTGGTAAAAGTATAAACTCTATTCCACGATACAATACTTGCAGTACCATTAGGCTGCATTTTCACAGGCAGACCAATTCTAATATTTTGCCACTAATTGGTCTTTTGACCAATCAAATCAGATATTTTGCCAAGAATTGGGCTAAAGATCCGAATTGGGCTGCCCGTGTAAACGCAAGCTTAGTGGCAAAGTTGCTATATGTAGTGACTAACTGTAGAATGGCAACCAGCCAGGGTGTATTATGTGTGCTTAATTACTGCTACAACTTCACATTGACAGTTCCACAAACTAGACTGAGGACCTGACTCTTCCTCCTGATTTAGTTATTTAATTAATTTTATACCAAATCAAACTGCCATAAGGGACATTGCCATTCCATGGTGGCAAACATAGTTCAAATCCATATGTCCATTCCTCTATGTTTGAAAAGAGGCAGTAATTACTTCAAGGCTCTCATTTAACACGGAATTGATTTGGCAATGTTACTCCAGGACATCCTTGAACTAGATACTTAAAAATGAATAGAGGAACAGTGCCTTAAGTGAATTTAAAAATGCAGGAGTAATTACACATATACTGCAAACTAATTAAGAAGTAGTGAACTCTCTGCCCCTCATCCCATTCTCTGTGTGATTAGGAATCATATTTCATATCCCACTAGTCGTTATTAATTTCTCTGTTGCAAATGCAACTCTTTTCTAGGGAGACGGAAATGGACCCATGACATCAGAGGAGGAAAAATTTCACTCCGGTTACTATTTCAAAGTCATTATATTAATAGTCAAAAAAAGTCTTGTCTAGTAAGAGATATGGGTATTTTTATAATTCAATGCCTGTAATTTATATCTGCAGTAATATGAATGTTTTTCCACAGGGAGAAAGGAGCATCCTTGGATAAGCAACAAGGAGCAGGAATTAGATCAGGAATATTAAGCTCTTTGTGAATTAGATACAAGACTCGGAGAGAAACATCCTCAGCCATTATCTCTCACACTTGCAGCTGAAAATACGAGTCTCCACAGCTGGTGATGACAACGACAAAAGAAAGAAAATCAACTGCAACTTCTCCCAAAAGTGACACACAGCAGCAGCTGTAACCTGCCATGCTTTTTCACAAGATTACTGGTCTGTGAAAAGAAGAATTGAAAAGTGACATCACATTCATCTGGCTGGGAGAGTTTGGGATGGGAGAAGACCAACTTGCCACTCTTCCTCGAGAGTTAAGGCTGCAGGCCGGGGTGCAGGTGTGGGAGGCGGATCTGGAAAAGAGATTGAGGGGTGCCGGCTGGTGTGCAGGTGTTGGAAAAGGTTCTGGAGGAGAGAGAATCTCAGAAGGAACATCCAACCGTGTGGAACTGTTTAGTATCTGTTGTCCACTGTCATCATCTGCCATGAAATTATGCTAATCAATGCTTCTCAATGAGCCACTCAAGAACATTGATGAACACACCTTCTCACCTAAATCATGTTTATCACTAGCCCATTGATTTCACACAATCTACAGTATTTCTATGATTGAGTGCAAATGATTGAGTGCACATGCACACCTGTATATAGGGATTTCTCCCATTGTTCTCTGCAGATCATCTCAAGCTCTTTCAGGTTGGATGGTGAGCTTTGCAGCACAGCTATTTTCAGGTCTCTTCAGAGATGTTTGATCAGGTTTAAGTCCACTCAAGGACATTCAGAGACTTGTCCAGAAGCCACACATCTGTTGTCTTAGCTGTGTGCTTCGTGTCGTTGTCCTGTTCCCCCCAGACTGAGGTCCTGAGCGTTCTGGAGCAGGTTTTCACCAAGGATCTTTGTTCATCATCTTTGCCTCGATCCTGACTAGTCTCCCAGTTGCTGTCGCTGAAAAACACCCCCACAAAATTATGCTGCCACCACCATGCTTCACCATAGGGATGGTACCAGGTTTCCTCCAGACGTTACGCTTGGCATTCAGGCCAAAGAGTTTAGTCTTGGTTTCATCAGACTAGAGAATTTTGTTTCTCATGGTCTGAGAGTCTTTAGGTGCCATTTGGCAAACTCCAAGTGGGCTGTCATGTGCATTTTACTTAGAAGTGGCTTCCGTCTGGCCACTCTACCATAAAGGCCTGATTGGTGGAGTGCTGCAGAGATGGATGTCATTCTGGAAGTTGTGGTAGAATTACAACATTTTGTTAATCACAGTAATTTTATATTAGAATGTATTCCTATATTGGCGGATTGACACAGTCTGTTTTCTGAGAGGCAACAGAATAGGATTCTTAGAACTCTCACGTGTCTGTGTGAACTGAGAGGAGCCTCTGAGGCTTAATGCTGACTGTTGATTTACGATGGCTTGGTGATAAGACAACATTCCATAGAATGAGTTGGTGTTTGTGTACAATGAGGTAGCAGGGAGGAGATGGCTCGAGTATGGATAATGGTGAGAGGAACCATGTCTTAGTGGCCAAACCCTGGTTTCCTTACAATGAGAACAGTCTACAGAGCAGTTACTGTCTGCTGTGAATTATTAATTTACTTCAAACAAATCCTAACCTTTTGACCCATTCCACACATCTGTTGTTTGTCATGAACATACAGGGGGATGGAATTTGCTATAAAATGCTGTGGCTTAGTTCTACTCGGAGAGTTCCCAGTCACTACCTCCAGGGTGGTGGCCGACCAACTCCATTACTGCAGTAACTAAATAAAAAAGTACAATTATTTTGAATCATTCTAAAAGTCTCTCCTTTGAGTAGAATAATTGCCACGACAAAGGTTCTCCCGTCTCCACAGAGTAACTCTAGAGCTCTGTCAGACTGGCCATTGGGTTATTGGTCACCTCCCTGACCAAGGCCCTTCTCCCCCGGATGCTCAGTTTTATATTTTAGTTTGTTTAACACTTTTTTGGTTTCTACATGATTCCATATGTGTTATTTCATCATTTTTAAGTCTTCAGTATAATATATATATATATATATTATTTAAAAAAAAATTGTAATAGCAGGACATTGAAAAAGCCCATTATCCATCTGAAGAGTATGAATTAGGCCGTTCGAGAAGGTTTGGATCCTAAGCAACCTGCCCACACATAGTCTGAAGTACAATACCAACATACACTCTCAGATAAAAAGGTTCCATAAGGGTTATTCAGCTGTCCCCATAGGAGAAGCATTTTTGGTTCCACTTAGAACCCTGTTGGGTTATATTTAGAACCCTCTGTGGAAAGACCTACATTGAACCCAAAAGGGTTCTACCATGAACCATGAACCAGGATTCTAATTGGAACAAAAAAGGATTATTCAAACGGTTATCCTATGGGGACAGCCGAAGAACCATTTTAGGTTCTAGATAGCACCTTTTTTGTGTGGTTCTTAGAGTGTAGCTATTGTAGTAGGTCAAAGCTGTGTGCTGGTGGAATAGGCATTGTGGTGCTAATGTGAATTTATTTAATTTCTGGATTCAGACCAATGCCTATTTTCACTTAAAATATGTTTTTTTGTTTTTAATTTCCATGGTTTTTACACCAGAAGGTGATTAAAAATAAGCAACAATGACAAATGCTAGCAGATGTGATGTACATATTAGTATTTATTTAATATTAATATCTGATTTTCCAGAGGGAAGAGTAAAAACAGAAACCCATTCAAGCCAATATGGAGTAAACTGGAGAAGAAAAAAAATCCCTGATCTCTCTTAAGACAATTGAGCAAGCTCCTGGTAAATACACAAATAATCAACGTACCCATTAACTATTTCCACAAAAAGAGATCTTATAGTTTACTGAAGAAAGGCCTAGTACTACATTACGTGTAAACACAAGTGAGTTATCACTAAATATAAAATGTACAACCAGATGTACATTCATCAGATATAGTCAACTTTGTAAATATTATTCACAGATGGCCACAATTGCTATTGGTTTATGCAGGCTTTTTTGTTCAAACTCAGTTCTACCATACCTGATTCTACTATCCAAGGTGTCAATGAACAGCGGAGGTGTTGATGAACAGCTGAGGTCTTGACTTAACAGCTGAGGTCTTGATGAACAGCTGAGGTCTTGACGTACAGCTGAGGTCTTGATGAACAGCTGAGTAGTAGAATCAGGTGTGGTAGCACTGGTCTTAAATAGAAAAGCCTGCATAATACTTTGGATCACCAAGAGAAATTTTGAAAACTTCTGATACAAACACTGCAAAAGATTATGAACTGCTGAGAAACACCTGTAAAATACAGTCATTCGACAAGTACAAAACTCTTAAGAAAAATTATAGACATATTTACTCATCTGAAATTGGTAAGTGCTCTAAATCCTTGAATATAAAACTTCAGCAACAAATGTCCTAAGTAATGCAGTACACAGCTGTCCAACTCCAGTAAAAGATCACACATCCTCATTTATAAATGGCAGTATAAATATGAAAACAGATGGGAGTACTCACAGATTTGGAACAGAACATCCATTTTAAGTATTGATAGTTTGAAAAGTACCATGTGTATAGTGTGTGCATTTGAATTAGCATAAGTCGTTTGTCAGTTCCACATGGGCCAGCTTGCATTTTTCCGTGACAGGCGCATTCCCACAATCCGCCACTCTGCCATAATGCACTGTGTCCCTGGGCAGTACTGTAGGGATGGCGTGCATCTCATGGATGAGGGCAACGACCTCTTTCTTCCTTGAGAGTCTGAGAACTGGTCTCCCCTCCGATCTCGCAAGAGGCACACAGTAGTACACACCACCACACTCACTGCCACTTGCCTGCCACTCTACAAACCCAAAGGCTCTTTTAAAAGCCACCTAATAAATGCAAGTAAGCACTGTGTGTAAAAACTACAGTTGAAGTCGGAAGTTCACATACACCTTAGCCAAATACATTTCAACTCAGTTTTCACAATTCCTGACATTTAATCCAGGTAAAAATTCCCTGTCTCAGGTCAGTTAGGATCACCACTTTATTTTAAGAATGGGAAATGACAGAATAATTGCAGAGAATAATTTATTTCAGCTTTTATTTCTTTCATCACATTCCCAGTGGGTCAGAAGTTTACATACATTCAATTAGTATTAGTTAGCATTGCCTTTATATTGTCTAACTTGGGTCAAATGTTTCGGGTATCCTTCCACAAGCTTCCCACAATGAGTTGGGTGAATTTTGGCCCATTCCTCCTGACAGAGCTGCTGTAACTGAGTCCGGTTTGTAGGCTTCCTTGCTTGGGCACAGTTTTTCAGTTCTGCCCACACATTTTCTATAGGTTTGAGGTGAAGGCTTTGTGAAGGCCACTCCAATACCTTGACTTTGTTGTCCTTAAGCCATTTCGCCACAACTTTGGAAGAATGCTTGGGTCATTGTCCATTTGGAAAACCCATTTGCGACCAAGCTTAAACTTCATGACGGATGTTTGAGATGTTGCTTCAATATATCTACAGAATTTTCCTCCCTCATGATGCCATCTATTTTGTCAAGTGCACCAGACCCTCCTGCATCAAAGCACCCCCACAACCTGATGCTGCCACCCCCGTGTTTCACATTTGGGATGGTGTTCTTTGGCTTGCAAGCTTCCCCCCTTTTCCTCCAAACATAACGATGGTCGTCATGGCCAAACGGCTCTATTTTTGTTTCATCAGACCAGAGAACATTTCTCCAAAAAGTACGATCTTTGTCCCCATGTGCAGTTGCAAACCGTAGTCAGGCTTTTTATTGTGGTTTTGGAGCAGTGGCTTCATGCTAATTGCTAATGCTAATTGAAGAGGGACATTTGCCATTCTGAATCGAAACAACGACTCATCTGGACAGAGGACACGTTCTTCAACATTCTGATGAAAGATCAGCAAAAGTAAGACCCATTTTATGATGTTATTTCATATATCTGTCGTGCATGTGAACTGGCTTTGGGCGCCCAATTATTTCTGTCTATTGTAGCTACGCTAATATAGCGATACATTTTGTTTGCGCTGTAAAACATTTAATAAATCGGAAATATTGTTTGGAATCACAAGATGCCTGTCTTTCAATTGCTGCAGATATGTATTTTTCAGAAATGTTTTATGATGAGTAATTAGCTATTTGACGTTGGTGTCTGTAAATATTCTGTCTGCTTTCGGTGCAATTTCGGATTGCAGCTGAAATGTAAACTATGGTTTATACATGAAATATGCACATTTTTCGAACAAAACATATGCTATACAATAAATATGTTATCAGACTGTCATCTGATGAATTTGTTTCTTGGTTAGTGGCTATTTATATCTTTATTTGGTCGAATTTGTGATAGCACCTGATGGAGTGAGAAACTGATGGAGTTAGAAAAAGTTGTGTCTTTTGCTAACGTGGTTAGCTAATAGATTTACATATTTTGTCTTCCCTGTAAAACATTTTAAAAATCGGACATGTTGGCTTGATTCACAAGATGTCCACCTTTCATCTGGTGTCTTGGACTTGTTAATGTGTGAAAGTTAAATATTTAAAAAAAATAATAATTGAATTTCGCGCCCTGCACTTTGAGCTGGATGTTGTCATAAGTGTACCGGTGTCGGGCTGCCCTACAGGTGTACCGGTGTCGGGCTGCTCCTACATATACGATGACATCACCTGGTTTAAACGTCTCTAGAGACTATATATCTCTCATCATTAATCAATGCCTAGGTTTACTTCCAATGTACTCACATCCTACCTTACCTTTGTCTGTACACTATGCCTTGAATCTATGCTATCGTGCCCAGAAACCTGCTCCTTTTACTTATAACATTTAGCCGTACCCTTATCCTACTTCTCCTCTGTTCCTCTGGTGATGTAGAGGTTAATCCAGGTCCTGCAGTGCCTAGCTCCACTCCCATTCCCCAGGTGCTCTCATTTGTTGACTTCTGTAACCGTAAAAGCCTTAGTTTCATGCATGTTAACATTAGAAGCCTACTCCCAAAGTTTGTTTTACTCACTGCTTTAGCACACTCTGGTAACCCGGATGTCTTAGCCGTGTCTGAATCCTGGCTTAGGAAAACCACCAAAAACCCTGAAATCTCCATCGCTAACTATAACATTATCCGCCAAGATAGAACTGTGTTGCAATCTACTGCAAAGATAGCCTACAGAGTTCTGTATTAATATCCAAGTCTGTACTCAAAAAATTTGAGATTCTACTTCTAAAAATTCACCTTTCCAGAAACAAGTCTCTCACTGTTGCCGCTTGCTATAGACCTCCCTCTGCCCCCAGCTGTGCCCTCGATACCAAATGTGAATTGATTGCCCCACATCTATCTTCTGATCTCGTGCTACTAGGTGACCTAAACTGGGACATGCTTAACACCCCAGCCATCCTACAATTCTAAGCTTGATGCCCTCAATCTCACACAAATGATCAATGAACCTACCAGGTACAACTCCAAATCCGTAAACATGGGCACCCTCAGAGATGTCATCCTAACTAACTCGCCCTCCAAATACACCTCTGCTGTTTTCAACCAAGATCTCAGCGATCACTGCCTCATTGCCTGCATCCCTAATGGGTTTGCGACCAAACGACCACCCCTCATCACTGTCAAACGCTCCCTAAAACACTTCTGCGAGCAGGCCTTTCTAATCGACCTGGCCGGGGTATCCTGGAATGACATTGACCTCATCCCGTCAGTAGATGGTGCCTGGCTATTCTTTAAAAGTGCCTTCCTCACCATCTTAAATAAGCATGCCCCAATCAAAAAATGTAGAACTAGGAATAGATATAGTCCTTGGATCACTCCAGACCTGTCTGCCCTTGACCAGCACAAAACGCCACATCTTGAGGCGTTCTGCATTAGCATCGAATAGCCCCCCGTGATATGCAACTTTTCAGGGAAGTTAGGAACAAATATACAC
The DNA here is from genome assembly GCF_029448725.1 of Salvelinus fontinalis. Classification (NCBI taxonomy): domain Eukaryota; kingdom Metazoa; phylum Chordata; class Actinopteri; order Salmoniformes; family Salmonidae; genus Salvelinus; species Salvelinus fontinalis. The sequence goes on from NC_074670.1 coordinate 66,778,821, forward strand.
AGGAAGTTAGGAAAGCTAAGGCTATCTTTTTCAAATAGAAATTTGCATCCTGTAGTACTAACTCAAATAAGTTCTGGGACACTAAAGTCCATGGATAACAAGAGCACCTCCTCCCAGCTTCCCACTGCTCTGAGGCTAGGAAACACTGTCACCACCGATAAATCCACAATAATTGAGAATTTCAATAAGCATTTCTCTACGGCTGGCCATGCTTTCCACCTGGCTACCCCTACCCCGGTCAACTGCACGGCACCCTCCACAGTAACCCGCCAAAGCCCCCACCATTTCTCCTTCACCCAAATCCAGATAGCTGATGTTCTGAAAGAGCTGCAAAATCTGGACCCCTACAAATCAGCCTGTCTAGACAGTCTGGACCCTCGCTTTCTAAAATTATCTGCCCGAAATTGTTGCAAACCCCATTACTAGCCTGTTCAACCTCTCGCGTATCGTCTGAGATTCCCAAAGACTGGAAAGCTGCCGCGGTCATCCCCCTCTTCAAGGGGGTGACACTCTAGACCCAAACTGCCACAGACCTATATCTATCCTACCCTGTCTTTCTAAGGTCTTCGAAAGCCAAGTTAAAACTTCTTATGGATAGGGGGCAGCATTTTCACGTGTGGATGAAAAGCGTGCCCAGAGTAAACGGCCTGCTACTCAGTCCCAGTTGCTAATATATGCATATTATCAGTAGATGTGAATAGACAACCCTCTGAAGTTTCTAAAACTGTTTGAATGATGTATGTGAGTATAACATAACTCATATGGCAGGCAAAAACCTGAGAAAAAGTCCAACCAAGAAGTGGGAAATCTGAGGTTGGTCATTTTTCAACTCATTCCCTATTGAAGATACAGTGGGATAGGGGTCATGTTGCACTTCCTAAGGCTTCCACTAGATGTCAACAGTCTTTAGAACCTTGTCTGATGCTTCTACTGTGAAGTGGGGCCGAATGAGAGGGGAATGAGTCAGAGGTCTGGCAGAATGCTTTGAATTCGTGGCGCTCGTTCACGTGAGAGCGAGCTCTGTTCCATTTGCTTTTCTGAAGACAAAGGAATTCTCCGGTTGGAACATTATTGAAGATTTATGTTAAGGTGAAGCATATCTTTAAATCTTTGATTAACACTTGTATCTTTTATCAATGTTTATTATGAGTATTTCTGTTTTAAATTCACGGGATGTTTTGTAGGTAAAGCCAAATGTAAACTGAGGTTTTTGGATATAAATATGAACTTGTTCGAACAAAACATACATGTATTGTGTAACATGTTGTCCCGGGAGTGTCATCTGATTAAGAATATCAAAGGTTAGTGAATAATTTTATCAATATTTCAGCTTTTTGTGACTCCTCTCTTTGCTTGCAAAATCGCTGTATGCTTTCTGTGACTAGTTGCTGACCTAACATAATGATATGTTCTGCTTTCGCTTAAAAGCTTTTTTGAACCCCAGTACTAGACAGGTTAACAAACAGATTACCGACCATTTCGAATCCAACCGTACCTTCTCCGCTATGCAATCTGGTTTAAGAGCTGGTCATGGGTGCACTTCAGCCACGCTCAAGGTCCTAAACGCCATCATAACCGCCATCGATAAGAGACATTACTGTGCAGCCGTATTCATCGACCTGGCCAAGGCTTTCGACTATGTCAATCACCACATTCTTATTGGCAGACTCGACAGCCTTGGTTTCTCAAATGAATGCCTCGCCTGGTTTACCAACTACTTCTCTGATAGAGTTCAGTGTGTCAAATCAGAGGGCCTGTTGTCCGGACCTCTGTCAGTCTCTATGGGGGTGCAACAGGGTTCAATCCTTGGGCCGACTCTCTTATCTGTATACATTAATGATGTTGCTCTTGCTGCTGGTGATTCTCTGATACACCTCTACGCAGACGATACCATTCTGTATACTTCTGGCCCCTCTTGGGACACTGTGTTAACTTCTTATGGCTGGGGGCAGTATTGAGTAACTTGGCTGAATAAGGTGCCCAGATTAAACTGCCTGCTAGTCAGTCCCAGAAGCTAAGATATGCATATTATTAGCAGATTTGGATTGAAAACACTGACGTTTCTAAAACTGTTTGAATGATGTCTGTGAGTATAACAGAACTCATATGGCAGGCAAAAACCTGAGAAAAAATCCAACCAGGAAGTGGGAAATCTGAGGTTTGTAGGTTTGCCTATCCAATATACGGTGTCTATGGGGTCATATTGCACTTCCTAATGCTTCCACCAGATTCCAACAGTCTTTAGAACCTTGTTTGATGCTTCTACTGTGAAGGAGCGGGGAATGGGAGCTGATTGAGTCAGGGGTCTGGAGTGCCACGAGCTCACTCAGGCGCGCCCCCGTGAGAGTTAGCTGCGTTCCATCGCATTTCTACAGACAAAGGATTTCGCCGGTTGAAACAATATTGAAGATTATGTTAAAAACATCCTAAAGATTGATTCTATACATCGTTTGACATGTTTCTACAAACTGTAATGGAATTTCTTGACTTTTCGTCTGGGCTGCGCGTCATCAATTTGGATTTTGGAACTAAACGCGCAAAAAAAAGGAGGTATTTGGACATAAATTATGGATGTTATTGAACAAAACAAACATTTATTGTGGAACTGGGATTCCTGGGAGTGCACTCTGATGAAGATCATCAAAGGTAAATGAATATCTATAATGCTATTTCTGACTTCTGTTGACTCCACAACATGGCGGGAATCTGTATGGCTTGTTTTGGTCTCTGATTATTGCATGGTGTGCTTTTTCCGTAAAGTTTTTTTAAAATCTGACAGCGTTTGCATTAAGGAGAAGTGGATCTAAAGGTCCATGTTTAATACTTGTATCTTTTATCAATGTTTATTATGAGTATTTCTGTAAATTGATGTGGCTCTCTGCAAAATCACCGGATGTTTTGGAGGCAAAACATTACTGAACATAACACGCCAATGTAAACTAAGATTTTTGGATATAAATATGAACTTTATCGAACAAAACATACATGTATTGTGTAACATGAAGTCCTATGAGTGTCATCTGATGAAGATCATCATAGGTTAGTGATTAATTTGATCTCTATTTCAGTTTTTTGTGACTCCTCTCTTTGGCTGGAAAAATGGCTGTGTTTTTCTGTGCCTAGGTACTGACCTAACATAATCAGATGGTGTGCTTTCGTCGTAAAGCCTTTTTGAAATCGGACACTGTGTTGGGATTAACAACAAGTTTATCTTAAAAATGGTGTAAAATACTTGTATGTTTGAAGATTTTTTATTATGAGATTCCTGTTGTTTTAATTTGGCGCCCTGCACTTTCACTGGCGGGATCTCAGCCGTAAGAAGAACTAACTTCCAGATGAGCTTCAATGCCATACAACTCTCCTTCCATAGCCTCCAACTGCTCTTATTAAACGCTAGTAAAACTAAATGCATACTATTCAACCGATCACTGCCCGCACCTGCTCGCCCGTCCAGCATCACTACTCAGGACGGCTCTGACTTAGAATACGTGGACAACTACAAATACCTAGGTGTCTGGTTAGATTGTAAACTCTCCTTCCAGACTCACATTAAGCTTCTCCAATTCAAAATGTAATCTACAATCGGCTTCCTATATCGCAACAAAGCATCTTCACTCATGCTGCCAAACATACCCTCGTAAAACTGACCATCCCCCCGACCTCGACTTCGGTGATGTCATCAATAAAATAGCCTCCAACACTCTACTCAACAAACGGGATGCAGTCCATCACAGTGCCATCCGTTTTGGCACCAAAGCCCCATACACTACCCACCATTGCAACCTGTACGCTCTCGTTGGTTTGGCCCTCGCTTCATACTCGTTGCCAAACCCACTTGCTACAGGTTATCTACAAGTCTCTGCTAGGTAAAGCCCCGCCTTATCTCAGCTCACTGGTCACCATAGCAGCACCCGCTCGTAGCACGCCCTCCAGCAGGTATATCTCGCTGGTCACCCCCAAAGCCAATTCCTCCTTTGGTCGTCTTTCCTTCCAGTTCTGCTGCCAATGACTGGAACGAACTGCAAAAATAACTGAAGCTGGAGACTCATATCTCCCTCACTAACTTTAAGTGTCGGCTGTCAGAGCAGCTCACAGATCATTGTACCTGTACATAGCCCATCTGTAAGTAGCTCATCCAACTACCTCATCCCCATGTTATTTTTTTCTCTCCTTTGCACCCCAGTATCTCTACTTGCACATTCATCTTCTGCACACCTACCATTCCAGTGTTTAATTGCTATATTGTAATTACTTCGCCAAAATGACCTATAAATGGCCAATAATTGGCCTCCCTTATCTTACCTCATTTGCACTCACTGTATATAGATTTTTGTTTTCTTTGTTCTACTGTATTATTGACTGTATGTTTTGTTTATTCCATGTGTAATTCTGTGTTGTTGTATGTGTGGAATTGCTATGCTTTATCTTGGCCAGGTCACAGTTGCAAATGAGAACTTGTTCTCAACTAGCCTACCTGGTTAAATAAAGGTGACATTTAAAAAAAAAAATTTTTTAAACATGACCTAGCTACAGTATACATGACCTAGCTATACATGACCAAGCTACAGTATGCATGACCTAGCTATGCATTACCTGGCTATATATGACCTAGCTATATATGACCTAGCTATACATTACCTAGCTATAAATGTTCTAGCAATACATGACCTAGATATACTTTACCTAGCTATACATGACCTAGCTAGGGTATACATGACTTAGCTATACATTAACTAGCTATATATGTCCTAGTTTTGCATTACCTACGTCATGTATACTGTAGCTAGGTCATGTATAGCTAGGTCATGTCTAGCTAGGTAAAGTATAGCTAGATAATTTATAGCTTGGTAATGTATAGCTAGGTCATATATAGCTAGGTCATATATATATAGGTAATGTATAACTAGGTTGTGTATACTGTAGAAAGGTCATGTATAGCTAGGTCATGCATAGATAGGTCATGTATACTGTAGCTATCTATGCATGACCTGGCTATACATGACCTAGCTACAGTATACATGACCTAGCTATATTTGACCTAGCTATATATGACCTAGCTATACATTACCTAGCTATAAATTTTCTAGCAATAATGACCTAGCTATACTTTACCTAGCTATACATGACCTAGCTGTACATGACCTAGCTAGAGTATACATAACCTAGCTTTACATGACCTAGCTAAAGTATAAATGACCTAGCTATACATGACCTAGCTATATATGACCTAGCTACAGTATTCATGACCTAGCTATACAAGACCTACATTAGCTATACTTATCTACATGACCTAGCTACAGTATACATGGCCTAGCTATACATGACCTAGCTATACATACCTAGCTATACATGACCTAGCTACAGTATACATGACCTAGCTATACATGCCCTAGCTACAGTACACATGACCTAGCTATCCATGACCTAGCCATACATGACCTAGCTACAGTATACATACCCAAGCTATACAATACCTACAGTAGCTCTATGTACCTACATGACCTAGCTACCGTATACATGGCCTAGCTATACATGGCCTAGCTATGCATTACCTAGCTATACATGACTTAGTTATACATGACCTAGCTATGCAGTACCTAGCTACAGTATACATGACCTAGCTATACATCGCCTAGCTATACATGACATGACCTAGTTATACATGACCTAGCTATGCATTACCTAGCTATGCATTACCTAGCTACAGTATACATGAACTAGTTATACATGACCTAGCTATGCATTACCTAGCTACAGTATACATGAACTAGCTATGCATTACCTAGCTATACATGACCTAGCTTTACATGACCTAGCTATATATGACCTAGCTACAGTATTCATGACCTAGCTATACAAGACCTACATTAGCTATACTTATCTACATGACCTAGCTACAGTATACATGGCCTAGCTATACATTACCTAGCTATACATGACCTAGCTACAGTATACATGACCTGGCTATACATGCCCTAGCTACAGTACACATGACCTAGCTATCCATGACCTAGCTATACATGACCTAGCTACAGTATACATACCCAAGCTATACAATACCTACAGTAGCTCTATGTACCTACATGACCTAGCTACCGTATACATGGCCTAGCTATACATGGCCTAGCTATGCATTACCTAGCTACAGTATATATGATCTAGCTATGCATTACCTAGCTATACATGACTTAGTTATACATGACCTAGCTATGCAGTACCTAGCTACAGTATACATGACCTAGCTATACATCGCCTAGCTATACATGACATGACCTAGTTATACATGACCTAGCTATGCATTACCTAGCTATGTATTACCTAGCTACAGTATACATGAACTAGTTATACATGACCTAGCTATGCATTACCTAGCTACAGTATACATGAACTAGCTATGCATTACCTAGCTATACATGACCTAGCTATACATTGGATTTCAGAATGTACAATATTGTTTTTTGAGTCTTTTCCCTCAATCTCCTCAAATTAGTTTAGATTAGTGTCTCTATGTATTTAAAACTAATAGGAGGGGCATCCTTAACATCGTCTTTAAAACATGAAAGCTGGTCCGTCTGACCTATCTTGCACAATTAAAGAATGGTTGGACGACAAGCCCGCTCGTAATGGTTGTACATTTGATGTGGTATTGAGAAGCGGACTCAGAGATAAAAGTGATTATAAGAGATGGGAGTCCAACCAGAGTAGCTCTATGTTCAACTAGGTCCTGATAATGAAAAACAGACACGATTAAAACCACACTCCTGAATGTGTGCATACTCTAAAAAGTGAGGTCCATCAAACATGTAAACAATGATACAGTTGTACTTCTCAAATAATAATTCTCCATGAGAGCAACAGTACCAATATGATGCTGAATCTAATTTGTTGATATTTACGGAGGCCACGATTTAATCCGATCCACATTAGAGCTGCGTTGAATTACCTGGCTTTAAAGGGACATTTCACTGCTGTTCTTTCACTTTATACAGTGCCTTCGGAAAGTATTCAGACCCCTTGACTTTTTCCACATTTTGTTGTGTTACAGCCTTATTCTGAAATGTATTAAATCGTTTTTTTCCTCATTTTTCCTAATTTATAAAAAATAAAAAATGAAATATTACATTTACATAAGTATTTAGACCATTTACTCTGTTTAAGCACATTTGGCAGTGATTGCAGCATCGAGTCTTCTTGGGTATGACGCTACAAGCTTGGTACACCTGTAACTTGGGGAGTTTCTCCCATTCTTCTCTGCAGATCCTCTCAAGCTCTGTCAGGTTGGGTGGTATTTTCAGGTCTCTCAATAGATGTTCGATTGGGTTCAATTCCGGGCACTGGCTGGGCCACTCAAGGACATTCAGAGACTTGTCCCAAAGCAACTCCTGTGTTGTCTTGGCTGTGTGCTTAGGGCCGTTGTCCTGTTGGAAGGTGAACCTTCACCCCAGTCTGATGTCCTGAGTGCTCTGGATCAGGTTTTCATCAAAGATCTCTCTGTACTTTGCTTAATCTTTCCCTCAATCCTGACTAGTCTCCCAGTCCCTGCAGCTGAAAAACATCCCTACAGCATGATGCTTCCACCACCATGCTTCACCGTGGGGCTGGTGCCAGGTTCCTCCAGACGTGATGCTTGGCATTCAGGCCAAAGAGTTCAATCTTGGTTTCATCAGTCCAGAGAATCTTGTTTCTCATGGTTTGAGAGTCTAGGTGCCTTTAGGCAAACTCCAAGCGGACTGGCATGTGCTTTTGACTGAGGAGTGGCTTCCGTCTAGCCACTCAACCATAAAGGTCTGATTGGTGGAGTGCTGGAGAGATTTGTCCTTCTGGAAGGTTCTCAAATCTCCACAGAGGAACTCTAGAGCTCTAATGGAGTGACCATCGGGTTCTTGGTCACCTCCATGACCAGGCCCTTGTCCCCCGATTTCCACAGTTTGGCCAGAGAGACAGCTCTAGGAAGAGTAATGGTGGTTCCAAACCTCTTCCTTTTAAGAATGATGGAAGCCATCTTGGGGACCTTAAATGCTTCAGAAATTGTTTGGTTCCATTCCCCAGATCAGTCCCTCGACCCAATCCTGTCTCGGAGCTCTATGGACAATTCTTTAGACCTTATATGGCTTCGATTTTGCTCTGACATGCACTGTCAACTGTGGGACCTTATAAAGACAGGTGTATGCCTTTTCGAATCCAGTGCAATCAATTGAATTTACCACAGGTGGAATTCAAATAAGTTGTAGAAACATCTCAAGGATGATTAATGGAAACATGATGCACCTAAGCTCAATTTCAAGTCTCATTTATAAAAACCTGTTTTGGATTGTCATTACTGGGTATTGTGTGTAGATTGGTGAACTTTTTATTAATTTAATCAATTTTAGAGTAAGTCTGTAATGTAACAAAATGTTGCATTACAGGCACTGTATGTCCAATGTCCAAGGCACTGTATGTCCAATAATATTGTGTCAAGCATTACCTCACTACACTCAAATACGAGTGTTTCTGCATCTCACCAGTAGAAATGAGCCATCTACATTTCCTGGTTTTAAGCAAACCACAATATCCAGAATTCATAGCGATTTCAGGATGTGATACCACCCCTGTGGTTGTGGATCCGGTTTAACAATTAATGTCAACAGCTAGCTAACGTTACTCATTGACCATCCACTCCTTCATAGAACATCTGTTTGCGAATGGTGTGGTGGTGTGGTGCTTAGTACGTGGATGTACAAACTACAAGCAAGCACAGGCTGCTAAGGTAGCAATTCATTGGTTACCTTTTTAAGATGTTGAACAGAGGTAATGTAGCCTACTTAGCTAGCTAGCTAACTAGATAGTGAACTACATTTATTTATCTAAACCAAAATATATCTTGCGATGTGATTTGTAACTTTGCAAGCTAACTTTAGCTACGTCAGGTTACATTCGCTACCGCCTGTCGGCCCGTATCTAACCATTAGCCCCAACCCGGACAGGAAGATCACGTCAGTGACTCAACCCACTCAAGTGATGCACCCCTCCTAGGGACGGCATGGAAGAGCACCAGTAAGTCAGTGACTCAGCCCCCGTAATAGGGTTAGAGGCAGAGAATCCCAGTGGAGAGAGGGGAACCGGCCAGGCATATACAGCAAGGGCGGTTCTTCGCTCCAGTGCCTTTCTGTTCACCTTCACACCCCTGGGCCAGACTACGCTCAATCATAGGACCTGCTGAAGAGATGAGTCTTCAATAAAGACTTAAAGATTGAGATCGAGTCTGCATCTCTCACATGGATAAGCAGACCATTCCATAAAAATGGAGCTCTATAGGAGAAAGCCCTGCCTCCAGCTGTTTGCTTCGAAATTCTAGGAACAATAAGGAGGCCTGCGTCTTGTTTAGGTATGTACGGCAGGAACAAATCGGAGAGATAAGTAGGAGCAAGCCCATGCAATGCTTTCTAGGTTAGCAGTAAAACCTTGAAATCAGCCCTAGCTGTAACAGGAAGCCAGTATAGAGAGGCTAGCACTGGAGTAATATGATCACATTGTGGGGTTCTAGTCAAGATTCTAGCAGCCGTGTTTAGCACTAACTGAAGTTTATTTAGTGCTTTATCCAGCTAGCTGAAAAGTAGAGCATTGCAGGAGTCTAATCTAGAAGTGACAAAAGTATGGATGGACTTTTGTGCATCATTTTTGGACAAAAAAATTCTGATGTTTGCAATATTACGTAGATGGAAAAAAGCTGTCCTTGAAATAGTCTTGATATTTTTGTCAAAAGAGAGATCAAGGTCCAGAGTAACGCCGAGGTCCGGCATTACTCAAGGAACTAGAGTAAGTCACCTTTTCTAAATCTTTCCATGAATACATGATTGAGCAAATAAATATACTGCACCTAGGCATAATCATGGTTCATATTTTGTTGTCATACACCTTTTAAACTGCCTTACCAAGCAAAAAGGCAGTAACTGCTCATAGCGTTGAATTGAGAAAAATTGCTTTTATTTACCTTGGTTTCACAGTAACTTTATGCAGTTACTTCTAACATGACCCCCATTTTATCCAAAACACAATAGAGGCAGGATACTTGTCCACATAATTAAGCATGTATTTAATGTTTCAAAAATGACATCAACTCATTTTCAACCAAATTAGCAGATACTGCCTTTGCTTGGTAGGGCAGTATAGTTCTCTGCATTATGGAGGCTTAGTTGATTGTTATTGCAAAGCTTGAAGTCTGAATTGGAGAAAGGCAGAGTTATAAGTAAGGAGGGGATAGTGTGGGTGACTGACGGGTGTCTGTTGGGTGTGGGAAATGTGTGTGGGAAGGTTAGTCAAAAGGTACTCCAAGGTGGCTTAGCAGTTCAGACGTCTTTTTCCGTGTTGTCGTGTCGTGTCCTGTATATATATATATTTACACCTTTTCTTCACATATCTTTAATTTATTTTATTATCCAAGAACTCAACTACAAAAGCTTTCCTGCAAAAGCTTTCCTGCAACCCGCTTCTCCAATTACAATAAGTATTACTTACCTCAATCTGAAAATCCATCGTGGAAGATAGCCAGGGGCTAATTCAGAAGCTAGCCTGAAAGCTAACCAGAAGCTACTCCAATAGCTAGCCAGAAGCTAATCTGTAGCTGCCCCGAAATTAGCCGGTTTGCTGGCTAGCGTTGGTGTTTCAGCTGCCCACGTTTTGCGGTCATCAGCTATTCCTTTAGCTCGATAATCTACCGGCACTTTTGTGCAACGCGACTCGGACCGGAGCATTCCGGGACTTTTTTTCTCTCAGTTTCCCCGGATTCCAACCGCAGGCTCTGGACACTTGCACCTTGATTTCGCAGCTAGCTAGCTGCATACCGTGTGACTATTGGCTTACGTCGACCCCGGAGCAAACTCAAATCATGCTGGAGCTAGCCAGCTGAGGAGTTCCATCACCATCCGGACCCGTTTCTTTTGTTGCTGCTGCAGATACGGAACCCCACCGGGCCTTCACGACTGACTGCCGACGTTATCTGCCCGAGGGATTTATCCAACCGGCACCTCCGTCCCGACGTTACCTGAACGCTCATCTGAGGCCCGCTAATCGTTAGCTGTCTTATCGGCTGCTATCTGAACAATACCCCACTACACGGAACCTACCGACGGAAACGCACGAGGTATCTACAAACAGACCTCCATCCTATGCTGCTACCGATAGCCATATACCCATATACCCGGCCAGCTGTCTGGATCGCCACGACCCCAACCAACCTCTACTCACTGGACCCTTATTGATCACTCGATTAAGCATGCCTCTCCTTAATGTAAATATGCCTTGTCCATTGCTGTTCTGGTTAGTGTTTATTGGCTTATTTCACTGTAGAGATTCTAGCCCTGCTCTCTATACCATATCCAACCTCTCAGTTCCACCACCCACATATGCGATGACATCACCTGGTTTCAATGATGTTTCTAGAGACAAGATCTCTCTCATCATCACTCAATACCTAGGTTTACCTCCACTGTATTCACATCCTACCATACCTTTGTCTGTACATTATTCCTTTAAACTATTTTATCGCCCCCAGAAACTTCCTTTTACTCTCTGCTCTAGTAGCTCTAGGCGACCAATTCTCATAGCTTTTAGTCGTACCCTTATCGTACTTATCCTCTGTTCCTCTGGTGATGTAGAGGTGAATCCAGGCCCTGCAGTACCTGGCTCCACTCCTATTCCCCAGGCGCTCTCTTTTGATGACTTCGTAAACCGTAATAGCCTTGGCTTCATGCATGTTAACATTAGAAGCGTCCTCCCTAAGTTTGTTTTGTTCACTGCTTTAGCACACTCTACCAACCCGGATGTTTTAGCCGTGTCTGAATCCTGGCTTAGAAAGACCACCAAAAATTCAGACATTTTTATCCCCAATTACAATATTTTCAGACAAGATAGAACGGCCAAAGGGGGCGGTGTTGCAATCTACTGCAAAGACTGCCTGCAGAGTTCTGTTATACTATCCAGGTCTGTTCCCAAACAATTTGAACTTCTACTTTTAAAAATCCACCTCTCTAAAAACAAGTCTCTCACCGTTGCCGCCTGCTATAGACCACCCTCTGCCCCCAGCTGTGCTCTGGACACTATATGTGAACTGATTGCCCCCCATCTATCTTCAGAGCTCGTGCTGCTAGGCGACCTAAATTTGAACATGCTCAACACCCCAGCCACCCTACAATCTAAGCTTGATGCCCTCAATCTCACACAAATTATCAATGAACCTACCAGGTACCACCCCAATTCCGTAAACACGGGTACCCTCATAGATATCATCCTAACAAACTTGCCCTCCAAATACACCTCTGCTGTTTTCAACCAAGATCTCAGCGATCACTGCCTCATTGCCTGCATCCGTAATGGGTCAGCGGTCAAACGACCTCCACTCATCACTGTCAAAAGCTCCCTGAAACACTTCAGCGAGCAGGCCTTCCTAATCGACCTGGCCGGGGTATCCTGGAAGGATATTGATCTCATCCCGTCAGTAGAGGATGCCTGGTCATTTTTTTAAAATGCCCTCCTCACCATCTTGAATAAGCATGCCCCATTCAAGAAATTTAGAACCAGGAACAGATATAGCCCTTGGTTCTCTCCTGACCTGACTGCCCTTAACCAACAGAAAAACATCCTATGGCGTTCTGCATTAGCATCGAACAGCCCCCGTGATATGCAACTTTTCAGGGAAGCCAGAAACCAATATACACAGGCAGTTAGAACAGCCAAGGCTAGCTTTTTCAAGCAGAAATTTGCTTCCTGCAACACAAATTCAAAAAAGTTCTGGGACACCGTAAAGTCCATGGAGAATAAGAACACCTCCTCCCAGCTTCCAACCGCTCTGAAGATAGGAAACACTGTCACCACCGACAAATCCACTATAATTGAGAATTTCAATAAGCATTTTTCTACGGCTGGCCATGCTTTCCACCTGGCTACCGCTACCCCGGGCAACAGCACTGCCCTCCCCTCTGCTACTCGCCCAAGCCTTCCCCATTTCTCTTTCTCCCAAATACAGTCAGCTGATGTTCTTAATGAGCTGCAAAATCTGGACCCTTACAAATCAGCCGGGCTAGATAATCTGGACCCTTTCTTTCTAAAACTATCTGCTGAAATTGTTGCCACCCCTATTACTAGCCTCTTCAACCTCTCTTTCGTGTCGTCTGAGATCCCCAAAGATTGGAAAGCAGCTGCGGTTATCCCCCTCTTCAAAGGGGGGGACACCCTTGACCCTAACTGCTACAGACCTATATCTATCCTACCCTGCCTTTCTAAGGTCTTCGAAAGCCAAGTCAACAAACAGATTACCGACCATTTCGAATCACACCACACCTTCTCCGCTATGCAATCTGGTTTCAGAGCTGGTCATGGGTGCACCTCAGCCACGCTCAAGGTCATAAACGATATCGTAACCGCCATCGATAGGAAACAATACTGTGCAGCCGTATTCATTGACCTGGCCAAGGCTTTTGACTCTGTCAATCACCACATCCTCATTGGCAGACTCGACAGCCTTGGTTTCTCTAATGATTGCCTCGCCTGGTTCACCAACTACTTCTCTGATAGAGTTCAGTGTGTCAAATCGGAGGGTCTGTTGTCCGGGCCTCTGGCAGTCTCTATGGGGGTGCCACAGGGTCCAATTCTTGGACCGACTCTCTTCTCTGTTTACATCAATGATGTCGCTCTTGATGCTGGTGATTCTCTGATCCACCTCTACGCAGACGACACTATTCTGTATACTTCTGGCCCTTCTTTTGACACTGTGTTAACAACCCTCCAGGCGAGCTTCAATGCCATACAACTCTCCTTCCGTGGCCTCCAACTGCTCTTAAATACAAGTAAAACCAAATGCATGCTCTTCAACCGATCGCTGCCTGCTCCTGCCCGCCTGTCCAACATCACTACTTTGGACGGCTCTGACTTAGAATATGTGGACAACTACAAATACCTAGGTGTCTGGTTAGACTGTAAACTCTCCTTCCAGACCCACATCAAACATCTCCAATCCAAAGTCAAATCTAGAATTGGCTTCCTATTCCGCAACAAAGCATCCTTTACTCATGCTGCCAAACATACCCTTGTAAAACTGACCATCCTACCAATCCTCGACTTCGGTGATGTCATTTACAAAATAGCCTCCAAAACCCTACTCAATAAATTGGATGCAGTCTATCACAGTGCCATCCGTTTTGTCACCAAAGCCCCAAATACTACCCACCACTGCGACCTGTACACTCTCGTTGGCTGGCCCTCGCTTCATACTCGTCGCCAAACCCACTGGTTCCAGGTCATCTACAAGACCCTGCTAGGTAAAGTCCCCCCTTATCTCAGCTCGCTGGTCACCATAGCAGCACCTACCTGTAGCACGCGCTCCAGCAGGTATATCTCTCTAGTCACCCCCAAAACCAATTCTTCCTTTGGACGCCTCTCCTTCCAGTTCTCTGCTGCCAATGACTGGAACGAACTACAAAAATCTCTGAAACTGGAAACACCTATCTCCCTCACTAGCTTTAAGCACCAGCTGTCAGAGCAGCTCATAGATTACTGCACCTGTACATAACCCATCTACAATTTAGCCCAAACAACTACCTCTTTACCTACTGTATTTATTTATTAATTTATTTTGCTCCTTTGCACCCCATTATTTCTGTCTCTACTTTGCACTTTCTTCCAATTGCAAACCAACCATTCCAGTGTTTTTTTAGTTTTTATTTTACTTGCTGTGTTGTACTCACTTCGCCTCCATGGCCTTTTATATTTTTATTTATTTATACATATATCTGTTTGCCTTCACCTCCCTTATCTCACCTCACTTGCTCACATTGTATATAGACTTATTTTTTTTCACTGTATTATTGACTATATGTTTGTTTTTACTCCATGTGTAACTATGTGTTGTTGTATGTGTCGAACTGCTTTGCTTTATCTTGGCCAGGTCGCAATTGTAAATGAGAACGTGTTCTCAATTTGCCTACCTGGTTAAATAAAGGTTAAATAAAAAAATAAATAAAAAAAGATGATCTATTGATCAGTAGCGGTGAGTGTTTAAAATCACTGGGGAAGCCAATCCAGAAAAAAAGCCATATTACAACCTATGTGATAGTATTGTTTGCACTATAACCTGTTAGTTCATATGCCTTGACACCGTGATGTATAGGCCTAAGGCTGAGACTATAAGAAGACACAGTGGCAGAAGAAATTCAGCCACATTATTTGTTTCATTACAAAACCGGAGAACATCTGTCCTGTGAAGTCCACAATACATATTGCATGTAACAAACAGTTACATGACCTAGAGCATGGTCAAGCAAGGTAATGTTTCCGACATTTTTGGACCACTAAACAACTATTGATTTAGAACCACAGACAGGTACCGCAAGTCGCAAAGAAGACCGTAGCTGCCTCCACTATTTCAGCACCATTTCAGCTTCAACATTTCAACATCCTCGAATAACCTATGCTTAGTCTAATACAGTGACAACTAAAAGATACCCAAAAGTCTTTAGTCCAATCAACATAAGCAAAGTATCATGTGGCTGGTCATGGTACTGATTTGTGTGTGTATGCGTGGTGTGTGTGTGTGCATGCAAGTAGAAAAAACATGTTGACTCACCCTGCTTGTAGATAAAGCCAATGCCATCCTCCTCTTTCATTTTGCCTAAAAGGTCTATGACTGTCATACAGTACACGCTTTTAATTTTTGTTGTCATAGCCTACCTGGCAAAAATACTCAGACCAGGGGCACAATGTATGAATTTATGGTTGAATCATTGTCACTGTAATAATTATTGTCCAGTAACGAGAATGAAGTAAAACCAAATCCCTATCTCCATCCATGGCTAATTTAGGACGGTGACGATTTTAGCTAACTAGCTAGCCACCGGAGAACAACAACACAAAGAGAAGCAACAGTAATGAAGTTTGGCTTGTGATGTGATTGATCTGAAGCCAAATCCAAACAGGCTTTCCTTCACACTTTGTTTTGGTGCCTCAGGACCATTCACAGCTGAGCTTACTCAGTTTCGCTCAACGCTGATTGGCTATTAATTATTTTTTTTAATGCTCGCTGGCTTCCCTTGCATTCAATGCTATGGGTGGCAACAATGTCATACTCATTCTGACTAGGCAGCGTCAGATAGATACGCTACACAAACTGAGACAGAGGGGCACTGTTTAGTTCGCTTGGATGCTTTAACCGGTGAGATACATTGAGCCTCTTGAAGGAAATGTATGAAACACAGAGAGATGACAAATACATTATAATGTATGTTTTTGCTTATTTATTGGTACATTTTTTAGGGAAGACTGGCTTCCCTTGGCATCCATGAATACACGGCACTGGTGGATATACAGTTGAAGTCGGAAGTTTACATACACATTAGCCAAATATATTTAAACTCAGTTTTTCATCATTTCTGACATTTAATCCTAGTAAAAATTCCCTGTCTTAGATCAGTTAGGATCACCACTTTATTTTAAGAATGTGAAATGTCAGAATAATAGTAGAGAGAATGATTTATTTCAGCTTTTATTTCTTTCATCACATTCCCAGAGGGTCAGAAGTTAACAAGCACTCAATTAGTATTTGGTAGCATTGCCTTTGAATTGTTTAACCTCTCTAGGGTATGTGGTACGGTAGCGTCCCACCTCGTCAACAGCCAGTGAAACTGCAGGGCGCCAAATTCAAAACAACAGAAATCCCATAATTTAAATTCCTCAAACATACAAGGATTTAACACCATTTTAAAGATACACTTGTTTAAAATTCAGCCAAAGTGTCCGATTTCAAAAAGGTTTTACGACGAAAGCACACCAAACGATTATGTTAGGTATGAGCCAAGTCACAGAAAAAGACAGCCATTTTCCCAGCTAAAGAGAGCAGTAACAAAAAGCAGAAATAGAGATAACATGAATCACTAACCTTTGATAATCTTCATCAGATGACACTCATAGGACTTCATGTTACACAATACATGTATTTTCCCTGCTCATCTGCGTGAATGTGCCTTAGGCATGATGCAAGGAGGTATGAGGACTGCAGATGTGAACAGGGCAATAAATTGCAATGTCCGTACTGTGAGACGCCAAAGACAGTGCTACAGGGAGACAGGACGGACAGCTGATCGTCCTCGCATTGGCAGACCACGTGTAACAACACCTGCACAGGATTGGTACATCCAAAACTCACACCTGCAAGACAGGTACAGGATGGCGACAACAACTGCCCGAGGAACACCAGGAACGCACAATCCCTCCATCAGTGCTCAGACTGTCCGCAATAGGCTGAGAGAGGCTGGACTAAGGGCTTGTAGGCCTGTTGTAAGGCAGGTCCTCACCAGACATCACCGGCAACAACGTCGCCTATGGTCACAATCCCACCGTCGCTGGACCAGACAGGACTGGCAAAAAGTGCTCTTCACTGACGAGTCACAGTTTTATCTCACCGGGGTTGATGGTCGGATTCGCATTTATCGTCGAAGGAATGAGCGTTATACCAAGGCCTGTACTTTGGAGTGGGATCAATTTGGAGGTGGAGGGTCCGTCATGGTCTGCGGCGGTGTGTCACATCATCATCGGACTGAGCTTGTTGTCATTGCAGGCAATCTCAACGCTGTGCGTTACAGGTAAGACATCCTCCTCCCTCATGTGGTACCCTACCCGTAGGCTCATCCTGACATGACCCTCCAGCATGACAATGCCACCAGCAATACTGCTCGTTCTGTGTGTGATTTCCTGCAAGACAGGAATGTCAGTGTTCTGCCATGGCCAGCGAAGAGCCCGGATCTCAATCCCATTGAGCACGCCTGTGACCTGTTGGAGCGGAGGGTGAGGGCTAGGGCCATTCCCCCCCGGAAATGTCCGGGAACTTGCAGGTGCCTTGGTGGAAGAGTGGGGTAACATCTCACAGCAAGAACTGGCAAATATGGTGCAGTCCATGAGGAGGAGATGCACTGCAGTACTTAATGCAGCTGGTGGCCACACCAGATACTGACTGTTACTTTTGATTTTGACCCCCCCCACTTTGATCAGGGACACATTATTCCATTTCTGTTAGTCACATGTCTGTGGAACTTGTTCAGTTTATGTCTCAGTTGTTGAATCTTGTTATGTTCATGCAAGTATTTACACATGTTAAGTTTGCTGAAAAGATACGCAGTTGCCATTGAGAGGACGTTTCTATTTTTGCTGAGTTTATATACGAATACCCAGGGGCACACTCCAACACTCAGACATAATTTACAAATGAAGCATTTGTGTTTAGTCAGTCTGCCAGTTTAGAGGCAGTAGGGATGACCAGGGATACTCTCTTGATAAGTGTGTGAATTTGACTAATTTCTTATCTTGCTAAGCATGTATGGAGTAAAAAGTATATCATTTTATTCATGAATGTAGTGAAGTAATAGTACAAATGGAAAAAATATGAATAGTAAAGTAAAGTACAGATCCCCCAAAAAACTACTTAAGTAGTACTTTAAAATATTTTTCCTTACGTACTTTACATCACTGCCTACGGACGTATCATGCTGCTGATGATGACGACCTTGAAACCAGCTTTAGTAGTCCAAATCCTGTAGACCCATTGGATGAAGGCTTTCAGTTGGAAAAAAGTACAGCATCATCTAAATCGGAAGAGGAAAAGATTGCACATGGAGTTTTATATCAAATGTTTTATAATATAATATTTTTACAAGTGTACTGACAAGTGACTCAATTATTCCAGCTGCATCAAAAACCAATAAAGTATTGACTTCAACTTCTGGATAAATTCATTGTGATATTCATTCAATGTATTTTGAAGTAACTAGCTACAATCTTACAACTAAAACAAATGATACAGGGAGTTGGTGTCACGCCCTGATCTTAGAGAGCCTTTTTATGTCTCTATTTGGTTTGGTCAGGTGTGATTTGGGGTGGGCATTCTATGTTTTGTTTTCCACAATTTTATGTTTCTATGTTTTGGCTGGGTATTGTTCTCAATCAGGGACAGCTGTCTACCGTTGTCTCTGATTAGGAACCATACTAAGGTAGCCCTTTTTCCCTCCTTTCGTTGTGGGTAGTTGTCTCTGTTTGTGGCACTATAGGCCTTAAGCTTCACGGTCGTTTTGTATGGTTTATTGTTTTGTTGGTGTCGTTTTAAATAAAGGGAAAATGTATGCTAACCACGCTGCACCTTGTTCCAGTTCTTCCTTCAACGACGGCCGTGACAGAACTACCCACCACAAACGGACCAAGCAGCGTGGTCAGGAGTAGAGGACAGGACGGAAACCCGAGAGGTATCCCCAAAAAACGGAGTAGATGACGTGGGCGTCGGTGCTGAGGGGTGAGTCCGAGACCGAGGAGGAATTCTTGGACCGATTGCGCGAGGAGTGGTTGGCAGTGGAGAGGGACGAAAGAGTTTGGAGGAGTTGGAGTCTTGAGCAAGATAGTCGCTTTGTGGAGCGTGGTACTGGTCAGGCACCGCGTTATGCGGTGAAGGGCACGGTGTCTCCAATGCGCGTCCACAGCCCAGTACGTCCTGTGCCAGCACCCCGCAGTTGCCGGGCTAGGTTGAGCATCCAGCCAGGACGGGTTGTGCCAGCTCTGCGCTCGAGACCTCCAGTGCGCCTCCACGGCCCAGTGTATCCGGTGCCTCCGCCAAGAACCAAGCCCCCAGTATAAAGCCTGGTGAGTCCTGTGCCTGCTGTCCGAACCAGGCCTCCTGTATGTCTCCCCAGCCACGTGAGCCCTGTGGCAGCTCCACGTACCAGAATGCCCATACATCTCCTCACTCCAGTGATGATCCATGGCACGAAGCCTCCAGTGATGATCCATGGCAAGAAGCCTCCAGTGATAAACCATGGCACGAAGTCTCCAGTGATGATCCGTGGCAAAAAGCCTCCAGTCATGATCCATGACACGAAGCCTCCAGTGATGATCCATGGAAAGAAGCCTCCAGTGATGATCCATGGCACGAAGCCTCCAGTGAGGGGTCATGGCACGAAGCCTCCAGCGACGGTCCCCAGTCCAGAGCCTCCAGCAACGGTCCCCAGTCCGGAGCCTCCAGCGACGGCCTCCAGTCCGGAGCCTCCAGCGACGGTCCCCTGTCCGGAGCCTCCAGCGACGGTCTCCAGTCCGAAGCCTCCAGCGATGGTCTCCAGTCCGGGGCCCGCAACGATGGTCCCCAGTCCGGAGTCGGCGACGAGGGTCCCTGCACCAGAGGTGCCACCAAAGTGGGGCGAGCCAGTGGTGGAGCGGGGTCTGCATCCCGCACCTGAGCCGCCACCGCGGATAGATGCCAACCCAGACCCTCCCCTATAGTTTCAGGTTTTGCGACCAGAGTCCGCACCTTTGGGGGGGGGGGGGGGGGGGGGGGGGTACTGTCACGCCCTGACCTTAGAGAGCCTTTTATTGTGAGAGCCATTTGGTTTGGTCAGGGTGTGATTTGGGGTGGGCATTCTATGTTTTGTTTTCTATGATTTTGTGTTTCTATGTTTTGGCCGGGTAGGGTTCTCAATCAGGGACAGCTGTCTATCGTTTTCTCTGATTAGGAACCATACTAAGGTAGCCCTTTTTCTCTCCTTTCGTTGTGGGTAGTTGTCTTTGTTTGTGGCCCTAGAGCCCTTAAAACTTCTTGTCAATAGGGGGGCGCTGTTTTCACTTTGGAAAAAATCGTGCCCAAATTAAACGGCCTCGTACTCTGTTCTAGATCATACAATATGCATATTATTATTACTATTGGATAGAAAACACTCTGAAGTTTCTAAAACTGTTTGAATTATATCTGTGAGTACAACAGAACTCATTTGGCAGTAAACTTCCATACAGGAAGTGAATAATCTGAAAACGAGGCTCTGTTTCAGGGCCTGCCTATTCAACTGGCTTTTATTTATCGATATGTATGCACTTCATACGCCTTCCACTAGATGTCAACAGGCATTGGAAGGTTGAATGAGGTGTCTAGCTTGATCTGAGGCCGAATAAGAGGTTTTGGAGCGACAGGTCCGGTATTTTCTTTGTCTTCGACGGCGCGCGGGGGACCTCGACATTGTCTTCTGAAAAGCGATCGGTATACACAGAGAATATCTCCGGCTCTGATTTTATTGGATACATATGAGAAAAACATCATAAAGTAGGATTTTTCAACCGAGTTTTTTCAGTTTATACAACGTTTATTGGGATTTTTGGAATTTTCCGTTCTTTGCGCCATGAGAGGATGGGAATGTTCGCGCCACAATGCTAGCCAAGGTTGCTAATTCGACAGAAGAAATGGACATTCTAAAACCAAACAACGATTTATTTATGGAAATAGGACTCCTTGTACAACATTCTGATGGAAGCTCAGCAAAAGTAAGACAACATTTATGATGTTATTTCGTATTTCTGTGTAATATGTTGAAGCCTATTCTCCGCCGTGTTGGTGAGTGCTGTCTCACAATAACCCAAGCTGTATGTTGTGGTAAAGTTATTTTTAAAAATCTAACACAGCGGTTGCATTAAGAACCAGTGTATCTTTCATTTGCCATACAACAAGTATTTTTATGTAAAGTTTATGAGTTTATGAGTTTATGAGTTCTTTGGTCAGATTAGGTGAGTGTCCAAAATATCTCCGGACATTCTGGGGAATTGTTGCTACGTATTCACAATGTATAACCACGATTTGCAGCTCTAAATATACACATTTTCGAACAAAACATAATTGTATTATATAACATAATGTTATAAGACTGTCATCTGATGAAGTTGTCCAAAGGTTAGTGATTAATTTTATATCTATTGCTGTTTTTTTGCAAAAGCTACCTTTGCGGTGAATAAATGCCTTTGTGTGTTTGGCTATTGTGGTAAGCTAATATAATTCTATTTTGTGTTTTCGCTGTAAAACACTTTAAAAAAATTGAAATATTGGCTGGATTCACAAGATGTTTATCTTTCATTTGCTGTACACCATGTATTTTTCATAAATGTTTTATGATGAGTTTTTAATATTTCACGTTGCTCTCTGTAATTATTCTGGCTGCTTTGGTGCTCTTTTTGATGGTGGCTCCAATGTAAAACTATGATTTATTCCTCAAATATGCACATTTTCGAACAAAACATAAATATATTGTATAACATGTTATAAGACTGTCATCTGATGAAGTTGTTCAAGGTTAGTGATTCATTTTATCTCTGTTTTGTCGGTTTTGTGAAAGCTACCTATGCGGTGGAAACATGGTGAAAATATGCGGTTGTATGCGGTTGTGAAAATATGCGGTTGGCTATTGTGGTTAGCTAATAGAAATACATATTGTGTTTTCGCTGTAAAACATTTTAAAAATCGTAAATGATGGCTGGATTCACAAGATGTTTATCTTTCATTTGCTGTATTGGACTTGTGATTTCATGAAAATTATATTATATGATATCCCTGTCCCGT
Source organism: Salvelinus fontinalis (assembly GCF_029448725.1). Classification (NCBI taxonomy): domain Eukaryota; kingdom Metazoa; phylum Chordata; class Actinopteri; order Salmoniformes; family Salmonidae; genus Salvelinus; species Salvelinus fontinalis. The sequence continues at coordinate 66,801,199 of NC_074670.1, forward strand.
TAGGCTAGGCTATGCTAGTCAGCTTTTTTGATGAGGAGGATCCCGGATCCGGGAGGGTGATGAAGTAGAGGGTAAAAGCTTCACGGTCGTTTTGTATGTTTTATTGTTTTGTTGGCGACATTTTAAATTGAGGTAAAATGTACGCTCACGACGCTGCACCTTGTTCCAGTTCTTCCTTCAACGACGGCCGTAACATTTGGTGTATAGTTTCAACTTTCATTTTTTTGCAAGTTAACATGCTTCAATATAACAGTAGATGAGTCTGTCAATGTAGCACATAAGTAGACAGGGCTTGTATTCAAGACGGTTTATTTTCTCTGGAGACCGAGGTGAGTCTACACACCAGTATGCAGGAACAGTTTTGGCAATGTTTTCCCTTTGTAGAACTGTAGTATTTGTATTACCAACTTTTGTAGTACCAAAGTTCCAGTGTATTTTGTATTCTACTGTTCATATGTCATACATTGCCAAAACTGTATGGTGTGTTTGGGGGGTGCAGTGAGGTGTCGAGTCCCTTTGATGCAAGAGGAGATTGTTGTTGTGGCCTTTCACATCTTCTCTTGAATTGCTCAAATGACCGCGACAACACCGTTTTGGCTGCTTTGGCGGCAGCTACTGGGGATCCATAATAAATACAAATACAAATCATCAAAACATTTCACCAGTTTTGCTCCCTGTCCAAGTGAGGGGCATTGATGCTATCTAGCTAATGTTGGCTAGCTAGCTAGCAAGCGATAACATTCGGAGAGAGTACATTTTGGGTATAGCAACAAAGCTAGCTAGCTCAACTTGTAGTGAAACTATCAAAGCCCCATTATGGCTGAATTTATCGCGAAATTATACTGTAATAAACAGGGGGTTTAAATGGGGTATGATGCTGATTGTGGCAGTCTAAAAGTGAATGCAAAGTCAGAAAAGAGTGCTTAGCTATATTGCTAGCTAGCTACCGACAGCAAAACAACTTACTCGTTTGTCATGTTTGTATCTTAATAGAACATCAAAACATGTTTTGTCATAAAGCTCTTCTTGGAAAGAGGAATCATCAGACGTAGCCGTTAAAATTATTTTGCTCAGATTGACAGCACACTGTAACATAGCTCTTTGTGAACCTGTAGAAATTAGTACAGCCCCCGTTTTAAAAAGCCTGACTTAAAGGGTTTGGAACAAGGAAGTAGTCTTTACAAAGAAACTGAGTCAACATTCATATCTTGCAATGTCCTGGCAGATAGGACCATAGTTGAGACAAGTCCAATCCCAGCAGGCAATGAGGAATCGTCCCAGAAATGGCTCTCTTCTGGGGCACCAGAACTGATTGAATCGGCATGGAATCGGGTGTCGGACAAGGCCCGGAATCAAGGTGAAAGACTGCCCAGAATCAGCCCAAGTACATCGGGCCGTTTCTGTCTACCGGAATTCAGCCGACTTTGCCGGCATCTTACCAGAATCCCCCCAGAAGCGGCCAGATGCAATTTTAAATAAATGTATACAAAATTATCCAATTAAGTAATTTTAAATATTACTATTATACATTTTATAAATACAAATTATACCCATCCACAATTTTTTCTATAATTGTATTTATTTTTACCCCTTTTTCGTCAAATCCGATTGTCTTGTCCCATCGCTGCAACTCCCGTACGGCCTCGGGATAGTCGAAAGCTCGAGAGCCGTGCGTTCTCCGGAACACAATCCCGTCAAGCTGCACTGATTCTTGACACGATGCATTCTTAACCCGGAAGCCAGCCGCACCAATGTGTCAGAGGTGGCCTGGCCCACCACAGGAGTCACTACAAAGCGATGGCACAAGAACATCCTGGCCTGCCAAACCCTCCCCTATCCCAGATAACACTGGGTCAATTGTGCGTCGCTTCATGGGTCTGCCGGTCGGCACGGGTATCGAACCAACATCTGTAGCAACACAGTTTGCACTTTGATGCAGTGTCTTAGACCACTGTGCCACTCGGGAGGCCCAATCCACAAAGTCTTTAATGCTTATCAATTGCCTTGCACAAAGTTTTAAAATACTAAAATACTAATTAAACAGGACTCTTTAAGAATTTAATTTAAATGTACATTTTATTTTTTGATCACATAAACAATGAGAAAATATGAAAAAATACATGAATAATGAAAGGTTGATTATATAAAGCAGCCCGTGTAATCATCTGCCAGAGACTAACCACAATCGGCCCAAGCCCCAAGTAATATATTTGGGCCAGATAACTCACACTGGAATCATCCTGAGCTCAAACCCCGCATCCCAGCCAAAAGTAATACTGCTGAAGCCGGCCCATACTTGGGCCACATGTCGTGGGCCCAGTGCCCCGACACTCAGCTGGAATCGGCCCAGATCCACTGTGCTAGCTGGGATGGCTGTATTGAACAAGGACAACCATATCTACTCACTGCTAGCGTGAGCGTGCAAATGGCGCAAAGGCCACAATAATTTCTTCAACACATGGCTCCATTCATTTTTAGATCAGACAGCAGGCTCACTCAAAATAATGACGTCATTAGTTGAACTCTCCCAGAGCGAAAATTTAAAAAAATACCACTATGGTGCATAATTATGCCTGACACACCTCTCATCAATCATGGAAAAACTCCCAAAATACTGTCTAATGGTGAAGTTTCCGTTTAAAAGGGGTTTGATGCTGTTTGTGGAGGTCTAAAATTGAATGCACAGTCAGAGCTTGATATTTATTGAAAATGTACTTATTCATACACTAATGGTTAAAATTCAAAGTGATTCACAAGTTTGCCAATTAAGCTAGAGAAAGAGGGGATAAAGCTGTGAACTTCATATTTGAGGTGTCTAAACTACGAACTCTGTTTTGCTTTAGTGTTGTGTTTTTTCTTTCTCTGGGAAATGTTTCCTCATTCTCCTAAAACGCTGGCATCTGCCCCTGTGTCTGTTGACTACTTTGGAGGGGTTAATGAAGGGTAATGTTGCTCTGAATTGAGCGGCAGATGAGCAGAAAGAAGTGTTTCTCGCTAGAAGCCAGAGCACATAATTACTGGTGCTGAATGGCCCATACAGGATGAGGAAAACAGCTGAAAAACAGCACAGTTGGTATTGAGGACTAAATTAACAACGATTGAAAGCCAGGCCTGGTGATAGAAATGGATGAAAATGTGTTGCTACCAGAAACTGACTGGCCATAGGGCAGTTTTGGAAATTCCAGATGGGATGGTCTATCTTTAGGCCAGTGGGCCTGTCTAAAAAATGTGTTTTGTGCAGAATGTTCATTATTTGGCTAATAGGCCTCGAGGCAAAATGAGCCGGTGTGTTCGATATACCCGGGGCGATTTCTGGTCCCAGTCCGTCCCTGGTTGCTCTATATCCTGTCTGTCTTTACTGTGAATTACCCATTTCAACTGCATACATTTGTGTGTGTGCATGCAACAAGGAAGTACTAAGGGGAAATTATGTCTATTCTCATATATAGCCACTTCATCTGTGGCGAGTGGAAAGGGTGGCATAAGGGGCCATTGGAGGCTCCTCATCCAGGCCTCTGAGGGGAGTCAGAGGTGCCAGCCACTGGAGAACGAGCCTCTCCACAGGACCCAGGGTTATCTCCAGGTCACCCCACCGCTCTAGACTGGCCAGCCAACTCTTCACTCTTCATTACATCATTCCACAGACAGGAGGTGTGCAAAGGTGAAACATATTACAGGGCTGGGCCGGACTGAGACAGAAATTCTTTAAGTATATGAGCCGCACTGTCTCAGTGTTTGGGTTTTTGCATGAACATTGGATATAAAGCAACATTTTGATGAGCCGGCCCAACTAAAATGCTTCTATGGAATGGGGTGTTCATCTGGGTAAAGTCAAGTACAGTGCCTTTCAAAAGTATTCATTCCCCTTGGCCTGTTTCCTATTTTGTTGCATTAGAACCTGCACTTTAACCTGTTGAGGATGGGGGCGCTGTTGAGACTATTTATGCTAATTGGGTAATTTTTGAAACGGCTTCCCACAAAATCCTTGATCGTACAATATGCATATTATTATTATTATTGGATAGAAAACAGTCTATAGTTTCTATAGGAGTTGAAATTTTGTCTCTAAGTGGAACAGAGCCCATTCTACAGCAATTTCCCTGACATGGAGTCAGATTTGAGAAATGTTGGCCACTGTTCTGAAGTCAGTTAAAAGGGCACTGTTATTGCTATGACTATACGGACACTTCTTACGTCTTCCCCTGGATGCCTTTACGTGATGACGATTCCAATGGGGTCGATTGCGCGTTCACAGGCACTACAAATGAAAAAACCCTGAGGCTAGCAAGTCTTTTCTTGGTGCGTAACGCGCGTGGAGGACTCCGACCCGCTCCTGTTCCAAGCGTTAGTTTAGCCTGTTATATTTCTCCGGTCATCTTTTCACTCGTTATAGGAGTTAAAAACATCATAAGGTAGTTAATTTAAAGCGTTTTATAGCAATTTATATCCGTTTAGTGCGATTTTGGGACATTTATTTTTGAAACGATGTGAATAGCTGGGCACGCTTTTCAGTTCATCCCGAACGCAGTTGGCATTTCCACATGGCAAGAGGACAGCTTTCCACCAAAAGACGATTACTCCCAAGAAAGGATCCTTTGCCCAAGATACTGATGGAAGAACAGCTCAAGGTAGGACATTTTTATTATGATAAATCGTGTTTCTGTCGAAACATTTTAGTGGCTTAGGACGCCATGTTTTTTGACGTAGCTTCGCTTGGCGCAAACTGTATTGAAAAGTAAGGATAAATTAAAAAATGTAATTCCGCAATTGTATTAAGAATTAAATTGTCTATCAATCCCTGTCCACCCTATATTTTTTAGTCACGTTTATGAGTATTTATGTATAAGAGTAGATCACTGTCTAAGTGGCGCAAGGACATTTTGTGACCAGCTGAGCTACATTTCACATTGTCTAACCATGATTTTGGTGGCTAAATATAAACATTCTCGATCAAACTCTATATGGATTGTGTAATATGATGTTACAGGAGTGTCATCGGAAGAATTCTGAGAAGGTTAGTGAAAAAATTAATATCTTTTGGCGATGTTGACTTTTATCGCTCACTTTGGCTAGAATCAATGCTGGGCTGCTATGTGCTATGTGCTATGCTAATATAACGATTTATTGTGTTTTCGCTGTAAGACAAATATTGTCTGTATTCACAGGATCTGTGTCTTTCGATTCGTGTATGCTGTGTATTTTTACGAAATGTTTGATGATTAGTAAGTAGGTAAACACGTTGCTCATAGTAATTATTCTAGTCCATTTGTGACGGTGGGTGCAATTGTAACCTATGCCATCTACCTGAAATATGCACTTTTTTCTAACAAAACCTATCCCATACCATAAATATGTTATCAGACTGTCATCTAATGAGTTTTTTTGTTGGTTAGGGGCTATAAATATCTTAGTTTAGCCGAATTGGTGATGGCTACTGGTGTTGGTGGACAAATAAAAGATGGTGGATTATGCTAATGTGTTTTTAGGTAATAGATGTACATCTTTACATATTGTGTCTTCCCTGTAAAACATTTTAAAAATCAGACATGTTGACTGGATTCACAAGATCTGTGTCTTTCATTAGCTGTATTGGACTTTAATGTGTGAAAGTTAAATATTTTAAAAAAATATTTTTTTTGAATTTCGCGGCACTGGTTTTTCAGTGGGGGGGGGGGGGTGTGCCGCTAGCGCCACGCTGATCCTAGACAGGTTAAGACGTGAACGTTGCAGTTAGTGTCACCAGCTTCTGAACTGAAAGTCCTGAGTTCGCGTTCACGTCTCGGAGGATACATTTTGACCATTCTCTTTAGTGATAGAGTTAAAGTCAGAAGTTTACATACACTTAGGTTGGAGTCATTAAAACTCGTTTTTCAACCACTCCACAAATTTCTTGTTAACAAACTATTGTTTTGGCAAGTCGTGTTAGGACATCTACTTTGTGCTTTACACAAGTCATTTTTACAACAATTGTTTACAGACGGATTATTTCACTTATAATTCACTGTATCACAAATCCAGTGGGTCAGAAGTTTACATACTCTAAGTTGACTGTGCCTTTAAACAGCTTGGAAAATTCCAGAAAACGAGGTCATGGCTTTAGAAGCTTCTGATCGGCTAGTTGACATCATATGAGTGAATTGGAGGTGTACCTGTGGATGTATTTCAAGGCCTACCTTCAAACTCAGTGCCTCTTTGCTTGACATCAAAAGAAATCAGCCAAGACTGCAGAAAAATTATTGTAGACCTACACAAGTCTGGTTCATCCTTGGGAGCAATTTCCAAATGCCTAAAGGTACCACGTTCATCTGTACAAACATTAGTATACAAGTATAAACATCATGGGACCACACACCCGTCATACCGCTCAGGAAGGAGACCCGTTCTGTCTCCTAGAAATGAACTTACTTTGGTGCAAAAGTGTTAAGGCATATTGAGCAGGGCTAGAGGCTCTACAGTGAAATAGGACAGTAATCACTAACCAGGACAGTAATGGATGAGGTATATTGATATTAGAGAGAGGCATGCGTAGCCAAGTGAACATATGGGTCCAGTGAGTGGTTGGGCTGACTGGGGACACTGCGATTCAGACAGTTAGCAGGCCGATGCTAACAAGCTAACAGTTAGTAGGCAGGGGCTAAACAAGCTAGCAGTTAGCAGACCAGGGCTGGCAAGCTAGCAGTTAGCAGACCGGGTTAGCAAGCAAGCAGTTAGCAGGGGCAAGCAGTTAGCAGACCACGGCAGGCAAGCTAACGTTTGCAGTGGGCAGACCGGGGCAAGCAAGCTAGCAGTTAGCAGATGGGGGTAAGTCTGTTTATGCCTCTTCGTGCGGTGACGTCGATAGACCAGTTGTGGAATTAGTAGGGTTCCAAGTAGCTCTAGGTAGCTAGCAGGTTAGCAGAATGGGCCTTCAGCGGGCGTCGGTAGCACAGGAAGCACAGGAGCCCTGGCCGGGCTAGCTTCAGGCTAATTGGTGCTTGCTCCGGGATGGAAACGCTAGCCAGGAGTGGTCACCCGGGATTGCTGTTAGCTAGGGTTAGGGTTAGGGTTAGGGTTAGGGTTGCGAAGATCCAGATGAAAATGTTCAGAGTTTGCGGTAGGAATCCGGGGATATGGAGAGAAATATGTCCGTTATGCTCTGGTTTGAGTCACATTGTTCAAACTGGCGAGAGCTTTCCGAGCTAAAGGTTAGCTGATTACCGCTAGCTTTGGTTTGCTGACTGATAGCTGGTAGGTAGTTAGCTGGCTAGCTTCAGTTGAGAGATTCCAGATCCGAAGTAAATTGAAATACTTTAGAAAAAAGCAGATCCACGCCACATTGGATGAGGCGGGTTGCAGGAGAGTATTTAGAAGTTGAGGTTTAGGAAAATATTTTAAAAGATATGCGAAGAAAAATATGTAAAAAGATATATACAAGGGACATGACAGGACAAAGACGTCTGACTGCTACGCCATCTTGGTTCCATTACATAAAAAAATAAAAAATGTATAGCTTGGTCATGTATACTGTAGCTAGGTCATGTATAGCTAGGTAATGTAATCTGTAGCTAGGTCATGTATAGCTAGGTCATGTATAGCTAGGTCATGTATACTGTAGCTAGGCCATGTATATCTAGGTCATACATACTGTAGCTAGGTCATGTATAGCTAGGTAATGTATCGCTAGGTCATGTAATGCTAGATAATTAATAGCTAGGTAATGTATACTGTACTTAGGTAATGTATAGCTAGGTCATGTATATTGTAGCTAGGTCATGTATAGCTAGGTCATGCAAATGGTAGCTAGGTCATGCATAGCTAGGTCATGAAAGAGATTTGCGTCAGTTCAAATCTGGCATCAGGACAAAATGTGATTCAGAGTCACCGAATATATTTTAAGTATTTTAATTAAACTCAAACGATAAATGGTAAATGCAATTTTCGTATATACGGGTTCACTGTATCTCTGCGCAGGGTAGATCAGAGAACTGTGGAATGTACTCAAATAGTAGTTTTTATACTATGACAATTTTATTTTCCAACTCGTCCAGTTGGCCTATCATAGTAGAGGCTTAGCATGGTTAATACTCTTGCTCCGCCTTTGGGGGCACCCGAACTTGTCCAAGCCCCTTGGCGCTTTTCTTTGTCCACATCTGGTTGCTGGGTAGAGTAGCTCCGTCTTGTGTCTGTCGATTCTACACTGAAACATTTCCTAATATGGTATTGTCCAGTATTCTAACCTCCTGGTTGGCCTAGAGAGATGCACCCCTCCCCTCTCCAGACTGACCACAGCTTTTATGGCCTGTGTTGGTCAGTCCTTACACACCTACACACACCCTTCTGTATTGTGTGTGTGTGTGTAACAAAACAATATTCATCTTCAAACAATATGTTAACAGGCTATAGTGCATAAACATAAATCCTAACAGTCATGTATATCTAGGTCATGTAATGCTAGATAATTTATAGCTAGGTAATGTATACTGTACTTAGGTTATATATAGCTAGGTAATGTATAATTTGGTCATATATAGCTAGGTCATGTATAGCTAGGTCATGTATACTGTAGCTACGTCATGTGTAGCTAGGTCATGTATAGCTAGGAGGACGGGTAGTACTGCAAATGAAAATGTTCCCGTTTTTGTAGCTAGCTAGGCTTTGTGTATCTGTGACCGTTGAAATGCCCCCACTTGCAGAATCGAATTGCTAGCTTTTTGGTGGCACAGTGTGTTTTACAGGGTGGTTACATGTGTTTGCAAGACAGAGGATCCATTATCACATGAATGAGAGTTTGTGAAGGAGGAAGCCATTTCATACTGTTGGAGCGTCAATGTAACACTCATTACACAAAATGTTCCCGTTTTTGTAGCTAGCTAGGCTTTGTGTATCTGTGACCGTTGAAATGCCCCCACTTGCAGAATCGAATTGCTAGCTTTTTGGTGGCACAGTGTGTTTTACAGGGTGGTTACATGTGTTTGCAAGACAGAGGATCCATTATCACATGAATGAGAGTTTGTGAAGGAGGAAGCCATTTCATACTGTTGGAGCGTCAATGTAACACTCATTACACGTTTTAACATAAGTAGTATCTGACACAGCTCTATTGTGTCAGTTCAATACAAAGGTCTTCACTAATGCACACTAGTGAGTCCAGGTTTGACAAGTGCTATTTTAGCCAAGGCTACATTGACAGCTCACGATACCATTGAAAAGCCACCATTCAAGTGCCTCCCATCCCCTACATTTCCACATGCCCATGCCCTATGTTTTGGGCATGAGGAATGTACCTAAATCATAGGAATGTACTTAAAGATCATAATTTTAATGAACAAACTGCGTGCCGTTGAGTTCTACCAATCGCAGCACAGATCACATCCCTGTCAGACATTAGACAATACATTTAATTACAAATATATCACATTGGCTGTCATCCTACAATCACTTTTTCAATTAAATGTATTTTTAGGTTTAAAATACTCAATCAGCAATATCCTGACATGTCAACGTAAAATAAATAAATAAATATATATGTTTTTTGGGGGCAGAAAGCCTTCTGGAACATTTGAACTCTCATAGGTAAACAACATGTAAGATCACACACATTACGTAAAGTTAGCTAACAAGCCAGCCAGCTAAGGTTACCTAGTTAAACAACAATGAACATAGTGCCACATCTTGTTGTTACTACCCTGCATGAATATGCTGGGAGCTAACCAACCAGGTTCAATGTTAGCTAGCTAACATTAGGCTCTAACTAGTGAAGCAAACGGCTCTGGGATACAAATAATAACGTCACAAATGTAATGTTAGCTAGGAGCCAGCCAGCTAATGTTAGCTAGCTAGCTAACAGTACACTTTAGCTTAAGACATGTAGCTAGCTAGCTAGCTAGGTAAACAGTGAACCTAGCTAGTTAAACAACGTGTAAGATCACACACGCCACGTAACATTAGCTAGCTAGCCAGCCAGATAAACAACAATGAACATAGTGCCAAATCATGTCGTTACTAAGGGAAGTTGCACAACTAAAATGTTCCTCTGAATCAGAGAGGTGTGTGGGGCTACCTTAATCAACATCCACATCTTCAGCGCCGGGGGAACAGTGGGTTAACTGCCTTACTCAGTGGCAAAATGACAGATTTTTATCTTTTCAGCTCGGGGATTCAATCCAGCAACCTTTTGGTTACTGGCCCAACGCTCTAACCACTAGGCTACCTGCCGCCCCTACCCTGCATAAAACTGTTGGGAGCTAACCTACCAGGTTCAATAGCTAGGCTTTAGGCTTTAACTAGCAAAGCAAACGGTTCTTGGATACGAATAATAACGTCATACATGTAACATTACCTAGGGAGCCAGCCAGATAACGTTAGCTAGCTAACTAACAGTACACTTTAGCTTGAAATGAAACCACTTTCTGTCAAAACGTGTAATATCTGAAAATGTTGCTAGGTAGACAATTTTACTCATATACATCATCATGAATGATGGACGCATCTCCCTGTCACGGATGCCATGCCACGGTTGCCCTTAGTTTGAAAATTAAAATGTAATCCGGAGACAGGTGTTTTCTCCATCTCTTTAGCTATCGTACTCTAATTCCACAGATTTTAAAACTCAATCCAGAAACTGGAGAGCAACACTTATGTAGCTTCACTACACCATACATAAAAACATCTGCATTCGACAGGATTACCAACCCAGACTGACCAGCTCAAATTGACAGAAGCCTTCTATATGGCAGACCAATCTGAACTTCTCTCTTAGCATGTACAGCCTACTCATTATCTCAGCCAGTCATGGCTAGTGGGAAGTTTGCCATCTTTTTCTGTGGCTTAAGTCTAGCCCCCCCACATTCCACTGAAAAGGCAGCGCGCGAAATTAAAAAAATATTTTTTTGAAATATTTAACATTCACACATTAACAAGTCCAATACAGCAAATGAAAGATAAACATCTTGTGAATCCAGCCAACTTGTCCGATTTTTTTAATGTTTTACAGCGAAAACACCACGTATATTTATGTTAGCTCACCACCAAATACAAAAAAAGCACAGACATTTCTTTCACAGCACAGGTAGCTTGCACAAAACCCCCAAATATAGATAGAATTAGTCACTAACCAAGAAACAACTTCATCAGATGACAGTCTTATAACATGTTATACAATAAATCTATGTTTTGTTCGAAAAAGTGCATATTTCAGGTATAAATCATAGTTTTACATTGCAGCTACAATCACAAATATCACCAAAGCAGCTAGAACAATTACAGAGAGCAACGTGAAATACCTAAATACTCATCATAAAACATTTATGAAAAATACATGGTGTACAGCAAATGAAAGATACACTAGTTCCTAATGCAATCGCCGTGTTAGAATTCTAAAAATAACTTTAGTACGACATACAGCTTACGTTATAGCGAGACAGCGCCTGCAATGAGGGCGGAAAATAGTACTAAACATTTTCCACTGAAATACGAAATAACATCATAAATGGTTCCTACTTTTGCTGAGCTTCCATCAGAATCTTGTACAAGGAGTCCTTTGTCCAGAATAAATCGTTGTTTGGTTTTAGAATGTCCGCCTGTCGAATTAGCAACCAAAGCTAGCCAAGTGGCGCGAAGTTGTCCATCTTCCCCCAAACGCAGAGAACGGAAAACGCCAAAACTCCCGATAAACGTTCAATAATCTGATAAAACTATATTAAAAAAACATACTTTACGATGATATTATCACATGTATCAAATAAAATCAAAGCCGGAGATTAGCCGTCTATACCGAAAGCTTTTCAGAAGGCAATCCAGGGTTCCTTCCCGCGCCTTGCTGGACAAAATAAATTTGGGGTCACGTCATTCCAAGAGCTCTTGTTTGACCTCAGATCAAGCTAGACACCCCATTCCATATCCCACTGCCTGATGGCATCTAGTGGAAGGTGTATGAAGTGCATGTATATCCATAGATTTCAAGCAAATGAATAAGAAGGCCCTGGAACAGAGCCTCGATTTCAGATTTTTCACTTCCTGACAGGAAGTTTGCTGCAAAATGAGTTCAGTTTTACTGACAGATATAATTCAAACGGTTTTAGAAACTTGAGAGTGTTTTCCATCCAATAGTAATAATAATATGCATATTGTACGATCTAGAATAGAGTACGAGGCCGTTTAAATTGGGCACGTTTTTTTCCCAATGTGAAAATAGCGCCCCCTACACACTAACAGGTTAACCATCAAGGCTAGTAATTTAACAATTGTATTTGTATTTACAGATGGCATACAAGTTGGTTATTAAGGCGTTACGCTTATGACATTATTATTCGTATCTCAGAGCCGTTTGCTTTGCTAGTTAGAGCCTAATGTTAGCTAGCTAATAACATTAAACCTGGTTGGTTAGCTCCCAGCATATTCACTTTCAAAGCAGAATTACTTTCCCATTGTTCATCAAAAATGCAGTGTATGAAATACAATTTTGTAGCTCTGAGTCTCTACTTTTATCCAATGTAAAAAACACAATTTCAAATTTTGCTACACAAGACCAAATCCAGGTGGTGAGTCACAATTGGTTCTGATAACCAAGTCAAAACAACACTTTAAGGCTGGAGAGCATACGATCCTTTGCTGGGAAATCAGAAAAACAGTACATTATCGATGATATTAATAATGATAATATATCACATTTTATTGAGGCCTAAATTGTATAGCCATGTAATCCCATGAAGGCTTTATATGGTATGACTCGAAGACTACTTATAGCATATTTTGGGCATGTCAGTCGAGCTAAGTTCTTATCTTTCCAGAACCTTGAAATAGAATATATTTGAAACAGGGCTGTTTTGAGGTAGCCACAATGAGCTCTCTTCTAATGTGAAGTCTTATGAAAGGTTAACACTAATAATCTGCCCACTGTTGAAACTGTCTAATGACTCACCTAAGAAATGGATGGAGCGAGAGAGGGAGGAGGACTGAAGCTCTGAGGCTGGGCCGCCGTCTGACTAAAGCAGGATTTCAAATAAATTGATTAAGGGACTATGGCGCTTCTCAGCCTTTATGTAGAGTCCTTTTCATTGTCTTGTCAGTTTCCCCTAATGCTAATGGAGCAAAAATGAGAGAAGCGATAGAGAGAAAGAGAGAGACAGAAAATGAGAATCAACATGCAGAGCGCTACCCATGCGAGAATAGAAGCTAGCTTTATCCCCCCAGGGCTCTAAATATATCTGATGGTATATGTCGTTGATGCACTGAGTAGCTTATGAAATACACTACCTGCTTTTCAGCTGTCCTAGATGTTCAGAGATTACTTAGAGGGAGAAAAGGGGGAGGATAATGGAGGGAAGATAGATGCGGTAGAAGAGGTGGAGACTTGATGAAGAAATAGAGCCAACGGATGACACACATCTGCAGAAATCAAGACACTATCTTCTTCTGATCCACAACAAGGCAGCTAGCAAATTCTAGCTACAGGAGACTCAAGAGAACTTGAAATACAGTGTACATTTCAGTGGATAACCGAGACTGTCAAATATTTGATATATATTTGGTGGGAAGGACTACAAATTAAAGACATAGCTAAAACATTCACTTCATACAACATTGCTTTTGTGAGGATATGAAATACCTGCAGTGTGATATTAAAGTGATATTAGAATAAAAGCTGAAAATGAGAATGTGAGGAAGAAAGAGAGAGAACCTTGAGAATCAAAGCTGATTTGAGTATGCCTGGGAGCTGTGCTTTTTTCGAGTCGGGCACATGGTTTTACTTTGATGTCACAGAGCGACAGCTTTTTACAGAAGGGAATCTCATTTCAGGGCCGACTAATTTCTCCATTATAGGTGTACAATTATCCCAGTGTGACTGGGAATGCAGATATGGGAATCAAAAAAGAGGAGAAATAACGAATGGCTTATTACTGTGAGAGGGAAGGGAGGAAGAAAAAAAACAAGTTGAATGTAAGGAGAGCATTTTAGAAGTTTATAAACTCCTAATTGCTCGCTGTGACAATCAAGGAGGACTGCTAAACACAGATTAGGTTCTCAACTAAGGTTCCTCAAGGACGCTGGTTGTAGTCCTTGTTTTTCGCACTCACTCTTTCCCTAAACAGTATGCCACTCGGTCTTAAGCATTGATGGATTATTATTACATTGACTGTAATTATTCATTTTTATCACTTAGGGATTATAGTTATTGAGGATATAATTGGTACAACAGTCTTTGCCATGACTTTTTCTATAAAACCTAGTGAAATTGAGTCAGTTCAATAGTACAGGAATTGGGGTTTAGTTTAGAACCTAAAAGGCCTCTTGAATGTTTTTGTCAGGTTGTGCTCTACTGGTATAGAAGTCAGGTGCAGGAGAGCGGAGGGTTGTGATCAGACGCACACTTTATTTGGCAGAAGCAACAAGAGACGGACGCAACTGCGTCAAAAACCTCCAGCCAATGGCAAAAGTGAAAGCGTGACAACAGTCACAATAATGCAAATGTTTAACAATTAAACATACTTCAGGTTAAACACAGAACCCAGGGGAAAAACCAGCCTGGCACGTCACACAAAACACATAACAAAACAATTCCACACAAAGACATGGGGGGAACAAATCAAATCAGCAAATCAAGTTTATTTTATATAGCCCTTCGTACATCAGCTAATATCTTGAAGTGCTGTACAGAAACCCAGCCTAAAACCCCAAACAGCAAGCAATGCAGGTGTAGAAGCACGGTGGCTAGGAAAAACTCCCTAGAAAGGTCAAAACCTAGGAAGAAACCTAGAGAGGAACCAGGCTATGAGGGGTGGCCAGTCCTCTTCTGGCTGTGCCGGGTGGAGATTATAACAGAACATGGCCAAGATGTTCAAAATGTTCATAAGTGACAAGCATGGTCAAATAATAATCAGGAATAAATGTCAGTTGGCTTTTCATAGCTGATCATTAAGAGTTGAAAACAGCAGGTCTGGGACAGGTAGGGAGTATAGAGGGAATATATATGTAATGTGATTAGGGAATGTAAACCAGGTGTGTGGGGAAACAAGACAAAACAAATGGAACAATGAAAAGTGTAGCGGCGGCGGCTAGAAGACTAGTGACGTCGACCGCCGAACGCCGCCCGAACAAGGAGAGGAGTCGACTTCGGTAGAAGACATGACAGTTTTTTTTGTTAGAGTGGTCGTTTATTTTTTGTTAATGAGAAAATAAGACAGTGGTACTAGTCTCAGTAGGTATTTACGGTAGATGGCATATTCTTTCAAATTAAGAGATCATTTCGTTATATGAAATTAGTGAACAAATTGCAAACTGTGTCTTTAAGAACATTTGGTCATGAAAACTAAAACTCATTCTGGCCTGTTTAGTATATATATCCTGTTGACAAGATTATTTTAAAGTTAATGCAGATTTGCAAAACTGTTTTGGGGAAAACTTCTGAAGGAGAGTTTGATGCTGCTTTGTGCTGAGTTAAACAGTTTAGAGGAAGCACAGGGTTGCACATTTGAAAGGTAGATGTAAGTCTGGGTCTCTGTTGAGTTAACTACTTTTAAAGGGGAAAGAAAGAGAGAGAAAGAGCTTGATGACACTGCTGACTACTTTACCTCAAGATATTTAAGGGGATTTGGGGAGATGTTTCTGAAAAATACCCAGCAGCCCATGGCATCTTGGAAGCCTACGCTGAAATGGTTTCTGCTGTTTCTTGTGTTATTTCTCTTATGAGAGAACTCTCCCAGGATGCAGTGCAACATTTGTCTCCATTAACATTTGTGGTTACAGGAGGCCTGGCATTTTCTGTAACCCTATTAAGTGAAAACTTTCCCAGTTTTTACTGATCCAATTACACTGCAAGTTTTGGCCTTGCTGGGGAACGAAAAGAAGGTACTGGCCCCTATGTGTGTGTGTAATCCATGTGTAAATGAACATATAAAACACAGAGAAGCATATTGCTTTTGGAAATCATTCACAATACTTGTAATTTTGGCCTTCAAATAATTGGGCCTAGATTCAATCCAGACCGCGGAAGATCCGCATTATAGTCCGATTGACATTTAACAGTCATTTCCTATTGAACCGACAAATGCAGCATTTACTGTGAATGTGGTCTCCACGAACGTGGAAACATTGCTCGAAAAGGGGCTATCAGATTAGAGTGTTAGCATTCAAGCTTCAACAATCTAATCAAATTGTCAACATCTATTGGGTGTGGGTTTGGACAGAATGTCTCCAAACTGTGACCCCCTTCCTTTGATGACAGACTGCTCACTTCACCCACCAGCTGACATTTTCACACTCGTGTGGTCAAAGACAGACAAGATAATAAGGACAAAGCAGCAATTGGCAGCGTCATTTTAATCCCCCTATCTCCAACAACAGCGTTTCTATGTCGGATATTTGAAATGATGATATTGCATTGTGCTTTATTCATGCATGCTAAATGAGTTTTGACAAATATTGTGAGATTAATGAAACCTATAGGATTGTAATTATTCTTCAATCTAATTCACATTCAAAAGACAATGCATGTTATATTATGTTTCTATAACGTTAGCTGTATGCAATCTAGTCTATAGCTAGGCTGCGGCATATTTATTCATATTTAATGCCAACCTGCTCATAATTCCATTATAGCCACCCAGCGGTGTGGTTAATACCTGTGTAGGTCACGCACCAGCTTTTCAGACTTTGGCATTTTCTTCAAAGAGCTTCACCTTCCCCTATCTGTCCCTTTCCTACATTCACTGAGGCATACTCCACAGAGGAAACAACATCTCAGAGGCATTTAGGTTCCTAGCCTTTTAGAACAAGTGCATTTCTAGGGGGAATCTTTTGTACTTGGGCCCAGGTGGCTGCGTTTCGTTACAACATTAAGATTAAGAGATTACGATCACTTTATTGGTAAATTGCACACAAGGTCCAACCGAAATTTGACTTCTGCTTTTAACCCAACCCCTCTAAAAGACGCACATACATACGCATACATGTACAGTTTTTTTGGAGAGGTGCGGGAGGCTGCATCCCTGGGCACCCGGGAAACTGTTGTTTTTGAGGGTTAAGGGCATTGTGCAAGGGCACAATGGCATCTAGGATTTGATACCAGCAACCCTCCGGTTGCCAGCTCATTTCAGCTACGTAGATTTTTCACATCGGACCCGGGATTCAAATTGGCAATCCTCCGGTTTCTGGCTTGTGTCTCTTCCCCTTGAGGCATACTACTGTACAAATACTAAAATAAGACATTTTCCATAACCTGTAGTTAGGTAGGACTGGAGTCTGAACAGATAGTTCAGAGCTTCTGCTCATTTCTGAGACAGTAAATGGAATATACTGAGGTAGGACTTGGACTGAACTGGATCAAGCAATCTCCATATCTACTAAAGCCCCCTTTGAAGTGAGTCTATTGCATCCAGACTAGGTATATAAGCGCTTCTTGACATTTACTAGAAGGCATAGGAAGGTTTCCTTGTCATATTCAGTTGAACAGAACTTAGGTTTGGTCACGTTTCCATT